>NC_046168.1:7922721-8295221 GCF_011064425.1 Rattus rattus | reverse complement strand
CCATATGGAGTGCAAATCAAACGCAATAACTGAACAAGGCAGGGTCCGTATGAGAAACAGCCAAGCAGGACTCTCACGAAAACCCAGAGATGCTGGAGGGCGGCGAGGTTCAGAGTTCCTCAAGTTTCCTTTTTATAAACGTGCTTAGGCTCGTGATGAAAATGGACTCATTAAAAAACAAGGGTAGAAGCAGTGTGAGGGAGTCATAGCAGAGGAACGCGACCACCCGGGGGGTGGGGGTGGGGCTTTTCCTAATAGGGCAGCACAGGTGAGGGGTCAGAGGCACGAATGTGTGTCCTGTATTGAGGCCCAGCGAGGACTGCAGCTGGACATCTAGGAGCCTTAGATCTATCCCCCACGTGAAGGCTTAGAGGCCAACCTAGGTGTCTGCGTCTTGTTTTCTGTGTCGAGGGGTGTTTGGGGCAGAGATTCTCATTACTGTTCACATCTGTGCGGATTAAATGAATTAATCCAGGTTAACCTCTTGGAACAAAGCTCAGCGTTTATTATCCTCTCTGTGGTTTGTCTCCCAAAGGGGCCGAAAGGGTCTCGAGGACAGACAGGATGACATCTTCCAGAGAAGCAGGGAAGTGGAAGTGTTCAGCTAACCCAGACTTCTAGGGTCAGAGAAGGTTCCCCAAAGTAAACCATGACCTCTCTGAGTCCTTGAAGATTAATCAGGCGGGGAGAAGGGGCTATTTGGAGTGGAGCTGAAGGGAAGAATGTTTCCAGACAAAGGCAAAGCGCAGAGTAAAGCCGTAAAGAAACAGAGAGTGTTGTGACTAAAATAAATTCCATTACTATCCTCTGAGGGGGTGTCTGCTTTGAAAGTAAATGGCAAAGTGATTCTAGCAGCCACACAGCAATGTGTTACCATACAAGATCAATAGGCAAGAGTTAATATAATATCTGTAATGAACAAGTAAAACTGGAACTAGAAACACATTTTTTGGGGCTGAGAAGATGGCTCAGAGGTAAAGGGCTTATCGTATTAAGCATGAGAATCTGAGTTCTATCCTGAGCACACATTTAAAAAAAAAAAGAAAAGCAGTCTGCAGTGGTTCATGCATCCCAGGGCTCAGAGCAGCCAGGAGGGCCCTAGAGCTGGCTGGCCAGCCAGGCTAAACTGGAGAGCGACAGACTTAGTACAAGATCCTGTCTCAAAAACTAGGATAGAAACTGCTTGGGGAAGACATGTGACATTGATGTCTGGCCTCTGCACATGTGCACATGCAGAAGCGTGTACACCATCCATCCTGAGATTTGTATTAGCATCCCCTTAATGAGCTACTAAACCCAACGAATGATGTGCAAGATCTGTGTTAGCAAAACTATAAAACCAAAGAACTCAGCAGAGAGCTATGCTGTGTTCAAGCATAGGTAGGCTCACGATTGTCAACATGTTGGTCCTTTATAACTTGATGCATATAGATTCATGGAATTTCAATGGAAATCTCAGGGAGTTAGTTCTGTGGATATAAATAAATTGATTCCGAAGTTTATATAGAGGATATATATATATATATATATATATATATATATATATATATATGATAGCTGTCCCATATTGAGAGTGAAAACCAAAGATGGAGGATTGACATGATCTGATTTCAAGACTTACTGAGCAGTGACAGAGATTAAGGCCCTGTAGTAGTGATCAACAGAGTGGAGACCCAGATACAGTCATCTGACTGTCAGCAAGGGAGCAGAGAGGGTCTTTAGTGAACCGTGTTAGGACAAATTCACAGCCACCTCCAAAAAGATGAGTCTAACTGGCTTCATACAAATTCACTCAAAGTGGACTACAGACATAAATGTAAAATTAAAAGCTATATAGCTACTAGAAGGCAATATAGGAGAAAATACAGGCGACCTGAGGTTTAGCAATTGCCTTCCAGCCATAATACTATAAGCATAATCTAGGAAGAAATGATTGAAAAGCCAGACCTTGTTGAACATTTGCTCTTTAAAAGACCTCGAGATGGGCTGGAGAGATGGCACAGTGGTTAAGAGCACTGACTGTTCTCCAGAGGCCCTGAGTTCAATTTCTAGCAACCACATGGTGGCTGATGACCATCTGGAATAGGATGTGATGCCCTCTTCTGGTGTGTCTGAAGACAGCTACAGTGTACTGATATACATAAAATAAATAAATAAATCTTTAAAAGACCATGTGAAAACATTCTGTAGACAAGGGAGGTGTTTGCAAATCATAGCTAGTAAAAGGACTGATACCCAAAACAAACAAATAAACAAAATACCTCTAAAATTTCAACAATGAAAAGACACAAACCACTTAGTAATGGGCTAACGGGTGAGATACCTCATGAAGAAGACATGCAGGCTACAAAGAAGAAAAGAGGTTCCAGGACAGAGGGCATGGCTCAGCTCACTTGTAGGGTACTTTCTTAGAATTTACCGAGCATGTGAAGATTTGACCCAAAACACCGGGGTGGGGGAGGGGAGGGAGAGAACTACATATCCTGAGGCAATTGCAAGGGGAGGGAGAGAACTACATATCCTGAGGCAATTGCAAACTCAAGTGATAATGAGATATCACTATTCATCTAATCTCCAAAATTCTGATACCACCACACGTTGGCAAGTACATGGAGCAATAGAAACTCTCATTCATACTCCCCCTTAGACCCAGCAATCGTGCTCATTTTCTCGTTATTTATTCAAATGAGTCAAAAACATATCCACACAGAAACTGTACACAGAAGTTTGTAACAGCTTCCTCTATCACAAGACTTGGAAGCTCTCACAAGGCCCTTCAGTATGTGTATAAAAATAAAGTATGGCTCACTCAGATCATGGAGTATCATTCAGCAGGAAAAATGAGCTATCAAGCTGGGTGGTTGTGGCACATGGCTTTAATCCCAGCACTAGAGAGGCAGAGGCAGGCAGATCTCTGTGAGTTCGGAGGCCAGCCTGGGTACTGACTGGAGTGAGTTCCAGGAACAGCAGAGAGAGAGAGAGAGAGAGAGAGAGAGAGAGAGAGAGAGAGAGAGAGAGAGAGAGAGAGCGCTATCAAGCCATAGGGGTCACTCACATTGCATGTTATGAAGTGAAAGAAATACAGTACCATGCCAATATATTTTGGAAACAGTTACAAGTTCAATAGTTGTCAGAGGTTGGGAAGAGGACAATGAATTGTCTGGAACACAGGGGACGTTTAGAGTAACAAAATTGTTGCACATGGTATGATGGAAAACATATGTCATTAAACATTTGTCGAAACTCACAGACTACATAGCAAAAGTGGACTCCTGTGAATACTCTGGCCTTATGAGTTGTCACCAAAGCGCCACTGTAGTGTGGAATGCCCAAAGAGGGGGAAGTCACACATGTGTGGGGGCAGAGAGTGTTTAGAAGCTTTCTTATTTTCCTGTGAACCTGGAATTGCTCTAAAAATAGTATTAAAATATTGATTCAGTGTATATGAGTGCTTTGTCTGCATGTGTGTATGTGCACCTTATGAGAGTGCAATGCCTAAAGCAGCCAGAAGAGGGTGTTGGATCCCACAGAACTAGAGCCACAGATGATTGTAAGCAGCCGTGTAAGTGCTAGGAAGTGAATCCAGGTCCTTTGAGAGAGCAGCAAGTGCTCTTAGCCTCTGAGTCCTCTATCCACTCTCCCAAAATACAGCCTTTGAATGAAAGTAAACGGGCAATTGATGATGATGGGGCCATGACCGTCACACCGACTCTGAGCCTTACTGAAGCGCAGCCCAGGGTCTCCAGTGTGTCTAGGATGCCTATGGCTAGACAACCTGGACACTCAGAGACTGAGCAGAAATGGGTCAGAAGACTCGATACACTGCTTGGCTGTTGGCTCTATGGCCTCATGCCGGTCATGGTTTTTGCCTCTGTCTAACTCTAGGGCCTATGTTCCTCAGGCCCACGAATGGCTTGGAGGCCTTAAGCCCTCAGCAAGCACCTGGCAGCGGTTATCTCTGGGCCTGTGCTCTGGAACCCAGAACTTGGAAACTCTGGCTCTCTGGTACCCAGACTTGACAACTAACTCCTGAAGACCACGTGGGCAAACTCGGAGCTCCTGCAATTCACAAGGTCCAGCAGACAGTGAATTCCTGAGTGCTTTCTGAGGTCATCCTTGGGACCCCCTTGACTCTCTAAGAGAACTGCAGCGCAAATATGTAAGCTCTGCCCAGTAGACTGGGTGCTGTGCTCTGGGAGCCGGTGGTGGGACAACAGTATGCATGGTCATGTGCCTCTCGAGCCAGCTGCCGACAGATATAGTGCAGGGTCTCAGCATTCCACAGGGACACTCGAAGGCTGAGTGAAGCCTTGTCTGTCCTACCCTCTGTTGCCAGCTCCCATAATGCTGTGAACTGGGTGCCCAGTGGATGTTTAAGGGGCCCCATCTTGGAAGACTCTGCTCGGGAGTCTCTAGTGGGCTTCTATTTCTTCGGATCAGGACTGGAGAAGCTTTAGCAAAACATCTTGGTGCTGACTAAACCAATTAGATTCTGACAAGAATAAATCTTTTTGGTTTGTGAAGACAATATCAAAAGTACAGAACTTCTGGTAAATGAGAAAAAAAAAAAAAGGAAAAGCCCTGAGTATTTTTCTTAAGGGCAATGAATTATGCTCTCCTTGTTGTGTTCTACAGACGAATTACTCAACCAGCTTGCTCTATTTTAATTAACCCGGCTAATAACTTCCCTGCTGGATTCCCTTGTTCATAACTTCTTGGTTTCACATAATAACGTGTTTGTTTCTCCCTTTGTGCCTTAATGAAATGATAATAACCTTCCCTGGCATCCATTCATCCGTAATATCCGGAGATTTCATTAATATAAACCGTCTTTCCATCTGCTCTCGCTCCTTTTAAAGGAAGCATTTCTGTGTTCTCCTTCCCTGTCTTCTTTAAGGAGGCTCAGCTAATCCCCTTCTGGAGGAAGAGTCCTTCTGTGTGGCTTCCCTAGGCTGACAAGGCTTGGCACAGGCACCTGGGGAACACAAGGGCCTGGAGGGGGAGGGGGAGAGGTAGAAGAGTAGAGCTAACACTGGCTTCAGGATCTTGAGAAGAGCCCCTTTCCCAGGTTTTAGGACAGTAGGAACTGGTTAAAACCAGAAGCAGTGTACAAAGAGGGCAGGGGGGCTGGAGCAGAAGTGGCTCTGAGATCAAGGAAGACATAGTTGGGGAAGGTATTCAGAAAAAGTAGGGCTGGAAAGTCCATTAGTACTCAAAGTGCCACTGCACTGAAGACCTACTGTGTGACTGACTGTGTGACCTACAAACTTGGCCCTTCTGCTCCTTTTCTATGTAGGTATCATCTGGATACCCACATGGCTGGGGACACTAGTTTCACCCCCAAAGAGTCCCACACTGGTGGTACATCCCAAAGCATCAACAAACTCAGACCCTAAGGGTATTTGTTGACTGTGTCTACCCTGACTGTCCCAGGGAGGGGAACTTGCAGCTAAGCAGCAGACAAAAGGCACTCCTTCCCTGTGAAGGATTCTTGCTCCTGCTAACCTAGAGGCCCTCCAGAGGCAGTTGAGTCCCCTGGGGCTTTGTCCTAGAACAGCACAAGCCTTTGAACCAACCAAGCTGAAGGAAAAGCAGAGACCTAAACTCCCGATCAGACAAGAGAAATCTACGTGGGGTGGCAGGGGTGTCAGGCAGGGGCCCGTACAGCTCCTGGGGTATGAAAGAGAGATCCAAAAAGTTTGTGGGAATGTGGCTGGGCCCAGCTCTAGCCCATCCTCTGTCTGTGCTAGTTGGCACCGCACACCAGCCTGCCTGCTTACCTAAAGGGTCTTCCTAGGAGCCCATGTTTGGATATCAGAAGCCAGGCCCATGCTGGCTAGCTGGGGCAGCCTCACCATGTTTCTTTCCATCTCACTCAGCCATGTTTGCCCAGCAGGCAAAGCGACTATGGCCATTGCAGTCCCTCGGTTGCCTCACTGTTCCTCCATGCCAGCAGGATGCAGAGACCACGAAGACCACCCTGTGACAAGGAGAGGGAGCAGGAGGACTTTTGCTACCCAAAGCAGCTTTTCTTCTTCAGGTCCCTAAGAATAAGGGACCATGCCCTTATTAAGCAGCTGTGGCTGTTCCGCCAGGATGGCTGTGCCATCTTGACTTCCTGCGTTAATATGTGATGCGTGAGTGCTCGCCAGGGACCGTGACGCTGTGGAAGCTGTGAGGAGGAAGTGCCGTGGTGAGAACCCCAAGACACATATGCTCAGTCACATACGGTCTCAATGGGGTGCCATGGGCCAGTCCTTGGTTCTCATCAGTGTGCTGAGTTGCGGTGTTTTGTTGATGGCCTCTGCGGCCTAGGCTCCAGCTCCATGGTCAACCCAAAGGACTCAGGTAAGGCTGCCGTCAACTGCAAGCAGAAGCGAGCGGGTGCTGTCTCACTCAGAGCACGTGCTGCTTCCTTGCTTCATCAGGTTCACAGGTCGGGCTTCAGGCTCAATGCTTGGGGACTAACCCTAGCCCAAGGGGGGCACAAGTGCTCAGGAAACCTTTCCAGGGACAGAACCCCCTGCTCGGTCCTTTGGGAAAGTTGACAAATTCTTACAATTCTCTTTTCATTCAAAAGAGAGTGTGATAGGCCCCATCCAGGAGGGGTAACCTCTGAACTTATCGACCAAGCCCATTCCAACCAGACGATCTGCCAGGCAGTTCACACACATCTTCTGTGACCATGAGAGGAAGAAAAACCACCTGGTTCCAGAGGGATCAGAGCCCAGGGCTCTGTGCCAACCACCTACTATCAAGACTCAACTGGTAAGCTGTCACTACTGCAACCCAGCTTTCGTTCCCTGCAGAGTCAATATTCTCATATGCTCTTGAGGCCAAGAAAAGCCAGGTGAAAGGATGTGGCACCTGGCAAAGGCCACAGCTGCCTCTCTAGGAGACCGCGTTGGAAGCGGGGACAGCTGCCTCAAAGTCCGCTGTGTTATCGTAGTGTGCTCTGGGCTCGGATACCTCACCCCTGCCCTATTGCCCCATCTCGAAGCCTCCCCTGCAGGGAGTTCCAGGTCATCTCTCCCTTCCTCTCTCCACTCTTCTCCCCATCCAACCTCTGCCCTACTCTACTTCCCTGCTCGGGGGCAGCACCCCCGCCAGGCTTCACGTGGGAGGGTTGTACATTTGACAAGATCTAGAATCACCTTGGAGACTGTTCTCTAGGCATGTCTGCAAGATTAGGTTAACTGAGGTGGGAAGACTCACGTCACTGCTGGATTAAAGGAGAAAACAAGGGCTGGAGAGATGGCTCAGTGATTAGAAGCACTGACTGCTCTTCCAGAGTTCCTGAGTTCAATTCCCAGCAACCACATGGTGGCTCACAACCATTTGTAATGGGATCTGTATGCCCTCTTCTAGTGTGTCTGAAGACAGCTAGCTACTTATATGCCATATACATTAAGTAAATAATACACACACACACACACACACACACACACACACACACACATATATATGGAGAAAACAAACTAAGCTTCACATTCATCTCTTATGGATGCAATGTGGTCAGCTGCCTCAAGCTCCCAGTCCCATGACTCCCCCACCATGAGGGACTGTACCTTTGAACTGATAGTAAAAAAAACAAAACAAAACAAAACAAAACAAAACAAAAAACAACAACAACAACAAAAACCCAAAAACCCAAACCAAAAACAGATACAACAACAAAACAACCCTTCCTTACAGCTGCTTCTGTGTCAGGCATTTTGTCACAGCACCAAGACAAATCAATATTCACTAAAGAACATACTGGACAGGGATAGGAAAGTATAAACAGGAAGTTGGCACACCAGCATGGTGGGCTTTGAACACCCTCTTACTCTACTCCCTCCATTGTCCACTTCTAAAGGAAGCCCCCCCCCACTCCCCCACAATCACCAACCAGACTGCTGGGATTGGACATGATAGCTGGAATCCCATTGCTTTGTCCCTCTGTCTTCGGATGTCATCTTTACAGCTGGGTCACTTTACTATGTCCCTTGCTACAGAAAAAAAAGCCTCTGTCTTCAAAAACACAATACTCACCCCAGTCCTCACATCTCCATCCCAGTCCTGAGTTTGTATTTACAGCTCTCAAACACAGGCAGAAGGCAAGACACAAAAAGGAAGTTCCTTGCTACCAGCTACTCTTTTCTTATCAGATATTCCCTAATTACCAACTGTTCTATTGCTATCAGATACTCACCTTGCTGCCAGCTACTCCCCTGCTACCTGGTACTCCCTTTTCATCGGCTACACACTCACTACCAGATACTCCCCTGTTACCAGTTATTCCACTACTATAATATATACCCTTTTAAATCATATGCCTCATGTTCTTTCTGATAAATACCTTATGGCCAGGATGGCAAAGCAAGGAAGAAACCAAATGAGCCAAATGCCTACGGACCAAGTCCATCACAGGACCCACCCAATTGAGAGCAATGTAGCCAGCCATCTTGATGGTCCCTTGGGTGCTCCAAGACGACTCTCAGACACTATGGGTGGAACTTATCCTCCTCTGAGCTCGTTCCTCTGGTTCTTGACTTTTGATTTCTATCGTTAGCCTTGATGGGGTTTTTGGTTTTGGTTTTGGGTGTTTGTTTTTTGAGACTTGCCTTCGTTATGTAGGGTGGCATCCATTTAGGCATGGTTTTGTCTGATGTGTCTCTTTTTCTTGTCTTCATTCTCATCCGTAACATTACAAGTAAGCTGTCTAGACTTTTCCACTTCACCCATCTATTTTGACATCTCCCTTAAAGCCCCACATAAAGCTGCAGTATTAAGCTCCCAAACTAGCTTTTATCTTACCACTCTTCTGCCCAAAATCCTTGGTGAGCTCTCTATCAGTTCTCAGAATGTTTGAATCTCCTGGCTTGCCTCTCAAGGCATCCATATTGTGGGTCTGGTCATACATCTGCCTCGCATGTCTATTCTCCAGCCACTCGATTTCCAAACATACTTCTCAACATTACTTGTTTTGGCCACCAGTCCCTTCTTTTGGGACATAGGTATTGATAAGGCATAGATAGACATGGTTTCTAAAGGACTTTCTTCCTACAGAACAGAGACAGATGTTGCTTTCCTCCAGTGACAGCTTCAACAATCACTCCACAACTTTACTGAAATGGCTTCTCTGGCTTCACCGGCCCTCACTAGACTAGACTATTAACGGATGGCAGCTTTCTCCATTGCTTCCTAGCATTTAGTGGGTGTCCATAGTGCTTGTCAGATGAATGAAAGCATCTGAAGACAGGAGAACAGGGGAGAGCAGTGGGACAGATGTCTCCCAGCCTGAGAGACACAGTACTGTTAGCACCACTCCCACACTGACCCCCCTCCCACAACCCCTCCAGCTGGCTACCAGTAGGTTTTTCTCTAAACGCTTTTACAATAGGATGATTTCTGTCCTTGCTCAAAAGTCTGGATACAACCTGAGCAACACAGGAGAATATTTCTGAAATAAGCAAGCAAGCAAACAAAAATGACCAAAAGGACAGGATGCTCCACTTGGAGGCTCAGACCTACAATCCCTGTGCTTCAGAGGCAGAAGCCTGAGGGTCATGAGTTCAAGGCTAACTTGGGCTACATAGTGAGACTTTGTCTCATAAAACAAAAGAAGCGAACACTGCCAACAACTAAGGTCTGGGAACACTCTTTGAGTACTCAGGACTACCACAAACGACGAAACAGTCAAGAACGGTCCAACAGTGGCTCTGCTACTAGGCACTTGGTACCACCCAGGTTCCCCACAAAGGCAATCCTCCCATCATGCCATTCTGTCAGTGAGAGGAGTCATCTTGCTATTTCAATCAATTTTCACTCTGCCCTGGGTAAATGGGGGGGGGGAAATCACCAAACAGGATAGCTTCCTCAAACACAGTGAATTTGTCTGAATTCATAATGTTATTCATTTAGTCTGAGCCATTTCAACACAATTCTTAACCCAAGGCATTCCTTTCAGCTTTAGAGAAGGCTTCTGAACCAATAATTCAGCATGGTGGCTTGTGGGTTTGTGGGACAAACTAGGATTAGAGTGTTTTTCCACAGCACTCTCTCCCTTCCCTCCCACTCTTAGTGAGGACTAGGTTGACCTCTCTAAGACTAAGCAAAGAAGCAACCTGATGGAGAACTCCTCTCCACACATTCCCTTGAGGTAATACAAGTGAATTCAACAAATGATGCATCACAACACAAAGGCAAGAGGGGTTCTGCTCCTGTCTGCAGGTGCTGGGGTAACCACAGTCATCGGCTTGACACTGGAAGCAGAAATGTTCTAAGGAGTGGCCATAAAGCACTCCTTAGTTATGAGCAGGTATGTTTGGAGGGGGGGGAGGGAGGGAGAGAGAGGAGAGAGAGAGAGAGAGAGAGAGAGAGAGAGAGAGAGAGAGAGAGAGAGAGAGGCCAAACTCATAAGGTTCCCTTTGGGTTGTGTCTCTCCTGGCAGGAGGTTGGCTTTCCAGATAGGCAGAGTGCACTTCTGCCTCTGAGGATGAGACTCAAGGTCATTGGCTCCCCGGCTCATGGCCACAGTGAGTGAACAGGGCTGGGGGAAGTCATCAGAGGGGAAACAAAGGGCAAGTGAGCTACCAAGCAGGTGTTGAGGGACCAGAGACAGTGCTGGTCTGGTCATCATCACTTTACATGGTGACTTTAACTCCGGTTGCTGGGAGGTGATGTCACGCACCTCTATCCCAGCACCCGGGAGGCAGAGGCAGGAGGATCTTTGAGTTTGAAGCCAGGCTGGTTTACATAGAGAGTTCTAGGGCAGCCAGGACTACGAAGAGAAACTGCCCTCCCCTCTCTCTCAAGAAAAATTACTCTTTGGTCATCCTGACCCCTTAGTTTGTCCACATGTAAAGTGAGCACTATGCTACCTCATAAGCTGTTACTGAGGATTAAATAAAGTTCCTCAAGGTGCTCAGTAGGAAACTGTCATACTGAGGGAACTCAGACTTACCAACGTTCCAGAGGAAGAAAACATTTTTCAAACCCCATTGGCACTAATTATCTAGTTAGGAATACGAATTATACAAAAACTAGCAAGCAACAGGATTGTGGGATATGAGTGAAGGTCCCCAAGAATAGGATGTGAACAGAGGCCTCCTCTGTTTGTAGACCAATGGGCAGTGCTGAAGCCATGTTAGAAGTGTGGCATTCAAAGGCCAAGTGTAAACCTGGTCTTCTTTCATTTTTACCTTTCTTTTATTGTCCTGTTGCTGTGACAGTGTGACAGTGCCTTAGTTGCTGTGATAAGACGCTATGGCCAAGTCAACTTATAAAAGAAAGCACACATATCCTTCTAATTCCTTGAAGGCATGTAAGAATATTTAAAGCAAAAAAATAATGTTATGTCAATGGTTTTAATGGTTATAGATATATGTCTGACTACAATTAGCAGTAGATGGACATGTATAGTTTTATTAGAAATCTATGTCTTACTTGAAGTAGTCCAATATTACTTTGAAATAGACTGAGTTGGACTTTAACACACACATACACACACACACACATACACACACACACCACTCTCATATGTATATATGGGTGCTTGTGCAGCACCCCTCATGGCACCATGAAACTGTCTTTCTGTCTATCTATCTATCTATCTATCTATCTATCTATCTATCTATCTATCTATCTATCTATCTATCTATCTCACTGTGTGAGTATGTGTGATTTTGTGTGTATTCCTAAGTATATGTATGTGTACCACATGTATGCTGGAGCCCAAGAAGGTCAGAAGAGGCACCAGATACCCTGGAACCAGGTCCTCTGCAAGAGCAGCAATTGCTCTTAACTGCTGAGCCATTTCTCCAGACCTGTAAGCTATATATTTTAATCTCTAGAAAGATATTTTCTAGCTGCTACTAAAAATATATAATTGACAAAGAATCCAAGGAAAGATGAAAGAATGCACAAAAACCAAGTGACAAAAATAAAATTAATAGAAAAAGAGAAGACATTGTGTCAGTAATTACACTAAATATAAGTAGGAAAAAGTCTTATCAAAAGGCAGAGATTGGGGTTGGGGATTTAGCTCAGTGGTAGAGCACTTGCCTAGCAAGCGCAAGGCCCTGGGTTTAGTCCCCAGCTCCGAAAAGAAAAAAGAAAAGGCAGAGATTGTCAGACAAGATTAAAAACCCAGGGCAAACTACACACTTTTTATAAGAGGCTCCTTTTTAAGTACAGAGACACAAGTAGACTAAAAATAAGACATTGTAAAATTATGCAAACAACAAAAGTAAGCAAAAGGAGAAAGGCTGAAAATTATCCAGATCTGTAGGATAAGGAAACTGCATGACTCTCTTAATATATTTAAAAAAAAAAGACTTTAATAAAAGCAAGGGCAGGGAAAATAGTGCAGTGGGCAGGAGAATTAGCTTTGCAAGCATGAGGACCTGAGTTTGAATCCCAGCACCTATGCTAAAAGCTTGGCAAGGCTGTAAATGCCTGTAATCCCAGCATTATGGAACAATGACAGTAGATCAAGAGTACACTGGACAGTTAGCCTAGCCAAAATGGTGAGCTTTCAGTTCAGAGAGACATCGTACCTGGAGGTACTAAAACAGAGAGCTCTATAAGTCATTTGCTCTGTTCTTTGAATGTATATGCAAGGGCATGCCTACACATTCATGTGTATGCACAACACACATATCACGCACACATATCACACACACACACACAGCAATAAACTAAAAACAAAGAAGTTGTGATTGTGAAGAAATTACACACATGTATCAATATATATGGTGCAATTAATTAAAGATCTAAATGAAAAAGTAGAAAAGTCCACAATATAGATAACATATTCCACAAAAGTAAGATCAACAGGGCATATTGCATTATATAGAAATTAAATGTATTTCTATGTACTGAGGGCACAGAGCAATTTGGGGATAATGAAACAGACTACGTTATGACCAAAAGTTAAATAACACAATTTAGTAGCGTTGAAATTAAACAAAACGTAGGGAAATATTTAACAGAAAAATGGGCAAAGGAACATGCTGGTAAGTATGAGAGGAGTGATCTACAAACATAGAGCATCACTGTATGTTCATTCACCCACACAATAAAATGAAGTTCTTTCTAAATTGGTCTACTGATTCCGTGAAATACAACCACAGTCCCAGCAGGCTGGCTTAGTTAAACATGATGAGCTGGTTCTGAGATGCACATGGACGTGCAATGGATCCAAGATGGCCAAAGAAATTTCGGGGAGAAGAAAAATGTTGGAGTCTTGTCTGGTTTAAGGCCTACTACAAGCCTGAGATGAACAAGGGTGGAGACGAGCAGGAAGGAGACCAGGGAGCATTCAAAAGCAGTGAACTGAGTTTCAGTGAAGACCCTAAAGTCAAGGCGGTTCTTCTCAAACAGTTCCAGAACAAACGTATTACCATATTTAAAAAATGAAGGGAGGGGGGGAGGGAGGGAGGAAGAGAGAAAGGAAAGAAGGAAAGAAGGATGAAGGAAGGAAGGAAGGAAGGAAGGAGCAAACGAACTTTGGTTTTTCAGTCACATCATATACAAGTAACTCAGAATGGGCTGGCTGCAGGGTCAGGGAGATGGCTCAGCTCTAAGAGTGTTTGCCGAGCAATTATGAGGACCTGAGCTGGGTCCCTAGCAACACATCCTGCACGGTGCTGTACTCATGCAACCCCAGCCCTGGGAGGCTGGTATAACTGGTTCCCTGGGGTCTCTGGCCAACCCAGCTTAGCTGAATCAGGGAGTCCGAGACCAGTGAGAGACCCTGTCTCAAAAAAAGACAGGATAGATGGCACCTGAGGAAGAACTCCAATGTCGTATTCTAGTTTCTGTACATATGTACACCCCCTTTCTGCCCTCCAAAAAGGCACACTTACATTACATGGATCACAGACTAAAATACAAGAGCTGGAACTACAAAACCTTTGGGGACCGAGCAGGAGGCTTCTTAACGATCTTGGGTTTGGCAACAATTTCTTCAACAGGACTCCAAATGTATGCAATATTAAAGAAATAAATAAATTAGCCTCCACAATGAAAAACTTCTGTTCTTCAAATGACAGTGCTATGAAACTGAAAACCGCGGATTTGAAAGAAATGTACAAGACAGATCTGACAGAGGAATTATGTCTGAAAGACATAGAGCTGAGCGCTAAGTCTAACTCAGCAACATAAAGACTGACAAGGCAATCAAAAGAAGGTAAAGATATAAACACACATTTTTAACAAAGGGGGAAAAAGAAATACTAACGGCCAATAAACACATGGGGAGAATCGCGGCAGCATTCGTCATCAGGGAAATGCAAATTAAACCACAGGATTTACCATGCACACCCACCAGAACCAGTGAAATGAGACCCATGGCGACAGCTTAGGAGGGATGCATAGTGCTAGGAAGGCTACTAGCTGCTGCCAGGGACGCCGCATGGTGAGTTCAGAAGCTTGCTAAGCTATAAAGTGCAGAGGGCCACATTGTGCCGCTGCTCTGTTCTTAATACAGCCACACAAAGCGCTGCCCACAACTCTCCATAAAAGCTTTGTCCCCCAGCACATAGAGTAGGCAAGCACTGGACCCACAGAGAAATAGTCCAAATGCTGACCAATCAAATGGAGACGGGTGGATGCATGAATAGACAGACGGACAGATAGACAAATAGACACATAGGGGAATACTATTTAGCAGTAAAGAAAAAGGAACTGATGACTCATGAAATAATGAGGAGGAATATCAGAAATATGTTCAGTGGCCTAAACAAAACACATTTGAAGATGTGCTGTGTAGTCCTATTTAAATGAAATTCTAGAAAGGCAGAGTGAAAAAAACTAGCGACTTCTAAGAATGTGAGGGTTTGGGGGTGGGTAGTAGAGATGTGTTCTGACTTGGTTGTGGACATTTGACCAAACTCACTGAATTACTCTTTTAAAATTGATGGAATGTATTGTGTTGACTCTAACAATAAGAAAAAGAACGAGGCAGCGATGAAGTAAAGCCCAAAGTCTTTGGTTCTGTAAAGAAGAACAGCCCTGCATACAGGACTCAGAATGGACTGCAGTAGTCCCTCTTACCTGTGGTTTTAATTTCCATGATTTAATTATTGATGGTCAACTGCAGTCCAAAAATACCAAGTGAAATATCAGAAGCAATTAAGTTTTAAATTACGCACTGCTCTGAGCAGTATACTAAAATTCTTGTAGCACCCTACTCCATCACCAGGGCCGCAGTCGCCCCCTGGTCAGAGTACCCACCAGGTATACACTACTGTCCATTAGTCTCAGATAGCCAGGTCGGTTTTCAGACCAGCTGTGGCGAATTGCATGCTTTGAGTAGAATACGCTGTTAATAGTACATGGTTAAAACATACCAATTCATTAATGCTTCTAAATCTCTTACTGTCCTTAATTTATAGATTAAACTGTCAAAAGGAAAAATAATATACCTATACTACATACAATACTATATATATGCATTGCATACTGGTCTATATTATATACGTGTACAGACATACATATATATATATGTGTAGACATACACACATATGACTTGATGATGTCTAAGGCTTTGTGGCACTCACTGGGGTGAATCTCTACAGATCAGAGAGGAATCTTGTATGTTTACTTGTTTCTCTTGGAGGATAAAAATCACTGCCTCCAGTCCTCAGACAGCTGGAGGGCTTTTTTTCTATCATGTACCTTAGAGTTAAGTACATTTAAAAAAATAACTGATTAAAAATCACTGATAAAGAAGTCAGGGGTGTTGTGGAGGTTCACAGAAGAGTTGTCTCTCTCACAGTGGTGGGAAGCACCAGCAAATGCTTCTCGGAAGAAGTCCTAGCCAAGATGGAAAGAACAATATGGAGTCAGGGGAAGGTGAGCCGGGAAAGGAGTGCGTTACACACAAGAGGAGGAATATGAGGAAAGATCACCCGGAGAGAGAAGGGCTACTGCAGGGCTTCCGTAGGGCTGGACAGATGGGCTCCGGGAATGCATGGGGCTAGGCTTGCATTCTGTAAGCTGGAAACCAGTGGCTTTTTTGTCAATGGCCAGATATTAGATATCTGAGTTAAAAGACAAAATTAGTTTTGTCTGTTTGTCTTGTTGGCTGACGTTTACATTAAACAAAAGTTAAGTTTCTAACAGTTCCATTGACAAAAATTCAGAATATAATGAGCATAACTTTTGGGATATAAATTGATTTTTTTTTTAGGAGAATAGCATTTTGCCTAGTTGGGGCACTAGGCACTGGTTGCCTAGTGGTTTTATTACCAAAAATCAATAATAAATGTTCATCTGTTAATTCTGATCTGTACTGAGACACTAAGCATTTTATCTTTGAAAATATTGTTTCCATAAAGTTGAGAGCTGCTAGCTAATGATATTAGCCTTTGATCACATGATTCGATTAAGCTTATTCATCACTCAGGGAGGTCTTTATAGACTTATCTGACTTTTCTCTTCGAATTTGCATCCTTAAGTTGCAGATAAATCAGTTTGAGCAGAAAGTTAAGAGGCTCTTGGTACACTGCTGTTAAGTAAGTTTTGAAGATTGAAAGTTTCCTCATATTTGCATCAGCACCTGAAGAAAACATGGCTGGAATATAGTTATTCCTAGGAACCCATTTGTGAGTGACGCCCTCGGCTGCTGCTTCAGCCTGTTAGCGTGATAAAGACAAAAGGAATCTCGGTGTTAGTCATGACTCACACATGAGTATAGTCAAACCGAAGGTCACAGGCAAGCACTTTTCTGTTTCATTAAGAAATAACATGTCAGAACTGGAAAGAGGATCGCTCAGGGGTTAAGAGCACTTCCTGCTCTTCTAAAGGACTGGAGTTCAAGTCCCAGCAACCATATTGTGTGGCTTACAACTACCTGTGGCCCTATGGGGACCCCACAACTCTGGCCTACTCAGGCACCTACACACACACACACACACACACACACACACACACACACACACACACACACACACACACACACGGACACATTCACCACACACAATTAAAAAGAAAAAGAAATAAAAAGAAATATCAAGTCTATAGCCAAGAAGAGCAAATTGATAAACTGTTTAGTATTTGAAAGCAGTGATTCAAGGCAGTTTTTCTCATTCAGGAAAAATTTCACCTCACCTCTGAGCAAAAACAAAACAAAACAAAACAAAACAACAACAACAAAAAAACCCCCAACCAACCAACCAACCAAACAAAAAACACAATAAAAAAATTCACTACTGTTAAGCCACTGAAGTGCTCCATAAACCGACATGCTAATTTTTAGATCTTATTTCTAACAAAAAGTCACAGGACAGTCAACCGTTATGCTCCCAGAAGTGAAAGATGATTTCAGCGCCATGCGACGGGTTGAAACACTTTCCCCAGCATCTCTGCAGATGAGTAACACAAGGAATAACCATGGGTTTGAAATCTCTCCCATCTTTTCCACATTTTGTAGACTCTCCCAAGTAACACTTTTAGTCTGTTCTATCTGTATTTTTGCCATCGTTGGTAGCAGGATCCACATAGACAGCACTGAATGAACATCCTCTGGAGTCTCCTCAGCTGTGTTCGCTTCCTTGGGGACGCCGTGTGGGACCCCATGCGCTCAGGGTGGGATCCCATGGGGACTCTGTGTGGGACCCCCGTGCGCTCAGGGTGGGATCCCATGGGGACTCTGTGTGGGACCCCCATGTGCTTAGGGTGGGATCCCATGGGGACTCCGTGTGGGACCCCCGTGCGCTCAGGGTGGGATCCCATGGGGACTCCGTGTGGGACTCTGCATGCTCAGGCTGGGATCCCGTGAGCTCCGGGTGGGACCCCGTGGAGGCTCCATGTGGCACCCAGTGGAGGCCAGGTCTTTATTCATTTCAAATTTGCCATCGCTTCCTCAAATGCTAAAAACTGACCAATATTATTAACAGCTGTCGGCTCATACAAAGCCAAAGAAAAGCACTTGGAATCATTTGTCTTGTCTTTAAATGTACTATTTATGTTGCTTTCAATGTCCTCAGCCCTTTGAACAACCATTGTTGGTGAAAGGCTAATAATCTTAAATGAGTTGATTTTCTCAGGATGAATTCTTCAGCTGCTGCAGTCAAACACAATTTAATTAACTTACCACTTATAAACAGCTTTCTCTGCTCTGCTAACAGAAAGGCCTGTTGGAAAGTTACTTTGGTTGCTGCCTGATTTTCTTTCCATATACTTTCTTTCTTTTCTTTTCTTTTTTGTTTTTTGGATGTGGGGGTGGTGAGGAAATTATGCTTCAATGAAATATTAAATTTTAAATTTTCTAGCTTTTCCAATTATTCCCTTTCTGTGAATTGGGAGTATTGTGATGAATTTTTAATTTGGTAAATACTGATACATACTGAGTTATTAGTATAGTTATGTCACCATGTAATAAATATAATTGTCACCTCATTCAATAGCAAAATGATCTACAGTCCATTTATACTTCAAAAGTGTGACATTCAAAGTCCACTCTTTTCTTCTTCGGTTTTGACATTGGCCAGGGCAATTTGCCAGCACAGTGGTGCAAGTCTCAGGAGAGGTGCACGTCACTGACAGCCCTGCCAGGTACATTGTTACTCGCTGTGCATAGCACAGTAGGTGGTCTTTATAGTAACCACCCACCATGCTGCTGTAGTACAAAACCAGCCTCAGAAAAGCACTGAATGAATGGATAGGCTAGGCCAGTGAAATTTGATTTATAGACATGAATTTTGCATTTTATAAACTTTTCTCACATCACAAATATCTTTTTCTTTTACTTTTCACCGTTTAACCTACATAGGCAACGGAGTTAAACAAAAGGTGTGCATGTTGCTATGCACACAATTCACAATTCATCTGTATGGGTTCAGTGTTCTTCAAAGGACACTACAAAATTGGGCACGGTGACATGTATTTGTTAATCCTAGCACTTAGGAGGCTGAGGCAGGAGGATATAAAGCTAGATGCCAAAGAAATGTCCAGAAAAAGAGAAGGGTGAGCCGGAGTAGATTTCACCGTAGAATACTTGTCTGGAACGAAGCCCTCACTTTGATCCTCACACAGAGGGGTGGATGAATAAAAGAGATGAGCTCGTATCTGTGATGTACAAAGACTGTGTACGCTATAATAACAACAACCAGTCTGTCTTACGAGATCTATTTAGGGGCTGCAGAGGTGGCTCAGAGGCTCAGAGCAATTGCCGCTCTCCCATCAGACGCAAATGTGGTTCTCACCTCCCAGCTTGGGTGGTTCACGACCACCTGTAAGTCCAGCTCCAGGGGATGTAACTCCCTCTTCTGACTTCCACATACGTGACATGCACGCACACACGCACACACGCACACACATTAAAAATAGTAAACAAGTAGATTTAACTTCTTCAAAGGACTTGAAAAGGCCTTTCTCCAAAGGAGACACGGCCAGTACATACATGGAAGAAATTTAGCATCATTGATTATAAGGCAGTTGTGAGTCAAAATTGTTACAAAACGCTATTTATACCTACTAAGATGGCTACTATTTTTAAAAGCTAGAGAATGACTAACCTGGTCATTCCACTCTGGGTACACATAGAAAAGATCTTAATAGAAAGTCTCAAAGGTGCAGCATTCTTCACAACAAAGGGTTAAAACAACAAAAATGCCCACTCGCAAATGAACAAAGAAAATATGGCATACACGTTCAGTGGAACACTACTCAGCCTGAAAAGGTACGGAATTTTGTTATGCTTTAAGATACAGGTGAACTTTGAGAATATTGTACAAACTGAAATAATCTGATCAAAAATGCTGAATGATTACACTGATATTATTTACCCAAAGTAGTCAAGTTTATAGAGACTGGAAATGGAATGGTGGTTGCCAAGAGTTGGGTAAGGAAGACAAAATAGGGAAAGATTGTTTAATGTGCACGGAGCTTAGTTTTTAAAAGATTAAAAAGCATTTAGGGGATGTTGTAATGGTGACTGTTACACAAGATGCATATTCTTAGCTATATTCTTTTTTTTTTTTTTTTTTGGTTTTTTTTTTTTGGAGCTGGGGACCAAACCCAGGGCCTTGCGCTTCCTAGGTAAGCGCTCTACCACTGAGCTAAGTCCCCAGCCCCTCTTAGCTATATTCTTAAAGCAACCCAATGGTAAGTTTTACAGCGTGTATATTTTACTATGATGACTGTTTGGGGGAAGAAAATGGGTATGGGATCCGATAGCCATTTCTTCAACAAAGTTACACAAATGGCCAGAAAGCACATGGGAAGAGATTGTCCAACATCAGTAGTCATTACCTGTCCAAGTTGCAGTGAGACATCACCTCACAGCCACTAGTTTGGCTGGAATAGAAAAGAAAAGTAGTTACCAGAGCCCGGAGAGGTAGGAGCAGCAGAAACCCTCACACACTGCTGTCGGAAAGTACAAGATGGCACGGTTGCTTTAGGAGACAGCCTGGCAGCTCCCTAAGAGAGTAAACGGTCATCTGACCAAGCGACACGGCTCACAAGCGCTTCCATGCCTAAGAGAAACCAAAACCCATGTCCTTACAAAATCCTGCACACAAATACTCATCCAGCCATTATGCCTAGTAGCTAAATAAAAGGAACTTTAAACTGATGACCCAGCAAATGAAATCTGGCCTGTCCAGCCCGTGGCACATGATCTGCCAGGAGACAGAAATGCAGAAGTGATGTTTGCCACAAGATGGATGGGCCTGAAAACCATGCCAGGTGCGAGACCACATTCATCCTATAACTCCACGGATACGTGATGTCCAGAAAAGGCAAACCTATAGGGACAGAAAGCTGATAAGTCATTGTGCAGTGCCCCTGCCCCCAATAGGATCTTCCTAGGTGACCCAGGCCAGCCTCTATCTCCCGGGTGCTAGAATTACAGGCAGTGCCTCTATGCCCTATGGGATTTCTTTTTAGATAGATGGAAATGGTCACAAATTGGTTGTAATGGTTGATTTAGATGTTCTGTTTGCACAGTGTGTGAATATACTAAGAAACTGTGAGGGCATACCCTATACATGTATGAATTATATGTGAGCATATCTCAGCAAACCCCCATAACAGAAAAATGTATCTCTATGGACCATACCAGCTGCAGACAGAGAATGCCTTTATGCCAAGTGTTAGCTATGAGACACTAACATCAATTTCAAGCATATATATGCTTATATGTATATACAAGCGTGTGCGCGCACACACACACACACACACACACACAACTTGAAGGTTGTATTTTCACACTAAAGGTTTCCTCTGAGTATAGCGTGGAGGATGAATGATGATGACATTGGAGAGGCCAGGTGGCAGGCTTGGGGCAATCTGCTGAGTGTTAGACTGGTGGAAACCAGTCTGATCTTAGAGAGGATTAGGTGAGGCAGGTCGTGTAATTGGTTTCAGGTTGGACACTGGGGCCAGGGTAGGAGGCAGTCTCCAGACTCCTCAGCACAAGAAGGACCAGCCATCACGGACAGCAGCCTCTCATTCACTGGTGAGGGCTTTGAGTCTGGGAGGTGCTGAAGTCCCCAGTTCATTCAAATCCCTGTCTAGAGATCCATAGTGTAGACATTTTAGTTGAGCTAACAAGTCATTAATCACTGCAGGAAAAATCCTCTTTTCTTCTCTTCTGCTTTAAGGAAAAAGGAAGTCACATATCCCCAGGGGCCCAGTCTTTCCTCCAATTGTATATATTTCCACCTGTACATCAGCCCTTCACAACATGTCAGTTAACCCCATACCCTAAATGGTAGCTAGTTTGACCTCACTGTTCTGGGTGAAGAGCCCATCCTCTTCCCCCTATCAAACTGCTGAAGAAGACCCGGAACTAATTTTTACTGAAAGACAAAGGAATGCTGTGGTAATGTGTGTGATCATCCTGTGAAGGGAATTTAAATTAATGTATTTTTCCTTATTTCAAAATCAATTCACAGTAAGTACAAGTAAGAAATAAAAATCATTAGAAGGACCCAGCTATACCACTCCTGGGCATGCACCCAAAAGATGCTCCAACATATAGCAAGGGCACATGCTTCACTATTTTCATAGCAGCCAGAAGCTGGAAAGGACCCAGATGCCCTTCAACAGAGGAATGGATACAGAAAATGTGGTACATCTACACAATGAAGTACTACTCAGCTATCAAAAATAATGACTTCATGAAATTCATAGGCAAATGGATGGGACTAGAAAATATCATCCTGAGTGAGGTAACCCAATCACAAAAAAAAATCACACATGGTATGCACTCACTGATAAGTAGATATAAGCACAAAAGCTCAGATTACCCAAGATACAATCCACAGACCATATGAAGCTCAAGAAGAAGGACGACAAAAATATTCATAGGAGAAGATACAGAGACAGAGTTTGGAGTAAAGACTGAAGGAATGGCCATTCAGAGCCTGCCCCACCTGGGGATCCAGCCCATATACACACAGCCACCAAACCCAGACAATATTGCTGATGCCAAGAAGTGCATGCTGACAGGAGCCTGATATAACTGTCTCCTGAGAGGCTCTGCCAGAGCATGACAAATACAGAGGAGAATACTAGTTAGAAGCCAACCATTGAACTGAGAACAGGATCCCCATTGGAGGAGTTAGAGAAAGGATTGAAGGAGCTGAAGGGGTTTGCAACCCCATAAGAACAACACCACTAACAACCAAAGCTCCCAGGGACTAAACCACCATCCAAAGAGTACACATGGACAGACCCATGGCTCCAGTTGCATATGTAGCAGAGGATGGCCTTGTTGGGCACCAATGGAAGGAAAAGCCCTTGGTCCTGTCAAGGCTGGACACCCCAGTGTAGGGGAATGTCAGGGCAGGGAGGGGGTAAGGGGTGGATGGATGGGTGGGGGAACACCCTCATAGAAGAAGGGGGAAGAGGGATAGGATAGGGGGTTTATGCATGGGAAACTAAGACAGGGAATAACATTTGAAAAGTAAATTTAAAAATCCAATAAAGATGTTAAAAAATAAATTAATTAATTAAAAATCATTAGAACATCTACTAGCTGAAGATACTCATTAAAAGTATGCGGGGGCAGGTGAAATGGAATGGGGCTGGGAGCTGGGGGTGGTGGCATTGCTGCCAAGCCTGACAGCTGAGTTCAGTTTTTAGAAGCCACTCTTGCAGGAGAGCATGAACTCTGAATGCTGTCCTCTGACCTCTTCTGTGTGTACACTTACACACACTGGAGAATGTCCATGCACATATATGTACACACACACATATACACACACACACAAACACACACACTGGAGAATGTCCATGCACATGTATGTACACACACACACACACACACAAACACACAAACTGGAGAATGTCCATGCACATGCATACACACACACACATACATACACACGTACTTACATACATACACACATACAAACACACATAAACACACATACATACACAAATACATATGCACATATATACATACATACACATATACACACACATACACACATACTTACACACATATACATACACACTCACACTTATGTACACTAAATAAATATAAAAAACATTTTAAAGCCCATCTGGTCCATCTTACCTAAATGTCATTTTTCCTTCTCTGCTTCTATTTCATTAACAGATGACTTAAGAGTGACATCTTAGGCTAAGGAATGGACCCATGTGAATGCAGTGCAGCATAGAGACCATACCGCCTCCAAAAGTCACACTTGGCTGAGCCTGGTGCCTTAATGGGAAGCTGAGACAGAAGGATCACAAGTTCAAGGCTAGCCTGGAACATTCCCTATCTTAAAGTAAAAGGCAAAAATAAACAAAAGGGTAGGGATATAGTTCCTTGGCGTGGCATGCTTGAGGTCCTGAGCTCAAACCCATATTCTCTCTCTCTCTCTCTCTCTCTCTCTCTCTCTCTCTCTCTCTCTCACACACACACACACACACACACACCTTATGGGGTATCTGACCCCAGTCAAGGGTTCACAGGCACCGGCTTCCCTCATACCAGCTCTGCTCACCTCGAGTTTTGGAGCATAAGACACAGGAAGTTACACACGCCCTTGAGGCCTGGACTAAGAACTGCTCAAGAAACGAGGTCACCCCATGGGCAGCTAGAATTGCTACATTTGTTCATGGCTCCTGTCTGTGTCTCAGTAGCAAAAAGCTGCTGGGAGCAAAGTGTCTGTAAGGAAGAGACAGGGACATTTGTTGAGAGAGTGGTGCTCCAGACTCTTCCTAAGGGAATCTGACTAAAAAGAACTACTTCAAAGAGTCATTAGTTGATTAGGAGAAACAGAATTTTGGGCTCCCTTGGGTAGAGCTGTATTGGAGCCAGCCTTGATTTCAACACTTCTAATATATCTCCTGAAAGGTCAGCTGGAGTGAGCCATACACCAGAACAAACTCCCAACACCAGGGGACACAGACAGCCAGTGCTGGCTTTTTCCTTGGCAGATCCGCCTAAATGCACCCCAGTAGAGTGTTAGAGGATCTGCCAGTCTCGGGGAGCAGCCATGTGGTACTGGGCATTCGCACTCAGGAGTATGGTAAGCTGTGCTTTGTGTGCGTGAGGATGTGGCTGGGGACAGAACGCACTGTCTTCCTTGAGCTAAGCAAGAACTCTACCCAGATGCGTCCCAGCCTCAGCTCCTCACAAAGCAGTAACCTCATTGATGCTGGGAATCGAAGGCGCATCTTCCCATACCCCTCGTGAACCAGGGAGAAAGCTCAGTGGCTAAGGCATGAGGAATGGGCCTCGGATTCTCAGAACCCATGTGAAATTCCAGGTGGGTATGACATGGTGTCTGTAATTCCAGCCTCAGAAGAAGGAGACAGACAGACAGACAATTCTGAGGAAAAGCTGGTCAGGGAGATTAGGGCTATCTGGAAACTCTGGATTTGAGTGAGAGACCCTGCATCCATGAGTCTAAGGTAGAAGAGCTTTAGAGAACAATTCTTGACACCAAACTCAGGCCTACCTCGCAGACATGCACATGTGCACATACATGTCAGGCCCTGCTGGGTATCATACACACAAAAGTGGGGGAAGATAGGCCTTGTGACCTAGTTTTTCTCAGGGGGCCACCCCTAGGTGGTCATTCCCTCCTGCAGATACTTGTACCCACAGTTGCCTTCTTCCTGGGGCAAACTGTCTCCATGTGCCAGAGCTGGCTGTGGTCCACACAACCTCATTGCCATTGAAGTGGGTCAAATCCCACATCAGGGTTTCTGATGTCAACCCTTCTTGGCAATGGGAAGGAAGTTCAGCTCTGGGCTTCAAGAGACACCTAACCTGGACAGAATATTCTCATCTCTGGAGGTCTCCTCCACAGGTAATTGTGATATCATTTTGGTTATCACTGTCACTGTTCCAACCTGCTTCCGGCCTTTTCCTGGCCACTATACCAGACAGCATCCTGCCCTCTGCCACCATGGCAGCTCCCATCGTTGAGCACCCGCTCACTATCTCTAGTCTTCATGGCCAACCCGTAAGTTCTTGAAGAGAAGAGCAATGGCTCCAAGGTGATGCCACACCACAGGGGCAGAGCTGCCGTCCAGTCTAGCCGAGCTGACTCTCAGGTCTATGTGGCGTCTCCTGTCACCTTCCTGGTCTGTACTAAGCTCCAGGTGCAGAAGAAGAAGACATATTTCTGCTAGTTTTGTGGAAAGTCTTATGCTTGCGTGTCGTCTCTAAGGGAACAATTTTGATTGAGGCAGACAGACATACGTCAGTGTTTGTATGGGTGTGGGGAAGGTATTGGCATGGATCTGTGTGGATCTCTGTGTGTGTGCATCTGGGCTCTGTAATTGGAACTGGGGGTAAGTAAGGCTCTTCACTGTCCTCCTCATGTCCAAAGCAGCCACATTCTGGAGCTGCTATGGGGACCTGGTCAGTCATGGCCAGGCTGGAGTATGCCTTTCTACCCCCCACTGCCTCTCTGGGGGTACCACATTCTATGGTCAGAAGAGTGGCCCCTTGAGGGTCCTTGGAATGTTCCATCTGCTGGGAGCCACTAGAAGGGCTGATGGTAAGATAAAGGAACAATAGCGGCCAGGCATGTGTGGCTCCCTTCTTCCCGTCCTAATGAGGTTCCTTGTGTCCCAGAGCCATGGAAAACTCCCAAGTTCCCCACCGATTGCTCCAAGGCCCATCTGCCTGCCTTTCACCAAAGCCGGCCTGCTTTCTCAACTCCTAATGTGTTTCTGAGGCTTCAGTCCCCAGGCCCTCCAAACAGCCATTCGGAAAACTCAGTTGGTTCCAGCACTGCAACTTCAGTCCTCTCGCTATCCATTGCCTACCAGCTTGGACTTCACCAGTCAGTTCTTCCCTGCTCAGCCTGAAGGGGCAAGACAAAGCTCATAGTCAGTGTCCAGGAAAGAGGGCCTGATGGGTGGCTTTTAGCAGTCATGAGAGCATGACAGTTGGAGTAAAAGTAAACTGAGTTTGAGATGCTGGTTCTGCAATCCTCCTAATCATGTGACACTAGGACGACTGTACTGAGCCACACTTGTGGCATGTGTAAAACAAAGAGAATAATATCTACCTTGCAGGGTGGTTCCAAGGATTAACCAAGATAATATATTTAAAGCACCTTGCTCAGTGCTTGACACATAGTTGGCACCCAATAAATGTGGCTTCCTTTTCCTCCTCCGCACTCCCTGCCCAGCCTCTTGCCAGCACCAATGGGCAAACGAACTTGGCAGATCGTGTCTCAATTATCTGAGGGTCTAGAGCCCAGGCCCCATACTGCATGTTCTTTAAACCACACAACCTCGTGGAAGGGGGTCAAAGAGAGAGAAGAATATGGGGCAGTGAGGGGAGGAAGGTGCAGAGTGGGCTCAGCATGAGCTGGGAGAGCTGGTGTGGCCCAGGGCCTCAAAGCATCCCCCAAATGAGTATACAAGGAATTTGCTGATTCCTGCAGCTGGCCCCTGGATGAGGTAGGGACAGGCTCCAGATTTGGAGCCTGGTTTTAAGCAAGTCCTTCCCACTAGCCTGTCTGGGCTGGAAGCAGGGAACCTGATATTTGCATACCTCCGCAGAAGTGTCCCAACAGCCTGCTTGCCCTACCATGGTGGAGGAGGAATAATGCATCAAGGCCAAGCTCTCTCCTCTCCCCTCCCCCTCCAAGGTCCAGATGACCTCAGTGCTTCAGTGTTCCAATGGAGTGGTGTGTGTGTGTGTGTGTGTGTGTGTGTGTGTGTGTGTGTGTGTGTGTGTGTGCAGAGGAGGCTGCAAGCCTGGGTTCAGAGGGATGCAACATCTGGACAGCTGTGAGCCTGATCCAGATGTGTACTGGCCAGATGGAGGGCAAGCTCCCCTGGGTGAGGGCTGCACAGGAGGGAGTCTTAACCCCATTGTGTGGCCTAATCCCAAACATATTACTCTGGGATATGTGCACCATCAACGTTGTCATTTAAAAAAGCCTCAATATGGAGAGAAGAAAACACCGCCCCCAGTGAGTTTGTCAGTGGGCCTCTGACTGACATGCTTTCTGGAGTGGGGGTGGGCTACGGAGGGGCGTCTGGTCCAGCACTTGATGGTGGGTGCCAGAAGCCTATGTGCTCCTGAGGAGTCAGGGTTTAACCGGGAGTGTAGCCCTTGCACTGTGAAGCAAGCTCCTCAGGGCTCCAAGCCAACCAGGTATCTGGATGTTTCCAGCTGGGGAAGCATTAGATTGTTCCTTCTCCTCCAAGCTATTTCCACCCCCATCTGGAGACAACCATCCAGAGAAACCCCAGAGGCCCAAAACAAGGACCTTGAGGGTGTCTGTCTTACTGCCTGAGGACAGTGGATGTGTGTGTGTTGGGTGGGGGTGGTGGGGTGTCAAGCCAGGCTTTTTTGCAACACTGATGAGGTGGGGTTGTCACAGCAGGCCCCCTGGAGGATGTCCAGTCTCAAAAGATGGGCAAGAGTTTGCCTAGATAACGAGTAAAGATAGGGCAGTGAAGTTTTGTCCAGCTTAAGAACATCCCTGGTCTCTGAAAGGCTGAGTCTGGGGGTGAGGGGAGATATGGGGACCAGAGAGAGGCAGAGAGACAGATAGAATGAGACAGAGAGAGACAGAAAGAGGCAGAGAGGGACAGAAAGAAAGACAAAGAGAGACAGAGAGACCAAGAGAGAGACAGAAACAGAAACAGAGACAGAGATAGACGAGATGGACAGAGAGAGACAGAGTCAGAGATAGAAAGAGATGGTGATAGAGAGGTGCACACACAGAGAGAGACAGAGAGAGAGAGACAGAGAGAGAGAGAGAGACAGAGAGAGAGACAGACACAAGAGAGACAGACACAGAGAAATCAATCACATGGGGACCACAAGTACCTCAAAGCACATATGGTCCAAGTCTCTCAGCTGCTAGCCTAACGAAGAGGGGGGTGAGTGAGATGCTGCGCAAAGGAGTCCAGCACACCCGAGGCACTGAGGCACCTGTGACCCCACCCTTCCCCAGGCAGCTTCTCTACTCTAAAAGCCCACAGAGCCAGGAAGAATTCATCAGGATGGAGGACAGTAAGACTGATAACCAGGAAGGAAGATGGAGGACTTGGGAGCTGGGGAAGAAAGAGACCCAGAGAGGGATGAGAGACCAATGGGCCAGGGGCTAGACTGACTTTCTCCCCTCTCCTCTTACAAGTTCGTGGCAAGTACAACTGCTTTTCATTAAAGTGGCCGAGGAGGAGAAATCCAGCCCAGCCCAGGTCATGGTCATAGCCATGAGCAGCCATCCTCAGCCAAGCCAGGAAGGAGCAGCTGAGGCCCCAGGAGACCTGTAGTTGCTGTCCAGCTCTGGGGTCCCAAGGTCACCCATGTCAGCACCCACGGAAGGCATCGGTGAAAGAAGAATTCAAATGTCCTGAGGACCAGTGGGGACAGGGAAATGATGCCCACACCCTCCTGGCAGTTCTGCCTACTCTCTCTCCTAATTCATCTATCGCACCATGGCTGGATTCCATCCTACCAGTTTCCTGCTCAGGAAGTGGCCGTGGCTTTCCCACATCTCAATTGAATTGCACTTCTGGGCCCAGCGTAAATGTCCTCTGTGGCTTAGCAAGCTGGACATCATCACATCCTCCTCCCATGGTTCTCTAACCCAAGCCATCCCCACGTCCAACGACTCTCCCCACAGATATCCTGCCAAGTCCTTCCACATCATTGCTCATGAACTTTAAATAATAATAAAAAAAACCCAAAAACCAAAACAAAGCAAAACCAACCCCCAGAATGCCTTTTGTCTCTATCAGCTCATTATGATTTCTCTCTTACGTTTCACTCACCTGTAAAACTGGACAGAAATAATACCTGCCACGTAGGATTTTTGTAAGGATAAAATTAGAAATGCTTGGAACAGAGCCTGGAACACTGTGGACCTGAGATCCTGGGGTTGTTACTGTTCTATTCCCTACCCTTCCAGGCTGAGTCAGTCTTTACCTGCTGCCCTTCACGTGTGTTGTCACACGTTGCCCTCCAGCCTGCCTTTGCCAGCGCTCCTCACTCTGACTCCAACACTCTGTCAGGCACCCACATGATGCCAGGCACGGTACTAGGCAGCAGTGGATTGATGAGGAGGGAAGGGTATTCCCTCAGAGGGCTTACAATTTGGATGGAAAACCAATCGAAGATGGCTGCCGCAGGGGGGTTTGCAAGTGTTGGTTTTGAATTACAGAGGCAAGTCAACACTGAAGGGCAAGGAAGAGTTCTTGAAAGAGGTGACAGACAAATGGGGATCAGGAGGCTGAGGAAGAGAGAGCAAGGTGGAGGGGGGTGGTTGGGAGGTTAGGATGAGTCAAGGTCTAGATGGGAGGACAGGATTTGGGTGTGCAAACCCCCACAAGACCAAGCAGATTAGGAATAGACTGTGAGAGGAAGAGGGAGGCTCAGGCAGGTTTGGAAGGACCTCCATTGGAAAGGCTTTGCAATTTGGACCAAGACATTGGGCTGAGTAGTTGGGAGTTGTGAGGAGCCATGCACTCACTTCGACCTGTAATGTGTGCACCTTGGGTCACTAACTCTGTCACACTGTCAGCCTGACCCGTGGGAGGTGGTGACCCTGGGCCTTTTCACATGCCTCTTTCAGCGGGGTAGAAGGCAAACGAGAGATAACTACCTGTCTGATGTCCTGGGAGGGTAGACACTGCATATATCGAAGGAGATGAGGACAGAGCAGGAGGGGCTTTGAAGTGTCAGAAGAGTTCTCTGCACCCTATCAAGGGTGGGAACCTAGACCTCTTCCAGCCACACACAGCGGGAATGAAATACTCACCCCGAGCCTTGCTTTGTAGAGAAATGATGGTGTGCCCTGTCTCCTACCTACAACACTAGAACTGCCTTGCCAAAGAGGATCCCGGGGCAGGGAGAGAAAGGCAGGTCCCATGGGAGCTCTGGAAGCTGGCAAAGGGCTAAGCAGAGAGGAGATGTGGGGTCCTCAGCAGTGCCCTCGCTCTATCCACTCACACCTCACCTCTCTCTAATGTGTGGGAAGCTCTGTTGGCAGCCTGGGAGAGCCAGCCCTGGGACGCACACACTGAATCATACTATAGACAGTGAAGTAGTTTAGAAGGTTTCAGGCCCCCTGCCCTGTCCAGGGAGCATCTCTCCAGGGAAACTGTCCTCGAGTCCGACTGTAGCCTTTCCTTTCTCTAACATCGCACTTCCAGACAGTACCATTCACAAAGTGTATGACTTTGGTGTCTTCTCAGGCATCCTGAGACCTTAAAGCCCCTCACAGCCTCGCAATGCTAAACTCCTCCAAGGCAGAGTCAGGTTGCTGCCTCTCGTGCATCCTTCATGGCCGCCAGCACATCTTTCCCTAGGCTTGGATTGCTATGATGTGTGACGAGGGCATGTCAGCCTATAAGATAAGACATAGCTGATTCTTAGCCATGGAAGGTGGGAAAGGAATGGCCTCTCTTGATGTATTCTCTCTGATTCACCAGCCAAGGGCTTAGTCCAGGAACAGGGGCCACGTGGCCATCAGACGCAAAGACTGCAGCATCTGGATAGCAAGTGCCACAATCCCAGCAGACCATGCAAGTTCCAGGACAGGAGGGGAGGCCAGCCACTGAGCAGCAAGAACTGCAAATAGATCACAGCTTCTAGAGCTTGACAAAAGGGTCTGGACAAGGCGTCCCTCCAACCAGCTGCCCTCCAGCCCTCTCCAGCCTCCTGTACAGTGGGTGTGCCCAGAGATGGAAGCTGGAAATCGGGCCACCATCTGGAGAAGATGATGGGCCTGGAAGACAATGTCACCAAAAGGATTTCTCCCTGAGGCAATCAGGGCATGGCCTCATCAGCACTTTGAAATAAGCATCCTGGATATTTCCAGATGTGGAACCAGATGTGAGAACATGGCATTGCCTGATGGACAAGCCCAGGGTCCATCCTGGCTCTCCCAGCTGGCAGGGTCTTGTCTGTATCTCTCTGTTGGTCTCCTTGTCTGCACACCTCTCTGGCTACACAGCTCCAGGCTGCAGGACTCTTGATGGTGGCTAAATGCTTTCTTATGCCTGGTTTTGATCCACCCCACAATCAGTATATACTCTTATTTAATAGATGAGGAAATGAGCAGGTCACCAATCCCCGCATCAAATATCTGGAGTGGGTGTTTGTGTGGGTTTGTATGTGTGTGTGCAGTCACACATGTACAAGGCCCTGAGAGCTGAAGGCAAGTCAGATCCCTGGCCTTGCTATACAGGCAGCCCAGGGAGGCAGGCCAGGGTATGGAGGAAGGACCCCGGACCTCTAACAAACCCAGATATTAGGCAGTGGGACTCCAGTGTTGTAACCATGCAGACTACTCTATTCCAGTGGTTCTTAACCGTCCTAATGCTGCAACCTTTTGGTACAGTTCCTCAGGTTGCAGTGACAGCCCTCAATCATAAAAGCATTTTTGTTTCTCTTCATCACTGTGATTTTCCTACAGTTATGAACCATAATGTAAACATCCGATACATGACCCCTGAAAGGGTCATTGCCCCCAAAGGGGTCACAACCCACAGGTTGAGAATCAACGCTCTATCCCATTCCAACCCCCCTGTCCCCCACTTCTGCCAAAGCTACCCTGATCAACCCTGCATTGAGACGCAGAGTGAAGAGGCCTCTTTCCTAGGCTGAGTGCAAAAGAGCAATGGAGAGATATCTCATTCTCCTCAGGGGCCGCCTGGGGAAAGCAGGTAAAATAGCATAAAAAAAAATCCAAGAAGGACTTTCGAGAGTTAGACAACAGAAGAGAGGCCTCAAGGACTGGTCTGCGAGATGGAGTGCTCCTACACGCTGTAAAAGAACTTCTCCAGTCTAGGACTTTAAGGTGTCTCCTGAAGTTTCTCTGGGACAAGGAAACAAACACAAGCTTCCGAACGTGCATTTAAATTCACCTCGGACATGCAAGCCTGACTCCCTCTTCAGCTAGCCTCAGTCTCCATCTGAGGATCAAGGACAGTACTCTAGAGTGGAGAGGGAAAGACAGAGCTTGTCTGCAAAGCGGTGGTCACCTTGCTCTCGAATTACTCTGGGCAGAACAGGGTGGGGTCAGCTCCAACGTCCTCAGGAAGGACTGCTAGGAGCTGTGGCCTCAGAGGTTTGTTTTTTTTTTTTCCATGCGTCAGTAAGTTTTCGAATTTGAAACCTTTTGATTCTCAAAGTGCAGAGCACACGCTGTCCGGCCTCCTTCATTAAGGACTAATTACTAGGCCAAGTTTGAAGTCTGTGGAGTTGTTTGGAGTCATTTGAGCTGAAAAAGAAAACATAACTATGTTGTTATTTCTTCTAACTGGAAAGGAGTGTGTGTGTGTGTGTGTGTGTGTGTGTGTGTGTGTGTGTGTGTGTGTACGCGTGTGCGCACGCGTGCGTGTGGTGCAGCACTTACAAACAGCTGAAGGGATTTTTGCCTCTATCTTTCCGAAACTCATTGCTCTAGGCCACAGCCAAATATGGAAAAAATGACCAAAATAATAATCTCCAAACCATGAACTTTGCTGAGAGTTACAAATAGCTGGACCATGTAACAGAAATGGCTGCTGACCCTGCTCTGATCAGTTCACACTCTCCGAGCTTCCTGCCCCCCTCCTGTTCACGATGTACCTTGGCATCTCTCAGAAGATGCTTCGTTCAGGAATCCAGGCTGCAGGAACAGAGCACAGAGCTGAGCACCAGAGATGTCAGCGAGGGATTAGCATTTTCACCTTGCATAAGGGAAACAGTAACTTATGGCCTAGGTGACTTTCCCTGGGTCCTGCATCAAGCTTCAGCACAACCAGATCCCTGGCCTGGCTCCTAGCAGGCTGTCATCTACTCTAGTGTGTCTGGGTTGGGCAGGGTCTCTGGGCACTGTGGGAGAGAACTTGTACAAAAGAGGCAAAACAGACGCAGAGGCCTCGTCCCTGCTGAGGAAGAAGAGGTAGCAGTCTCTCAGCAAGAAACACATTTGCCATCCTAACCCTCATCCCAGGTCCTCCAGAGAGGGCTCTTGGGTCGTTGCTTAGGCCTGGATGTTTTACCCTGGCTCCGAGTCCCAATCTTGGAAGCACCAGAGACTGTCTCATGAATCTGCCAGGAAGACCAAGGTTAGGGCCATGACCTCCAGGACCTCACTCCTCAGATCAACTCCAACAACAGAGAGGGACAAGGATCAAGGGAGCTCTGTCTATAGCCCAAGGAGCCGGTGCTGGGTTTGGTTCAAAATAGTAATATAACTACTCCAGTAGTCGGGCACAGCCATGGGTGCCTTAATCCTAGTACTCAGAAAGCTGAGGCAGGGGGAATGTGAGTTGAGGCCTGGGAGCAGGGTTAGGATGGCCTGGAGTATATAGTAAAGGCCTGTCTCAAAACAGAGCAAAGTATAGCACCAGACTTCTGGACTCTCACCGTCTCAGTTCCTATGTTTGCAAGTGAAATAGTAGCCCAGGTCTATGCTGGAGCAGGGATCACTGCTGTTACATGTTCAGTACTGGCCACTTAAGGGAGAAAGACTAAGCAAGTGGCCACCTAAAAGCTCAGGCCTGACCTGAGCTAGACAGAAACAGAACTTCCCCACACCAATTCTGGGCTAGACTCCCTTCTTACAAGTAACATGGTCAGGGACATGGGAGAGTTCAAGTGGCCCGGGATCCTGTGGCCTGTCCTTTCCGAGCCTTCTGCTGCCTCCTCTGTGAGCCCTGAAAAAGTTGCCAAGCTCGTCCGGGGGTTGATTTCTCCTTCAGTAATAGGAAGATAATAGAACCCTGGCTGCTCCTTTAAGCTCTTTGAGGGGCCGGGATGAAAGGTACCGGCAGCCAGACGAGATGCTGCTATTACCAGTGAGGACAGAGGGAGCACGCTCATAAGCACTGCCGAGCTCTGACTCAGGCTGTTTATGGTCCTAGGCCCTGGTCTGGGGAGTGAGGGTGCTGAATGGGTTTGTGGTCATGAGAGAAGGGCCCGGGTGCCCTCATCTGCCCTGTGAGCACACAGGAGTGCATCTACCACGGCCTAGGTTTCAGCAACTTTCTTCTCCCTGTGAGGACCTCCTGTGGCCCAGCACCCATGGGGAGCTCTAGACCTCTAGCTCCATGCACGCCTCCTTGTTAGGATTCAGACTCCAGCCCTGCCATGTGACACACCACTCTAGAGGACACTCAAGCTTGTTGCAAACACGTACGAGCCATAGTCTTAGAACAGAAGGATGAAACACCCCCCATCCCCAAGCCAGCCCTCCCTCCCTCTCAGCCTAAGGACAGCAACCAGAAAGGGTTGGCCAGCATGGAGCTGGACCCCTCTATGACCTCCACATCTGGTCAGAGGCTTTAGGGCTCTGCTCCCTGGGGAGAATCTAATGGGAGGCTGAACAGAGAAGGGAGGACTTCACAAATAAGTCCTACTCCAGAAGGGCCTGCTGGGCCATCCGTGCTGTGTAGGAGAAGTGCAGAGGCCCCTGTGCCCTGGTGGGAACAGGAGAGGGAGAAGGAGGAGTGGCAAAGCAAAGTGTTCTTGATACCAGTCTGTCCCCAGGCTGCGGGGGAAGAGCTCTTCCCTTGGCAGCTCAGGCCAGACCGGACCTGTAATGCCGCGACCTTGGCACTGGCTTAGGGACACACAAACTAATCCATCTTAGAGCCTAGCACGACACAAGCCAAGGCGGCCCTAGTCGAATGCCCCCTGGCTTCTCCAGGTATCTCCTCTACCAAGTGCTCTTGTTTTCCTGACTACTATAAAGAACAGGCCATGGGGTAGGGAGGAGAGCTGGGTGCTAAGATGTATGGCGGATTTCCCTCTCACCCATAGCCTCGGATACACTAAGCTAAGCACACTCCATCACTGAACTATATCCTTATTTAGTGTGTTGACTTTATTTCCCCTGTCTCCAAGAACTAGCCCTTGACCTTAGCATGTTTCTCCCCTAGCCCCCAGCTTCCCAAATTCAGTCTCTATCAGTACTTCCACCAATGCTGCTAATCTCCTGCGTCAGAACCTATGGCAGTCACTGAGTGCTTAAACGAGAATTAGGGACAGTAAAGGGACACATAGAAAGTAGAGAGCAGTCCTGGAGACAGACACTGGATGATGGGAAAGAAAGGGTGGGGGATGAAAACTCTAAGTAGAGAGGGGCTATCCAGGAGGTGTCATGGAACTCAGTGTGGTTCCCTTGGAGAAACCTGGAGAGAACATTCTAGAAAGAGGGATAATAGGAACAGAAAAATGGGAGAAGAGAGCTTGGCATCTCAGGAGATCAGCCCCCATGGAATGTTAGAGTTGGGAGCAATGGTTGCATGGTGCCAGGCTGTGCTCTGAGACCCTGAGGAAAGGAGGGCACACACAGCAGGAGTGGAGGTGAAGCCCAGACGTCAGCACACAACATCCCCAGGAGCTCCCTGAAGTTAAAGGATGTGAGCAACTCTGTTGAACAGAGAGGGAAACTGAGGCTCATTAGTGCTTAGTCATCTTCCCAAGGCCTTAGAGTAAGTTGGCAGCCAAGCCAGTGGAGTATTCCAGACGCCAGGCGTGGAGGGGTCCTTGTGAGGTCATCTGCTCCACCTCCGGCCTGATCGGTTCTGACTATGTCAGCCTCTCTCTTTTGTCTCTTCTTACTTTATTTTCTCTCCCTTCCTCCTTCTCTCCCTCCTTCCTTCCCTCCTTGCTGTCTACTAATGCCAAGTATTTCTGATTCTGATCTAGCCAGAATCCCTCCTTCTGTGGTTTAAGTCTTCTGAGTTCCTGAGAAGCTCTCGTCTCAGAACACCCTCGCTGTACCTTGAGGTCACTTTGGCTGCCCACTCTGATTCTTCTCCTTCAGAACCATTCTCACCAGTTTCTTTCTCTCCAAGTCCTGGCCCTCCAGAGCAGGAATGGCAATACCTACTGGGTTTTCCCTACATGGCAGATGAAAAACCGAATGTGTGGTTTTTAGACACACTGTCACCGGCCTCCACAAAACAGATCCAACAGAACCCCCTAACTTCATTTAGCCAAGCAGACATGGTAGTAGCCACTGTCCAGTTTAGTGTGGAGATATTCTTAGGCCAAACTCTTACTTTTAAAAACACAGGTCTCGAGCCAGGCAGTGGTAGCCCACATGTTTAATCCCAGCACTAGGGAGGTAAAGGTAGTTGGGGATCTGGGAGTTCCAGGACAGCCAGGGCTACACAGAGAAATTCTGTCTCAGACAGACAGACAGAGAGACAGACAGACAGTCTCTTCTTTCTTTGGGTAACCTTCCACACACAGAATTCACGTCTGCACAAAGTGCACATAAAGCACAGGCATTGGGAAACCCCTATTAACCGGACTGGCATCACTGCTGGATTCTCTGATAAAGAGGGTGGATTCTGCAGACATCTGAGGCTCGACCCCCCCCTTCGGAATTCCTGCTTATCATCAGGGAAAGACCTGAGCCCTGCCCACTTAGGCATCATTTCTGCACACCATGTGCCAGGCACCGAGCCAAATGCTCTGTATGCATTTTTTTCCCGTACCTGGTTCTTACAACCACCCTGCAGGCTCCAGGGAGGAGAGCGAGCCTCCAAGACGTGTGGTCTGGCAGGTAAATACCACCAGCAGGCATGAACTCTGCCTGCAATGGCTCACTGTAGAGCCCACCTTCCTACCTGCTCTTATTACATTCATTGCCTTCTCCCTAGGCCTGGTGGCCTTGAGTGTTCCCACTGTGCCCCCTCCCCCACCTCTCCATATCCAGTTGAGGACACTTGATGGCCTGGGTGAGGGTTATGGGTGGGAGAGTTGTCCGTGTCCAGTCCAGCAGCTTGTCTTTGTTTAAACAGGTCGCTTTTCTAGCTGTTTTCTTTTCTCCTCATCTCAGATTGAAGACCAGGCCAGGGAAAAAAAGAAGGAATAAAGGGGGGCTCTGATCCAGGAGCTGGCCTGTCTGCGCTCTGCCCTGGTGATCGCTCCTCTGACAAGCCCAATCATGCCCATCCCCCAAATTTGGCAGGATCGTTGGTCACAAAGCCTTTTTAGGGTCTTCTTCTCTCCATGCACCTCCAGGTCAAGGCTAGGATGGGAGGAGAAGGAAGAATGAGGAGGAATAGATCAAGGGAGGTGCCTTGGAGGTGATGATAGATTCTCCTAGGCCGGCCTCTGGTGTGCTCTTCCTTCTCTGTGCGAAGGGAGCACTGGAGAGACTGGTCACACGCAGAAACACAGACAGCCACACTCACATACAGGTACCCACGTTAGCATCACAGCATCATTAAGCCCACATTGCAGCTTGCCAGCATTCACAGAGACCTCCAGGACACAAACTCCCTGAAGCTTAGACACATAATCACAAGCACATGCACTCGGATCACACATTTCCAAAACGGGCCGTAAACATGCCCTTTTCCCTAGGCACAAACACTATCACATGCGAGCTTGGGGGTGGGGCGCTAGGGATCTGGAACAAGCATCTGTGAAGAAGCCCAGGGAACAAAGGATGCTGGCATTACAATCCTGAATCAGAGGGTCTCCAGGCTCATGTGGCTGAGGGCCGGGACAAGGGGAGCAACTCCCGAGCCCCCAGCTCCACCCTCTTTCTGGCACTAATGAATTGGCGAGTCCTGTCTAGTCCACGAGCTTAAGGAGGCCTTTCTCAACTCTTCCTGTGGACTTTGTTCTGAAGCTCAGCCCATTTAGCCCTGAGTCAAGAGAAGCCACAGCGTGCCAAGAGGGATGGTTTGTGTCAACTGTCAGGAGACACCCCTGGGTTGCCCTGGAAAGGGGAGAGTGGTTGGCCTTAGGCCACCAGGAGCCTTTAACCTGCTGCTGGTATCCTGTCCCAGCTGAAGGGGGAACAAAGGTGTCTTGATCCTTCGGTACTGGGATAGCTTGTGGTAGTAAACACACAATAGCACTGCCCTAGGACAGGAACCTGGCCAACACTGTGTGAACCTCTCACGGTCAGGCTGACCCTCTAAACTTCCTACCTGGAGCCACCACATCCTCCCCATGCCCTGGGCACAGGTTACACAGAGCCTGTGTAAGTGGTGAAGGGACACTGTGGCAGAGATGGGAGGAAACAGATAGCATGGCCCAGGCGTCATGGGAGAGAACCCCTGCATCTGTTCATCGAACACCAGCTTCTTCAGCGTCATGGCCTCCTGACAGAAGCCACGGATTTTCCACGGAGACCACAGCTGCCAGGAGAAGAGGGCAGAACTGCCAGTACAGCTAGAAGCTGGCATTCTCCAGCCTCAGACCAGGCCAAAGGGCAGAGTGTTCCAGTTGTACTTGATGGTGACGGCAGTGACAGCTTCAGGTAGCTCGAAGGGCCCTACTTCATACTAGAACTGCCGAGACCCAGTGTGTAAACAGGGGCTGAAAATTCACATAGCCAGGCTCCCAGGCAGAAGGACTGTGATCTATGGGTGGCTCCTGGCCCTGCTGAAGGTCTTCACTGGTATAGAGAAACAAGGAACTGTGTCTCCACCCAGGCTTCCCCCGTCCAGGTAGGGAGAGCTCTCTGCCTCAGGTGCACCCAGTGCCATTATAAGCAAAGACTCAGGGTATCACTTTTGCTGAGGTCAGAACGGGAACGGAGCGAGATAAAGACGTTGGGGATGTGAATGTAGGGGCTCAAGGCCTGTGCAGGGAGAGAGGTGAGCTAGCCACCAGCAGAGAGGAAGGCTGGGTAAGCCGTAGCCCACTCCACAGAAGCTCTGTCTCTTCCTTTCTGAGGTGCACAACATAAAGCACTAAGGCACTGTTTTCAGGTTCGCTCATTTATTTCAGCCGTTCGCCTGGAAGCACTGTGAATTTAGGGAGCAAGGCTTTCTTATTTACCCCTGCATCCCCAGTGCCACCATAGCATCTGGTGTATATGAATGACTCAGTAGCATTTACTTGTTGAGAAATGATGGTCCCTCACCACAGAACCAATACAGCTCCGCAATCACAGGAGGAGTGATGGACCCAAAGACCCAGATGAGAGAGGGCCGGAAGTTCTTCAAAAGAAGCCCCTGGACATAGCTTCTTCTCACCCCACCTGCAAGTCTACTGGTACCCAATCATGCTACAGGGAACTGAGGGTGCTGCCCTAAAATAAGCAGAGTGTTGGCCCCTTCCTTCAAGATGTTCCTTTGAGGAGGAAAGGTTCAGGAAACGCTAACAACTAGTACTACCGCAGAGGCATGAGCAGAAGACCTGGGTGGACTTAGGGAGTGAGAACCCTCCCTAGAAGAGGACCCTCTCTCTCTCTCTCTCTCTCTCTCTCTCTCTCTCTCTCTCTCTCTCTCTCTCTCTCTCTCTCCCTAAGATGAGCCCTGAGGAAGAGTATGAATTAGCCAGCCCAGATAGGGGGAGAAAAAAGGATTCTGTGAGAAAGGAAGTAGGTTCCAGAAGTAAGAGAGCGTGTGGCTTAATTGAGTACAGCAGGAGCGCCCAGAGTGCATGGAGTGTGTGGGACTGGAGAAGGGCGTGGAGGAGCTGGGGAGGCTGGAACACTGTTCTGGGTTCTTGAAGGTCTTCTGGTAAAGGGACTAAGTAAAGGGGCTAAGCTTGTAAGCCAGAACCTCCCTCGGTGCATAAAAGAAGCTAGAGCGCTCTGCCTAGGTGGACCGTGATGAGTCCTTCTTCCATCCCTAGCATAGAGGAATGACACAGGTGGGCACTAATCCAAAAAAGCCCAGGCGGGCCCCCAGCCTGTCCGGCCGGGGTGGAGCCCCCAGCCTGTCAGGTCCCGGTGGAGTCCCCAGCCTGTCCTAGTGAGTTCCGTCAATAGTGCTGCCCGCACTGCACTCTGCCTTCAAGCACATGCAGGGGATGACAGAGACCTGGAATGACAGACACGTGCGAGCCCCACAGCATGGCCATAGAGATCCTGTCAATGGGAGTGCCCAAGAGGAGACAACAGTGACGCTGGGCCAAAGACTAGGGATGCTAACCTCTCTCGCAAGTTCTCAGTACCTTCACTCCAGGGATAATCTCTATCACATTCTCGGTGACTCAGACCTGGGCTCCTCCTGGGCAGAGGAATGGAGAGGCTCCACAGATGTCCTCAGTATGCACACATGCTGTCCCCTAAGAGAGTCACCCTAATGTAGAACAAAGCTTACTTTTCTTTCTCCACTCTTCTGCAGCTGAAAGATGGTCACAGGTGGGCAAAGGTCTCTTCCCGTTAGGTCATTCAGCGAAAGCTGATGCAGATGCTACTGCAGTGTGGCACCCGAGGAGGGCAGCTGGTGTCCAGGTGGGATGTGAGAGGCAGAGACACTCAGAATGCAAGGTCTGGTCTCCGGAGACATGGAGACGCATTTAACTCACATCTGTGCTGACCAACTGAGCGGCTTTAGAAATTCCTTCAATCTGGGCCTTGATTTCTCTCTGACTCCCACCCCAAAACCAAAGTAAACAGGACCTCAGAATCGCTCAGGCTCCTTCCAGGGTTTTGCCCCAGAGGAGAAGGCTTTGTTAACCCTGAGGACCCATAAGGAATGACTTCTGTCTTGCTAGTAACCCTTCAAGTCTGGCCTGCTCACTTTTTGCTAGCTGGAACGTCTGGAGGGTCCAAGTCTGGGTCCAGAAACATATATTTGTCAGACCAAAAGGAAGGAGTAAGCAGCTAAAATAGATTATAGAAAGGAAGTGGGTGAGGTGCAGTTTAGGGCTCATTGCACAAAAGAGGTCCTCAACATTAACATGAGGAAGAGACAGACTGACTCTGACTCTGGGATGGGGCTCTGAGTTGAGAAAACCTTGCATAGAATGGTGCAGAATTTGAACATCATCCCCACTGAGAAGAGGCTGGGGAAACAAGAACTTTGTTCTCCTATGCCAGTCTTCCCCGAACTGGCTTGATCCCACCAAGGGAGGAAGCTGGCAGAGCCCTGCTGAAGGGGGCAGCAGGAGAAGCAGCGACAGTTGGGTTTGGAAATACAGGACTCTGGAAGGGCAGAGGGTTGAGGATCGGTCAGCCACTGGCACTGGGAGACTATCACAGCCTGCTGCTCTCAGGCTGTATGTATACCGCTCTTAAGAGCTACACTGCAATTATCTACATAGACCACAGCCCGCAGGGCCACCGAGAACCAAGCTCTGTCCGCTGTCGCGAAACAGCAGAAGCACAAAGTGCTTAGTTAGGGTAAACTAGACTCCTAGAAGCTCCTAGAGCTGAAGGGGCTTTCTTTCCCTCTTCAGCCAGGAGGGCCAAACTTTGGAGGTGCGGGGGCACTGAGGATCTTAAATGTGACCTGCAGCGCCACCTGGTGGAGAAGGAGTGAAGGTGCAAGAGGTACTCCTAGAGACAAGTAGGTGATAGCCTGCCACCTGGTGGAAATTTGGGGCAGAGGGTTTTGCAGCTCTCCAGTGGCGAGTGAGGAGCCAGGCTTAGCTTCTCCACAACCTCTAGGAGGCTTCCTACTCTAGATTATAGTAGGAAGGTTGTAATGTGCTAGGGTGTGACTCTAGTCCCTGAGGATTCACGGTTTTTAGGAGGAAAAAACAAAGCCTATTCGTGTGATACAATGTGCATTCTAAGTCATAGGGTAAACCACTCAACAACCATGCCTCCACCCAATCAAATACTCAGAAACACTTGCTGGGCAGGGCAGACTGACTGTCATGAAGAGAGTAAGTTACAGGGGTTAGTTTAGCTAGAAAAGTGTTCTCTCTCTCTCTCTCTCTCTCTCTCTCTCTCACACACACACACACACACACACACACACACACACACACCCCTTTACCAAATCATCCATGTATGCCATCTCCTTTAACCTTTACAAAACCCAAAGAGATGCATGTTATTACTCTTGCCTTGTACACGAGAACACTCAGAAGTGAAATTACTTGCACAAAGCCTGCTAAATGAGAAAGCCAAAATACGAATGAGAACTGACCCTTTCCCAAGGGTAACCCCCAGCCTGCTGAGCGACAGACAAGAGCATCAATAATTACACAGGGGGTCATAGGAGAGCTGAGGCAGAAGATTCTATAAAAGTCGTCATAGTTGGAGTGAGCACAGATTCGATTCTAGTACTTTGTTAATATTTATTGTTTATTACACACGAACGCTGCACACTTATATGAGCCAGCTAATTTAAGCCCTTCAAAGGTAGTGGTATTAACACCATTTTGCAAGGGAGGAAACAGAATCAGGGAGATTTTAACCAGCAAGGGCTAAGATACAAATCCCAGTGGATAAGCTCCAAGCTAGACCCTGAACACTACACTATGCCTCACTGCTCGAAGACAGCAGCAAGGGACTGGGCATGCTGGCACCTAGAAAGGGGTCACTGCTGGCTTGGCTTGCACTGAGAAGGGGGAATGATTGGTGCAGAGGTTCAGAGACTGTGCCATCCTCTTGTGGTCCAAGAGTACACTTTGCTCTTATGCCGTACTGGGAAAGGCTGGCTCTAATTTAGACCTTCCAAGGTTAGGGCCGACACATGGAATTTTACTAACCTGTTTGGGTCCTGACAACATTTTCTATTGTGCTCCAGAAGCAAACCCTAGCTTTGGCAGGAGGAAGAAGTGAATGCCAGCTACCTTAAAGGGCTGCGGGCTGTCTCGGACCGTTTTGTGTTGTTATTACAGAATGGCAGAAGTGGCTGATTTATAAAGAGCAGGTGCTGATTTCTTGTAGTTCTGGAACAGAGACAACCCACGACTGAGGGTCCCGAGTGCTGCCGAGTGCTGCCGGGTGCTGCCAGTGTCTATACTGCCTGCCATCCCATGGCAGAAGGCAGAGTGTGGAAGAGTATCTGAGACAAGAGGAGGCAGAACTTGCTTGGTGACATGTCGCTGTGATGTTTGACACCTTACATCAGAGGTAAGTTTCTAACACATGAACTTGGGGGTGGGCTGCTCCGACTCTGGAGGCTATGAGGGAAGGACTAAATTCACTAGGCATGGCTCAAAGGGAAAGATAGAAGACTGGAGTGACTGGAGAGAGAGAGAGAACATCTGTCTCTGGGGAAAGAGCATCCTCCTTAGACCCTCTGGCAGCTTTTAAGAGGAGATGGCTCTGAGCAACAGGTACATCCCAGGAGGGTCTCCAGTTAGCAGAGAAGCTATAGAGTCAATGTCCATGCAGGATCCATGTCCCATCCAAAGCTTCGATGCCACATACTGACCTTTATGGTTCAGTTCAAGACCCCTATGGTAGGTAGGCAACTGGACGGACGCATTAAAGGTCAGCTCGAGACGACTTTCACCCTCAAAGCCTTCAGAGGTTAGTAGTTCATCTCCAGCCCCTAGTCCACCCCAGATAGCCTTTAATTTGGATTGCACGCTCTCTCAAACAAGAATAAGGCCTTTCCCACCCTCTTTTGAATAATTCCATACCTCGACTCGTCATACGATGTTAAATGAGAGTGCAGTGTATGTGTGCTACCATGATCAAGGAATAATAACATGAATAACGGCGGTTAAGAAAAAACAAGCTCTTTTTACTATGTGCCAGGTACCATACCCCTCACTTTACAAGTATGATTTTTAACCTGGTTGTGCTGGCAAAAGTTCAAAGGCAATCTTAATACCCTTTCAACTTCCTGAAGGGCTGTACAAAAAAGAGGTGTCTTACTGTTCTCCACAATCTCTAGTTCATGCCGGAAGATAATGGCTTTATATTGTAAGAAGAGTGTGCCAACTATAAAATAGAATGTTCTGGGAACACGATGGTCCAAAACATGGGAATAAAAAACACCAAGTATGGCTGGGGTGTTTCCTTCTATGGAAGACTTCAAACACAGAGAGGGTGTCCGTTTGGTTTAGTGATGAAAGGGAGGGAAGAGTGGGAACCCATGGGTGCGGGCAATGGGTAAGGTCTGGGCACATGGCCGGACCTCTGAAGCCACATCAATAAAACTCCAGGAGGTGACCTTCCTATGGCCAGCAAGCCCAGAGCAATGCCGCAACTGCCACAGGACGGACACCAGGACCAGTCACCACAACACACAGGTGAGACTCACTTGGCTCATATTCTACCAGACCAGCATCTCACATCCCTTCTTCCAGTCATCCATGCCTTTCCACGTATCCTGTGTCTGCTAGCAGGCGCATTCTCTCCTCTGGGGCTAGCTGCTTTCAAGCAGGGAGAAGGTGGCTGTCACAGAGAGCACCGGGGAGAAGAGAGGTGGAGAGGGTGTTGATGATCGGGACATTCCCCCAGGGCTGGAGCTCAGTGACTGCTAAGCTTTACACTCAGCCAAAGTTGAATGTGCAAGCCTGATGGTGATTCCTACGTCGCATTACCCATAAGGCCTAGCCAGAGGAGCACCTGCTTTAGACTTGGTATTGAGAGCAGTCCCATATGCAACATTTCTTCCTTCTCCTGTAAGCTTCAAAAATTAATCAACCCCCAGCTTTTAGAAAGGGCCATTCTCCAGGAGTCTATTTCCCCAACTTCTGTTTCTTTTACACGGGAAAGGGGAGTTATTTAGTCCTGCCTAAAAAAAAAACAACACAGAGAACAACCTGGTGGCTTTCAAGCCCTTTAAATGCTTCTTTAAGGCTCCTTTTAGTAATGAACTTCATCTGAATGCCCGACCTCCTCTGTTAGAACCCTGCCCGAGACCGCTTTGATTCCTGTACCTGTTTTCACAAGGTGGTAGGTCCCTCCCCCCGTTACCTAAGCATCAGGGCTTGAGGTAGGGAACTAGGTTTGCTCCACATCATGTCTGTCCTCCAGAAGCAGCTGACAAGGAGCTGGCTGAGGTGTCAGTCTCTCTCCAACCTCCTTGTTACAATGACAGGCAATGACAGGGAAGAGCCATGGCCCAGACCCAGAAGAAAATTGAACGGTCTCAAATTAGGTCAAACATGCCTTTGGCACAAACCACAGAAGAAGAAGGAAAAAAACCCCAGAAGACAGCAGCATTCTGCTCTTGGGTTACAAAACGAAACATAAATGTCCCCAAAGTGGTCGTGTATGTGAACAACGGACAATAAGAAGTAATGAAAACACTGTGACTATTAATACTCTCGATGGAAACAGAAGGGTAGAAACAAAGTCAATATGAAATATGTAGGAACTACCATTAGAAAATGATGCATTCAGTATGTTAGAAGAAACAAAGAGAAAGACATGCGTGCCAAGACAGCAAGGCAGCCCAGACAGTAAAGGCTTTGTCCTCAGGACCCACACGGTTGTAGGAGAGTGAAGCCGCATGCACACAGAGAGAGACAGACAATACAATAATAAGTAAATAAATAAAAGTAAGTAAACTTGAGAAGGAGCGTGAATGAATAGAAAACTGTGCTAAGAAAAACCTCTTTAAAAACCCCCAAAACAGAAAACAAAAACCAAAAAGACAAAAACAAAGACCACGAGAGTCACTAAGTCTGACAGTCATCTGGAAGAGTAAATTTAAGGAAATAGCCAAGAAAAATATTGCTGAAGAGACACTCGAGATGAAGGCATACTCGGAGCTCAGTGGCAGAGCCCAGCATGTGCAAAGCCTTGGGTTCCAGTCACAGTGGCGCTAAAGTAGAAAAAAAAATCTAATAGCCCAAGATACGTGAGAGACTGGGGAAGGAGGGACGTAATGAGACCAGCTCGAGGCCAGCCTGAGCAGCACAGTAGCCCTGTCCTAAAAACAAAGTGTGCGGCTGGCAGCAGAGTAAGTGTATGGGCGGGACATGTGGCAGAACCAAGAGACAACTGAAATGTCTCACAAAAGGAGCACTGAGGTCCCCAGAACCTACAGCAATGTCACCCACCACACACACACAGGATGCTAAGTGACATTTCACATTAAGGGAAAAAAAATGGGTATCCAACAATCACACAGAAATAAAAGGTAGTGTTTGAGATACCATACCTATGGAGCATTAAATGAGCCGTGGGTGGCTAAAAGACTTAAATGTTAAATAAAGTGCCAGAACGTTTGGATGAAATGTTTGCATAACATAAGAATAGAAAAGTCTTTCTAAATACAGATCAAAAGGAAAACCAAAAGGAGACACGGAACTGTTTACTACGTGAACTTTATACAAATCCTCACTGCTACGGGTGTCACAAAACTGAGCACAGACAATAACCTGAGATTCTGCTCGACGTTCTTCAAAGTAAAGGTTAACGGCCCTGGCACATTAGGAGATTTGCCAAATGATGCCGAGACAAAGAAATCCTTCAATAGCAAAATGGGCAGAGACAAGGCGCAAACACAAAGTGCTAAGGAGAAAGCCGTGATCACGTTCAACCTGAGAAATAATCAGAGAATTAGAAAGAATTGCATTTGTGCACCCGACTTGTAAAAGTGAACTTAGTGCTCACGGACCAACGGGAAGGTTTAAATTAAACCCACAGGTTTTCCCAAGTGCGTTGAGCAGCAGATGTCAAGGCTTAGCATGTGCTGTCTTTAGTGTCTTCAGTCCCACCCCAGAAGTCACCCTACAGGTACAGTATGTGCTAAGACCTTTATTTAGGAGTAAAACCAGCAGGACCCACACAAGCCAGGAAACCAAATTTCTTGTAACAAACCCCTGAGACGTTACACCTGTATTCAATGAAACACCACATGGCCTTTTAAATGATGGCATAAAGACACAGCTATTGTCCTAGAAAGTGTTCCCCATATACTTTTGGGGAATTATTTTTTAATTTTTATGGAATGTGTATGAGTTGTTTTGCCTGGGTGTTTGTCATTGCACTGTGTGTGTGCAATGCCTATAGGGGCCAGAAGAGGGCAACACATCCCCAAAACTAGAGTTACAGTTGGTGAGCTGCTCTTAACCACCCAGCCATCTCTCTAATTATTCTATATTAATTTCTAGAGTATTTCTAATACTTTATATTAAGTATTTTTGTGTAATTAAAATTCTTTAAAAAATATTTTTAAGAAAAGTATAGCCAGGTGTCATGGTGACAAATGCCTTTAATCCTGGTGCTTGGGAGGAGAGGCAGGCGGATTTCTTGAGTTTGAGGCTAGCCTCGACAAGTTTGAGACAGCTAGGGCTAAACAGAGAGCCCTGTCTCAGTGTTGGGGTGAGCGGGGAGAAAAAGTAGGAGTGGGCTCCTAGACATTCAAGCCTCCTCAGCTCTGTTTGCTCTAGTGGATTAAAAAGGCCTCAGTAAAGAGAAATAATCTTATGGTTTAGACACACAGACACACACACAGACAGACAGGCAGACAGACAGACAGACAGACAGACAGACAGACAGACACACAGACACACACACACACACCACACACACACACACACACCTCCAAATAGACTCACTTCAATTCCTTGCGTGGTTTCTTGTCCTCACCAACAATAATCATCAGAAAAAAACAGCAACAGTTCTAACATCCCTTCATACCTCTCCTCTCCTCTCCTCTCCTCTCCTCTCTCCTCTCCTCTCCTCTCCTCTCCTCCCTCTCCTCTCCTCTCTTCTCTTCCCTCCCTCCCTCCTCTGCCTCCCCCTCCCCAAAGAAAGCATCCCTACCAAGCAAGAGGGGAAGGCCGTGCCTTGAGAGCAGTGAACAGGGCGGTTGCCACGGTCCAGAGACAGCTAAAGGGTGTCCCCCAAAAGTCTGTGTGTGGAAACCGTGGTCTGCAGTGTAACAATGGGGTGGGCGGTGAGAGTGGGCGTGGCAGCTCACACTTACAATCCCAGCAGCATCCAAGGCTGAGCAGCAAGGTTGAGAGTCCAAGCTGAGCCTGGGCTACAGAGTGAGACGCTGTCTCGGGGGCATGAGGTCATTGTGGATGTTGCTGTTAGAAGAGAACAGTGTGTTTCTCAAGGGGTCTTTATGAGTTCCTGAGAGAAAAGGTTAGGAGAGTTCAGGGCTGGCTTCACCTCCTTCCCTGCTTCCTGTTTCACTTCTCTGTCTTGCAATTGACCGGACTGTGACATCACCTGCCATACTTCAGCAGCCTGAAGGCTTTCGCCAGAACTAAGGAGATGTTATGCTCACGGCACTCTCAAACTGAGCTAAATGATCCTCTTACTTTAGAGGGTATCCAGACTCATGTTATTTTGTTATGGCAACGATATAAAAGACCCTCAGCTTGGGATATCGAGGTCCTGCAAGCAGTTCCTACGTTTTGCTCAAAACAAAAAACAAAAAACAAAAAAAAACCAAAACAAACAACAACAACAACAAAAAAAAAACCAATAAAAAACCAAAAGCAAACCCTTTAAGACTTACACAAGAAGTACTTATGCAAAACAAATGGACCACTTCAAGTTAGGAGAAGGGGAGAAGTACTAGACCAGCAAAGATGGGCGTTCAAATAAGTTACCAACACATGACTGTATCACCAACTGCCACATGGGCCATTAAATGATAGGGAGCCTCTGGAGGCCTGAAAGCAGAAAGAAGATAGACTAGAGAGTCAAAATTACATCTTTTAAAAGAATTTTATCTATCCATTTAATTAATTAATTTATTTATATGTGAGTGTGTGTGTGCACATGCACAGTGCACAGTGTATATGTGGAGGGGTAGGGGTGAATGTCAGGCACATGGAGGTCACAGAACAACCTTGTCGAGTCGGTTCCCTTCTTCCACCGTTAAGTGGGTTTTAGAGATCAAACCCGGGGTACCAGAGTTAACCACTGACCCATCTCTCTGGCCCCTAAACTACATATTTTGTTTGTTTATTTGCTTGCTTGTTTTTCCGAGACAGGTTTGGTGACAGCCCTGGCTGTCCTGGAACTCACTGGGTAGACCAGGCTGGCCTTGAACTCACAGAGATCTGCCTGCCTCTGCCACCTGAGTGCTGGGAATAAAGGCGTGCACCTCTACTGCCTAGCTTTTTAAAAGAGCTTTTGTTTGAGATGGGGCCTCTTTAGCATATTTTAATAATAAGACTTTATAAGCGATTTTCCTATAAGTAAGAACTTAATTCATTAACGTTTTCAGCATCCTAACCTCTAGCTGGGTCCCAGGCCCTGATTCTCCTCCTCACGTGAAATGCAGCCCTCAGAAACAGTGTGTTCCTGCACCTTGGCCTCAGTACCAGCTGTTCTCAGCACCAGGGTTAGGGACAGCGGCTTCTATCATGGCTCCTGCAGTGCATTCCTACTTTAGGGACCTCTGTTTCCAGACTACAGATGTAGGCCACTTCCTCCCCAAACCCACAGGAGGAAGCCCACAGAATGGCTCTTCAGATGCAATCAATGTTCCCTGGATGTGGAAAACCCATTTCCTGGCCTGTATGTGGGCTGTGGGCCCCTGTGTGGGCTTACAGCCAGTCCACCTCTGGAAAAGAGGGTTCTTGAACACCAGTGCACAAGCAGCTCGTGTGTGTGTGTGTGTGTGTGTGTGTGTGTGTGTTTGCCCACAGATGTGCGTACATGTGGGGGGGCATGTCACATGTGTGTTGTAAATGTCTTTCATGGATATGAATGCCCGTGTCACCCCCAGTCATGTCACATCCTTGCATCTTCTTATTCTTAACTCTCTGGTAACCACTCAGTCAATTAAAACTTTACCAGCAAAGAATTTGGAACCCAAGTCAAATCCTGTTCCTCTGATGCTGTACCTGCTAGTAAGAACAAGGTTAAGTGAGTCAGACAAAGAGAAAGACCCGGGGAATATCCTGACAGGCATCGAGGATGGCGTCATGGGAAGACTGGACTTCCCACCCTCATATCCTTCCTTTGATGGAGGGGCAGGTTCCATCACTCATCTCTGGTGTCCAGGATCCCAGGCATAGTGGGTACTGTACTGTGCTAGTCACCTCTGCCTGATGCTCTGAACAATCACCTGAGGTCTCAGCCTTGTCACCATTTTGTAGAAGGAAACAACCCCTGGTTCCCTCAAAGAGAGGGCTTCATATATGTTATAGGAAAAAACAAAAAAAACAAAACAAAACCAACCAAAGAACCAAAAATGATAACGGAAGCTGAATCATTGTTCCAAGTGCCTTCTCCAGAGACTTTGGTCCTAAAGTATTTGAACCACTTGGGGTTAAAGTCTTGGGGTGCTTAGCCTAATGGGCACTCTAATGATTGATCTGCTGCTCTCCCTGCCACGGCTAACAAGCCAAATGACTCAGGAGGATCATTCCCACAGGGCCAATGGCTCCCTGTGCTCAGGAAAAGAGACCTCTCTTCTCACTTTCCCCAGAACAGCCCCCAGAGTCTCTGACAGGGCCATGGAGCAGACGGACAGAGTCAGGAGAGACCCAAGGTCATCAGCCCAACTGTGCAGCTTCTCAGAGAAGCATGGAGTTGAAGGAGGAGGAAGCACAAAGCCGCATTTCGTCTCTGGCATGCTCTCTCAATAAGCTTAGAGCCGGGACTGGGCCTAGCTGTTGGCTTGGTGCCTTTGTGCGCACCCCTTCACCATAAGTCAGGCTCAGAGTGGAAGAGAGAGGGAGACTGAATGGTTCAGAGGCTGCCTGGAGCATAGGTCACTCTCTCTGCTTCTGTGCAGCTCTGTGCTCTTGATAAGTTACCTAACTTCTCTCTGCCTCGCTCTCCTCGTCTGTAAAAGGGAGACTCTAATAATGCCAACCCTGAGGGACGGTGTGTGTGTGTGTGTGTGTGTGTGTGTGTGTGTGTGTGTGTGTGTGTTTTTTTTTATCATATTCTTTTTCCCCCGTCTAAGTCCTCCCAGGTACTCCCCACCTCCCTATCCATCCAACTTGATGTTCTTTCTCTGTCAAACACAACCAAAAAAAGTAACAACAACAACAAGAAGCACATTAAACAACATGGAGTCCATTTTTGGTTTGTTTTTACACAGGACTAATAGGGAAATCTGACTAGAGAAGAGGCTTTTGTTTCTAGCAACACCAGTGCTGGTTTGTTCATTGTAACAAACGGAGCGCACTCTGGTAAAGTACTCCCAACAGAGAAAAGTAGGTTGGGGTAGACAAGAACTCTGAACTATTTTCGCAATTAATCTGTAAACCTGAAACTTTTCAAACAAATTTCTCTGGGCCTGGTGGCACGCACCCTTGATGTCAGCACGTGGGAAGAAGAGGCAGGGGATCTCTATGAGTTCAAGGCCAGCCTGAGCTATATAGGAAATCCCAGGCTAGCTAGGGCTACACAGTGAGACCTTGCCTCAAAATAAAGAAATAAACAAACAAAAATAAATAGATAAACCATAATAACTAAGTAAGTAAATAAATGAAATGAAGTTTATTTTAAAAATGAGTTAAAGGACCAGGCACTGTGGCACACACCTATAATCCCAGTATTTGGAAAGTGGAGGTAGGAGGATCAAGAGTTCAAGGTCATCCTTGGCTGCATAGAGGATCAGTGGCCAGCCTGGACCCCAAACTGTAACAATAAATGGGTTCTTGTCATATGCAGAAATGGTTGTAAGCCTTGCTCCTGGGGATCTAGAAACATCCAGAAGGCATCGTGCAGTAACTCAGCCTGCCTCAAGCTCCTGATCTTCAAGTCAGCAACAGCTTCGAAGCACAAATGTCCGTGCATGGCAGTTTAGACTGCACGGAGATATCTCAGAAACTATTAAGCCTGCAGCCAGGCACCATGGTGTGCTCTGTGGTCCTGAACTCAGCCCCTCGCCTTTCCACAGCTCCTTTCTCCTTCAACTATCATGTTCCACCGCCACCCCAAGGAAATTTGATCCCCAGAATGGTGATGTTAAGAGGTCTTCTTCTGGTCTCCTCATGTGTTCGTCCCTTTTTGGTACATGGTTTTGCCATGATGCCTGCAACTCACCATATCGGAACACTGCCAGGAAGTCAGAACTGGCATTATGCTACTTTTTATGTTTGAATTAAGTAAACCTCGTTGCTTTATAGCATACTCAGTCTCAGGTATTTTGCTATAGTAATGGAAAACAATACTCGTCTACTGATTCTTCCAGCCTAGAGCACAGATTATTGTGAAGCCAAAGTGTGGGATACTGAAGACAGCCTCTAAGATAAGCTGGGATAATCTATGTTCTTGTGCAATTGCCTCTTCTTGAGCATGGGCTGATGGGATGATAAGTCTAAAGTTTGGATGGACAAGCCAACAGGCCTCCATCTTGGAGTGGTTGTCCCAGGAAAGCTAGTCATTATGCTGTAAGAGGAAGGTCTGTGAAGAGGTTTGTGGGAATAATCCTAGAAGCAGATCTTCTGAGGTTTGCCATCAACGCATGGATGCTCTGGAAAGCAGTGCCTTCAGTCCAGAGGACTGCAGTCCCAGGGGACAGTGTGACTGTGTCCACAGTGACCCTGGAGCCAAAGCACCCAGCTAAGTTACACCTGCATTCCAGACACACTGAGAGTGCGAGAAGGTGAAGGTTTAAGTCACTAGATTTCGAGGTAATTTTTATTCAGTAATATATTACAGACTATGATTTTTTTTTTGAAACTTAAGAAAATTGGGAAAGCCAGAAACAAAACCAACAAATGCTGGCCCTTGAGATTCCATAGAAAGCCCACCACATAGCCACATCCCCTGACATTTCAGTTTCTTGGTGCCTCTTTCTTACTAAATTCCCTCATCCTCTGCGGGAGGATGGGTTTCCCTCCTTGGGAAGACTGTGGCAGCCCTGGGGGCTGGGGACACTCAGGTGGGACATTCCTGCCTCCCCCCCCTCCCCTGGTTCTTGTTTCGGGTCAGGGCAGCTTCCAGGCCTAGTTCTTTGAGGGACTTGGTCCTAGTGCCCGGAATGTTTGCTATCAGCACGTACATCTGCTCTGCACCCTGAGCTGTTCTTTCTGAGGCTGACCTTAGGATGGGAGAACTTCTTGTAATTGGACCTCAAACCCTGGCGTTTAAAATGGACAAATACACTCATCTCAATGCCCAAGTCTGGCTTGCGTGTCCCCCTAGGACAGACACTCTACCCCACACTCCCTGGTCCCTGTTGAGGGAGTAGGGTAAAGGCTAGAAGAGAATTAACCCATGACTCACCACACAGCCCCTCCAAGTCCACTGAGCCCTGGACAAAAGAACAGAATAAGAAAGTCTGTCCAGACAAGATGGGCCTCACTAGACCGGCAACACTGTGCTCTACAGTTTGACCCCAACATGGAATGTTCACTAAGTTTCTTTCTCTGTTCCTTCCTTCTCGTGTTAACCCAACCCCACTTCTCAGCACTCACCTAGCAGTTCCTTTGCCCTGGAGCCACATCCCACTTCCAGGTCCCAAATAGTTGAAATCCCAGTTTCTTTTGACTTCAGCTCTAGGAGAGCCTGGCTGTGTGGAGAGAGATTTCTGCAATTGTTCCTGAGAGGGAAGGCGAGGGAGCGAGGGAGCGGGTGGAGGTGCTAAGTCTGGACTCCTAGGGTGCGGTGTAGTTGTGAAGAGCTGGAAAGAGCATCTACAGTAGCAACAGCTCCCGAGGAAGGGCTTCCTGTGGTGTGACTGACAGAACACAGTCAGCAGGAGTCAGGCTTTGGAGCGCTGGACAAAGCTGCCGCTGAGATCCCCAGACCCAGAGGACTGCTTACCAGACCTGAGCGCTCCCACCGGGCCGTCTGGGTCCCTCTGGGACCCTTCCTCACAAAGGCAGCTTAGACCTAAAGCTAGAAATCAGACGAACAGAGCCTGCCCACTCTCACAGCCATTTGGGAGGGAGGGAGGGTTTTCCCAGTAGCCATTGCCCTCCCTCCCTCCATCTCTCCTACGGTTGGGATCTGTAACCCCTGGTCTTCGGGCTTCTGTCTTTCTCCATCTTCACAGGGGAAGGCGGGAAGGGGGGAGGAATGGTGTTAAGCTTTAGAGCGTCCAGCTGGCTGTGAATAGCGTGGCTGAAGTTCTGGTTCTATCCTAGACACAAACACCTGGATTCCCTCCAGAATAAGGAAGTGTGGGATGGTGAGATGGCTCTGCAGAGAGAGCCACTTGCCACCGAGCCTGACAACCTGAGTTTGAGTCATAGGACCCACGTAGTGGAAGGGGAGAACCAGCTCCTGCAATCTGTTCTCTGTTCTACACACACACACACACACACACACACACACACACACACACACACACAAGCGCATACATACACGTTTAATTTTAAAAGGAAGGGGTCAAGGTATAAGTCCCAGAGTCATAGGCTTCCAGGGATTGGGAGACACCCCCTCCCCCAACCCCTGTACAGTGCTAAGGGCTCAGAGCTGCTTGATCTGTTTAGCATGCACCCTTTAATCTGTCTCTTCAAGGCTGCAAGCTGGAGTCTTGATCATACCAATGTCCAGCAGGAAGCAAGCTCCACTGTCCGCAGTCCTGGTCCTCCTAGCCTGCCAACCTAAATGGGGAGGGGTGTTTAAAAATGTCTCTGGAGAGGGACATGGTTGACAGCAACCTCAAGGCTGCATATGCCCCAGAGTTTGCTTGGGACCCTGCAGCTCAGCTCTCAGCTGAAGCCTGGCATGGCTGAGGCTGAAGGAGGTTTCACTGGGGGCAGAAGGAACAAATTCAGAATCCAGTTAGAGTTGCCAATGAAGCCTGCAACTCAATCTTCCCCACACCTCAGCTGCTTCCAAAGCCCTTCATTCACTGTCAGGACTAAGCTCCTCTGCTCGGAACTGAAGGCAGGCTCCAGTTTGTCTGCCTTCCCTCTGTGCCTTGGGCCAGCCACACACTCTGTTCTCATCTATTAAAGATAGGATGCATCCTTCCCCTCCTGCCTGCTTCCAAGGATACAGCTGAGACTCCAAGAGCTCAGGGCCCAGTCCACTGTATGCTGCATTCACTCAGCCCACACCAACCTATGTTTTTTCTTAGTTCCCCTGCAGCCTGGCCTGTACCACACCACTCAGTGTGCCTGGAGCAGCTCGTGCTGTCCATTGGACACTTTATTGAGTCTCATCAACCAGAACATAAATGCTTAGACAGCCACAAAGGTACCAGGAAGTCCCATGTCGTGAATCCTCAGTGCTTGGAGAACTGGGACCATATTGGAGCCATTTCTGTTCTGGCTCAGGGAGTATTATACTTCCGCTTTCACCCCTAGATGTGCTTCGTGGTTCCTTGGTCCAGCGGGCAAATGCTAGGCCCTGATGAGCAGACATTCACATAGTCAACGTAGTCATAACTGGTGAAGGAGGAATCTTGCCCAAGACGAGAGAATGATTTGCCTCCAAAAGACACTGACCCCACCAGGGTACATGCCCTTCCCAGTGGTTCCCCTCTCACCTCTCCCATGTCATCAAGCTTTAGCAAGTTGGCCCCCACTGCTGCTAGGTCAAGCCAGTTTGCTAGGGGATTAGCCCTCCTTGGCAGCTCAGTAGCACATTCTGTCTATGACACTGTGTGTCTAGTCACTGAGGCTAGGGTGTGCTACACATTCCTGTAGATAGGGAAGAGCATTCTTCTTCCTGTAGATAGAGATTCGGAAAGGCTTTTCTTCTTGAGTCTTATGTTGGTCACACCCTTGGGGGCAAACACATGGTTCCAAATAGTCTCTTCCCCATTCCCACAGCCCTTGAGCTGGCTCAGATTTGGGAGAAACGGTGTGTGTGAGGACTGATCCCAACGTGTGTGTGTGTGTGTGTGTGTGTGTGTGTGTGTATGTATGTATATGTGTGTGTGTATATATATATATGTGTGTATGTATGTGCATATATGTGTGTATACAAATGCATGTATATGTATATGTATATACATGTACATGCATGTATATACGCATATATATACACATGTAATGTAAATGTATGTGTGTATGTGTGAATATGTGTTTGTATGCATGCATGTATATAAGCACTAAATGAGATTTTGAATATTTTTTGGAGAGTGGGGCCTAAAGAAGTTGTCAATTAACAAAGGAGCCATTTTTACCACCTAATATTTATGTATTTGGTGCCTTATCTGCATGTACATTTGCACACCAGAAGAGGGCAGAAGACCCCATTACAGATGGTTGTGAGCCACTCTGTGAGTACTGGGAATTGGACTCAGGACCTCTGGAGGAACAGTTACTGTTCTTCTTAATCACTGAACCATCTCTCTAGCCTCATGTGCATGTGTGTGTGTGTGTGTGTATATATATATATATATATATATATATATGATGTATATGTATGTGTATGTGTGTATACGTGTGCATATATGTGTATATATGTATGTGTGTATACCTGTGCGTGTGTATGCATGTCTGATAGGAACCAAACTCAGGCCCTTCAAACATGCTAAACATATACTCTTCCCTTGAGCTACACCTTCAACCCTTTGTCTCTAAAAGTAATGCTTTACCTAACTGAACTCCCTGACCTCCCACACCAAACTTTCTTGCCATAAGTGATCAGTTTTCCAGGCACCAAGAGGGAAGCTGACACTAATTTCATCGCACTAGTAGAATCCATATTCCCACCACTTGCCCCAGGATGGAGGTCACAAGTACCTCAGACAAACAGACATGCCGCAACTATCACAGGCCTGTAAGGGCTCACACTCCTAGAGAATGAGCAGGTATGTGTCGTGACTCTCAGTGTCCTGCCCTAAGGCAACTGTGTATATTAAAGTAGTTGACTACATTACCTTTGCACTCTGGTCCTATAATCTCAGCTCTCAGGGTTTGGGATAAAGTAAGAGCAATGAATCCAAAGGGATTTATAACAAGGTTTTCAGCATAGCATTGTTTACACCAATAAAACATTTGGGGCAACACACAAGTGGCATACCCTTGGGGATTTCTTAAATAAATTTTGGCTCCTTTAAGTTAAGTCAAGTTGCTTAAGAACAATTAGCTCCTTGAGTACGTGTGACTGTGTGATACAAGATGAGAAAACAAAACAAGAAGAATGTCAAGGTCAGAGCAGACAGAACAAAGAGGTGTGGGGCAATGATCCCGAAGTTACAAAAACGTAAAGAGACTAAACTTAGACACGGAGAAACTGTGATTTCCCAGTTTCCCTATAAGGAGCACTTATTAACTTTAAAACACACAGTTGGGCATGGCAGCGCACACCTTTAATCCCAGCACTCAAAAGGCAGGAGCAGGAGGACCTCTGTGAGTTTTAGGCCAGCCTGGTCTACATAGAGAGTTTCAGCCCAGCTAGACTACATAGAAAGATCCTGTCTCAAGACAAAATAAAACAAGAAAATGCATGTAAATTTCGTGAAATGTGTTCTTATTTCTCACTATAGCTACTGTTGGAATTTAGGGAAGGTCCACTTTATAGATGATACAATAAGGACAGAGAAGTTAGGGACAATCAAGGTCATAAAGTGACTTAGGGTGAGTGTCATCAGGATGAGATCCAGGTATTCCGAGACCCTGCCTATAAGCATGTAAACCATGTGTCTAGATGCTTCCGTATAGATAACAGTCCCCCTTTGCCTTAGTCCTGATCCCTTTTAGTCTGGAGACTTGGACCAGACATGGCACCGGCACACTGACCTCATGCTCCAGGGTGTATCTCACTGACACCAACCTCTCACAGCTGAAGGAGCAGACTTGGGGCCAAGTGAGGAGAAGCATCATGAGGCAGAAAGCTCGGCACCTCAGCCTCCAGGGCCTGAGTGCTGGGGAACAGAAGAGGCTCATTAATAGGTGCTGGCCCTCACTCTAGGACTTCTGGCTTCCTGGAGGACACGCCCAGCCTTCTTTGCCTTCAGTAACAAGACTAGCTCCCTTTCCCCTCAGAATCCAAAGGACCGAAGAATTAAAACTTCAGAGGCAGTGGCTCAGAGGTTTTAGGGAAACGACACTGCCCAGAATGTGGCAACAGCTTTGGCCTCTCCCCCAAGCGTCTGTCCACCTCCCACAGTGCAAAACTCCAGAGGTTTCCCAGGGCATGGCAAACAAGTCCCCCACAAAGACTCCTATGTAGACTAATTTCTTCCTTTGTCCTTTCAGCTCACACCTCTGCCTCAGTGAGCCCTAATTAGCTCCTTTTTGAGAGGTGACTCAGGGCCATTATCCTCCTTCTACTTGTGATGACCCATTGGGAGGAGAAGGGAAGTGACTTTCAGGGACTCATCCCCGTGAGTCACCCTACAGCCAAGACTGGATTGGGGCTCCCGGGCACTATTATTTAAGTCACTGGCAAAAAAGGCTTCTCTCAGCAGGGTCTGGACCCAGACAATATAAAAACAGGGGGTTGCTGACCCCAGATCCAAGTTAGCAGAGAGAATACAGAATTCAGAGTTTTGACACCCGCGTGCACCAATTGAATATCTCCCTGCAGGCCAGCATTCTTCCTTGGGACCATTGCTAAGCCAGGCGAAGCCTCCCACTGTCACGGTCCCACTGCTGGAACAGTGGAGTGGGGGAGCTGCGGTGGCCTAGGCTGAGCATCGATATGAACAGATGATCAGAGTTCTCCACTTAAACATTCTACATATCGCCCTTAGGGCCTACCGTAGCCTCTCCACTGCTCAAGACCAGACATGAAGGAATAAGTGAAGCAGACTTAGTGTCTGCAAGGGAAAATTTAACAAGTCACAAAGACCAATCCCACTAACACGTGCCCCCTACCCACCACCCCCATCTGCATGCCTTGTTGGCCATTTCAATCCCATAGCTAAGTAAGAGGAGTTCTTGAATAGCCTGAATTCTGCAATGCTGTTCCCCAAGACTTTCCCATGATGATGAATGAAAATGTCCTATCAGGGTTGTTCAAAAGAACTTGAGATGCAATGACCTAACTGAGGAACTGTTTGATTGTATGTATGTATGTATGTATGTATGTATGTATGTATGTATGTATGCATGCATGTATGTATTCATTTATTTAATAAACTTTTATTACACTTACTTGTTTATTTCTATTTAATGTATGCATGCATGCACACACGTGCCCACACATGTGCATGTCCATGGTGTGCATGCAGAGGTCAGACACCTTGTGGGAGTCAGCTCTGTCCTCCCCACCACATGGGTCCTGGAGATCAAACTCCGGCCCATCAAACTTGCAGCAAAGTGCCCTTGCCCTCTGAGCCATCTTCACAGCCCTCAGTTCTACTCATTCTTGGCGGACTTAAATGGCGGACTATCATACCCGCTCCTTGAAGACGGAAGCTTGAGCAACCATCAATGGTGAACGGGTAATGAAACCATGGAACAGTCAGACCCTGGCAATAGTATCTGGTGCTTAAATGACGTGAAAGCAGATAGAAAACATCGCTTCAAGTTCAAGGCTATCCTGATCTATATAGTGAGTTCCAGGCCATCAAGAGCTACATAGCATGACTGTCACAAAAAAAAAAAAAAAAAAAAAAAAGCTACCTATCAAGGAAAGAAGTAGGGAAAAAAACACACATTAGTTCCTAAGTAGAAGAAACAGATGTGGAAAGGTTACACGCTGTAATTCCAACTCTGTGGCAGCCTGGGAAAGGGATCGGGGTGGGGGGGAGGGGTGATCAGTGGAGCCCTGATGCTTTCCAAGGCCATTCAATCGCTCCTGTGAGGCTGCACCAGACACAAGTGCTGGGCTTTATCTGTAGATGTTAAACATGTGAATCTGGATGTAAACTATGGGCTTGGGATGGTGTTGAGTCGGTGTGAGTTCACATGTGTAATAAACACTGCAGTGTGGTGAGGGGTTGGAAAGGGGAGAGTCTACACAAGGATAGAGGGGTCGGGTAGAGGCCAGGTCTTGACACCTTCATTGAACCTTATAGTTAACCTGAACCTTCTCTAAAACACACCCCTCCACACACACACACACACACACACACACACACACAAAGTAAAATAAAATAAACCCAAACTCATACCACAAAAAAGGAGAGAAATTAATTCAGGCGGCATGAAGATTAAGCTGCAGGAATGTTCATTTTAGACCTTTTTCTGGAGCAGAAAATATTGTAAACAATCTGGATATACAATTGGAGCATATTGTTAAATAAATTCTGGCAGCTTCACAAAATAGAACATTTCTTACCTCCCACATCTAAGCTATCAGAACGCGTTCTCTCCTGCCTCCAGCGTACATTCTGACTCCGTCCATTACTGCCACCCTCTGGGTACGAGGCGCCACCCCCTCCCTGGATTACTGAACAACCTCCCGACTGCTCAACCTGCCTCAGTTTTACACCTTCCATCCATCTTCCCCATAGCAGCCAGAATGTCTATTTAGCTGGCTGGCGGGGCTGGCTAGCTCCTTGGTTTAAATGTAGAAGCGGCCACAAGCTCAGCACCTACAGGAAGGAAGGGCTAGCTCTCAGCCATCATCCACACATAACCCTTTAGCCTCCTCCTCCTCCTCCTGCAATCTTACTTCCTCCGTGTCAGGCAGCCGCCATCCAAAACACTGATGTCCTTTAGGTTCTTGGTTCTTTTTTTTTTTTTTCCGGAGCTGGGGACCGAACCCAGGGCCTTGCGCTTCCTAGGCAAGCGCTCTACCACTGAGCTAAATCCCCAACCCCTGATGTCCTTTAAATGCAATTATCACATCTACACAAATTGTGAAGTATTCCTATTTTGTTTATGTAAGTTGTCTGAGTGTGATAAAAGTACAGTGTGTCGGGCAGCTCACACACAATGCAGTGAGCTCAGTATTTACTAAATGCATGGCGGTGGTTGTATAAAACTGTACTTCATTTAAACTGCCGTAAGAACCCGGATGGTGCAGAGGTGTCTCAGTGGTTAAGAGCACTGATTGCTCTTCCAACGGACCTGGGTTCAATTCCCAGAACCCACAGGACAGTTCACAGCTCTCTGTAACTCCAGTTCCTGGGGATCTGACACGCTCACACCAGTGCATATAAAATAAACAAAAACTGCCACAGTGTCCCATTGTCATTGTCACATTCCATGCCGTGATATTGTGTTGCAGGCCTAATCTGGTCAGCAGTTCTCACACTTAGGGCTCAGGGCAAGACTGTGTGCTCCTCACGCAGGAATGGAAGTTGTTTATGTTGTACATTTTCAACCTTGTTTTCCTATCGCTCCCAGTTGGTAGCTCTTCCAGCAGCTTTGAAGAGTTCCACTTTCTTACAAACACTTCTTTTTATTAAGCTATTTTAAGGTCTGCCACTCAGGCAGGTACTGAAAGTCCCACTAACTGTGACTCTTGTTAGCTAGAACTGTGGTGCTGAACACATCTTAATATTTTATTATTTTTTTTAATTTTAAAAGCCCTTTTATTTTATTTCATTCTTGGGCACGTGAAGGCCAGAGGACAGCTTTTGGGAGTGAGCTTTCTCTTTCTGCTTCGAGGATCTCAGGGGATTAAATCAAGTCAGCAAGTTTGGGGGCAGGCCCCTTCACCCACGGGGCTATCCCATTGGCCCTACATTTTAAACAATTGATCTCAAATCTTTCCTGCTTTCTGACTCATTTTCTTCAATTAGATTGTTCGTGCTTTTCTTATTAATTTGTCAAAGTTGTTTCTTATGTATTTCTTAAAAAGGAAAATAGGTTTTTTGATATGATATATTCTGATTACGGTTTCCCCTTCCCCCCTCCCATCCAGATCCACACCCTTTCTCTCTCTGTTTAGAAAGCAAAAAGGCACCAGAAGAAGAATAAATAAGATAAAACAAAAACAAGTCAAAACAAACAGAAGAAAAAGACCCAAAGAGCAATAGGGAGAAGTACACAGGGATGGAGAGCCACATGTTCATGCACACAGGAACCCTTAAAACACCAAACTGTGATGTGGGCCTCATGCTATTTTGCTGATTGTGTATTGTAAAGTGTTTGTACTAGTCTGTAGGTAATTTCCTGTCTCTTTGTCTCTCTGTCTCTCTGTCTCTCTCTCTCTCTGTCTCTCTGTCTCTCCTTCTCTCTCTCTGTCTCTCTCTGTCTCTCTCTGTCTCTCTCTCTCTCTCTCTGGGTGTTTTGAAACAGGAACTTTCTATGTGGCTCTGGCTGTCCTTGAACTCACAGAGAGCTGCCTGCCCCTCCCTCCAGAGTGCTGGGGTTAAAGGCGTAAGCCACCGCTGCCCAGCGTCCCTTTGCTTTCTGTAAGTATCTTTGGCTATACAGAAGTTCTTACTATTAATGTGGCCAAGCTTGTCAGCCTTTTTTTTTTTTTTTTTTTTTTTTGTAGTTAATATTTCTGAATCTTATTTAAAAATAGTTCCCCTCTCAAATTCTTGGAAGATAATACCATATTTTCTATTAGTGAGTTTCAAAGTTGTGGGATGTAAAAAAAAATATTTTAATACTTAAGCCATCTGGGGTTGATATTCCAGACAGAACATACGCAGGCATCCAATTTCACATTTATTGCATGTAACTTTTCCCAGTCCCGTTCGTCACCTCCTCATCCAATTGTGTCCTCTACTGCAGTCTCCTGTCCTCCAGTCTCACAATCTCACTCACGGTCAGTAGGAAAGGCCTGCCCCTGCTTGTTTGTGTTTTCTCGGAACTTTAGAAAGTCCAATCAGGTGACACAAAACACTAGGTCAGTAGAAACTCTATGTTAAAACGGGCCATTATAGAATGTATGTTCATTTACAAACTAAAATGTTCTTCCTCCTAACGAGGGTCTCTTCCCATCGTTTACTTCTTCTATGTCTCCCAGTGAGCTTACGGCTGCTTTCTGCATAAAAGATGTGTGCATGTGCTGTTGGGTTTATTCTCCAATATCTGATTTCCTCAAGGTTTTGCATGTGCCTTTCTTTGACTTTTTGTAACACACCCATTTTAGAGAAGCCACTAGCAACAGGTATGTAGAATGAAAATTTCTCTTAAAATACCCATGTTATTTCAATTTAAGTAGCCAGAGTCTCCTTTTATTTTGAATAATTTTATGTTGTTTGCGGTTTTTCTGTGAAAATGTAGTCATTCTCTCTAACTGTGGGGGCTGTGTTCCAAGAACCCCAGCAGATGCCTAAAACTACAAATAGCAGTACCAGGCCACATATATATATATATATATATATATATATATATATATTATAAATAAAATATACATCTCTGCATGCACATTCTATGTTTTCTCCCATGCATATACATTTCTATGATAATGTTTAAGTTATAAACTAGGCACTGGAAAGTAACTAAGAATAAAATGGAACAATTATAACAATACACAGAGAGTAACCTAAAAATTAAATATTCACTTCTGGAACTCTCCCTTTAATATTTTTACATGATTATTGACTGAGTAGCTGACACGATGAGAGTAAAACTCCAGATGAAGGACAGCGGTTCCGGTAATGCGGGACTGAAGCGGGTGGCAGGCACCCCTGCTTCACTCCTGGCGCCTCCAGTATCCCCACTTGAGGAGAAATCTCACCAGTGGGTTTTGCTCATTGCTTTTGTGGTGCTGGGATTGAAACCTAGGGCTTTACACGTATAGACAAGGGCTCTCCCACCTCACTAACCCCAGCCCTGCTCTGGTATTTTGCAGACACTCTTACTTGGTTTGGAAGTTCCTATTTGCTCTGCTGTGTCATAAATGGTTGTTGATTTTTAAAAATTTTCATGAAAAATGACATAAATATAGAAAATAATATAATTTTTTAAATAAAGTTATTATCCTGATGCCAGTGGCCACAAAAGGAGATAAAATTAGCCACACAGTCACCTGCCTCAAGCCCTTTCCTTTCCCTATGTATAGTTCCCACTCACCAGACTTCCTGGCTTTGTTTTGGTAGTTCAGGCATAAAACCCTAAAAGCTATGACCTGACTTAGCCAAGGTCTTCATATACATTTTTAATCTATTGGCAGCACCCCTCCACCAATCCCCATTTTTCCTCCTCTGGCAATCTGTTTCATGAAATCCTCTGATATTTTCCTTATTAGGGTATTGTATTACTCAGGGTTCTCTATAGGAACAAATCCGATGAGTCTCTCTATATAAAAGGATGCTTATTAAAGTAGCTTACGGACTCTCGTCCAGATCACCCAGCTACAGCTATCTTCCAGTGGAAAGTTCAAGAATCTGGTAGTTGTTCAGTCCATGAGGCTGAACGTCTCAGTATATGTCGGAATCCCAACATATGGATTTAGTTAGTATAAGTCCTACTCCTGAAGAAGCAGGCTCTAATAGCAGTGAAGGAGTGAACGGGCCATTGACATGGAGGGTAAGCAAGCAAAGAGCAAAGACGTCTTTCTCCCTTATGTAGGCAGCCAGCAGCATGTGTGGCCCCAATTTAGGGTGAGTTTTCTGACCTCAAATGATCCAATTAACTAAAAAAGCATCCTGCACAGGTGTGCCCGGCCGCTTGGGTTTAGTTAATTCCAGATGTAGTCAAGTTGACAACCAAGAACAGCCATCACCACAGGTGTTGGCTTTCTTTTAAAACTAATGAGGTGATTATGTACAAGGGGATGTGTCTCTCTTTTAATTTGTTAGTGGTATAAGTTACATTTATGAAGGACAATCTTGCTAAAACACACCAGACCATGCCATTTCCCTCCAGTGGCTTCTCAAAGACTTAGGATAAAACTCCTAAGCTTTAGGTGCCCAAGAATCAATGAGGGTGACCGTAGCTGTAACTTACTACATTGGGGATATAGAACCTGAAGAGGCCAACCTTTTGGAACCAAGCAGGACCCCCAGTGGAGCAAAAAAGACACCAACCTACCCACAGGACTCTCAACCCAAAATTTATCCTGTCTACAAAAAATACAGGCACAGGGGTTGGAGCAGAGACTGAGGAAACGGCAGACCAATAACCGGCCCAACCTGAGACCTATCCCATGGGCAAGCACCAATCCCTAATTCTATTGATGATACTCTGCTATGCTTGTGGACAGGAGTATGTTGTCCTCTGAGAGGCTCCACCCCACAGCTGACTCAGACAGATAAAGAGGCCCACAGCTAAACAGTGGATAAAGCTAGGGGATTCTTATAGAACAAGAGAAAGGATTGCTGGCCCCAAAGGGGATAGGAACTCCACAGGAAGACCAACAGAGTCAACTAACCTGAACCCTTAGGACTCTGAGAGTCTGAACCACCAACCAAAGTACATACATGGGCTGGACCTAGGCCTCCCCACATATATGTAGCAGATGTGCAGCTTGGTCTTCATGAACAACTGGAACGGGGCTATCCCAAAAGCTGTACGTGGGATATGGTCTTCTAGTTGGGCTGCCTTGTCTGGCCTCAATGGTAGCCCAGCCTTGCAGAGACCCAGGGGGTACCCACCCACTCAGATAAAAAGGGTATTGTGGGGTAAGGATTGTGGGAAGGGGCGACCAGGAGGGGGGCAGTGAGAGGGATGTAAAGTGAATAAATTAAAGAAAAAAAACCTCCCACGCTTTGAATGTATTGCAAGAGTTCTGAAAGGACTCCATCAAAGGTCCTGCCTACATGCTGTTTCCCGACGACTTCAGATGCTCTTCCCTCAGTCTTAGCCACAGTGGCTGTCTTACTTTCTCAGGCTTGTCAAGCTTATGTGCAAGCTCAGGTCAGTGCAGTTTCTGTTGGCTGCATCTGGCTGGAACGTCTGTCTCTGTGATCTTTACCCTGTCATTAAGGCCTCGGGTCAAATTTTTCTTCCTTAGCAGAGTTTGGTGGTACACATCGAGAATCCTGGCACTCGAGAGGTGCAGACAGGATAATTGCAAATTTGAGGCCAGCCTGGCTTACCACAGTAAGACCGTGTCTCAAGAATATAAAAACAAAAAGTTTCCGACTTCAAACAGAACTTCTAAAATGTACCCTAGTTAGTCTCATACCATCTATTTTTAATAACCCTTATCAGGAGTCTGTGTATTTACTTATTATCCTAACCGAATACACAAGGTAAGTATTATTCAAGTCTTTTTCATTGATTTATTCTCCATACTGAAATTGGTGCCTGGCACAGTTGCAGCCCCTTGATAAATACTTGTTCTCTCAAAATGATATTATAGGAATGTCTCTACTGGTAAGTAAATAAAGTCAAGTCATAGTAACCCAATAAGATAAGTGTACATCATAATATGATTGCATTTTTAAAAACATATCTGTATTGCCTCTCTGGAGGCTGCTCTAGGAGGGTCAGGAGTTGAAGCAGGCCAGCCTGGACTATATATCGAGTTCAGGTCCAACCTGAGTTACAAAGCAAGACCCTGACTCAAAATAAAGCAAAACCAAATCAAAACCAACAACTCTAATAGGCATGATGGTCTATGCCTTTAATCCCAGCACTCTGGAAGAGACAGGCAGATCTCTGTGAGTTGAAGCCAGCCTGGTTTATGTAGAAGAGTTTTAGGCCAGCCAGGACTATTATAGTGAGATCCTATCTCAAAATAAAAAACTGCTATCTGTGTTCTCTTTAGTCTTTTCTGTTTTCTGCTTTGGTTTCACACACACACACACACACACACACACACACACACACACACATTCTTTCTTGAACAGACACATGCTGTATTGTAAGAAAATAAAAATGAATTTACCTTATCATGGTGAAAAACTGGTCTTCCCTTTTTTGAAGGTATGATCTAGAGGAAATAACTCACACTCCCCAAATAGCCCAAGTGCTCATTTACAACAGCACATGTAATTATCCAGCAATGCATAGGGAACATGCTCATCCCTAGCTGGTATAACTGGGAAGCCAAGGTCTAAATCTGCCTGAACGTAGTCACTTTATTCCGCCTTGTTCCAAAAAAGGGATTGTGGCTCATAAGAAGGTCGTTGTTCTGTCGTCCACTTAGGGACATGAGATTACACAAATGAAAAGGGCTCCCTGGGAGAAGGGGTGTGTGGGGGATTCAATTTGGGGGGATATGGTCTTGCTATGTAGCCTAGGCTGGCCTTCAATTCATGAACCTCCTGTCTCAGCCCCAAGTGGTGGGATTACAGGCACATATCACTACACCCAGATGAGAAGGAAAACACTCTTACTGGTAACAATTATTACTTTTTTGGTGACTTTCTTCATATTCCACTAGTGTCTACCGACAATCCCTCCAGAATACTGGGGCTCACCGAATGCTGACTGTATAGAACAGTTAGTTCAACCCAAACAAAAATCACAACATGGTCCCTGGCAAAACACCAACTAAAGCAAGTCCGAGAACTGTGATCTCAAGGATACAGAGCTTCATTTTCCCAAGATGAAAATTCTGGAGATGTAGTGTCTAACAGATGCATAAACTGAACACTACTGGATCATTCCTAAAAGTGGCTCTTGGTCAATATTATACAGAACCACAATATTTTTGGTGTGTGTGTATGTATGGCATATGTGTGTGTTCATGTGTGTGCATGAGTGTGCAAGTGTGCCTGGAGGCCAGAGGTTGAAGTCTGTGTCATCTACAGTTGCTCTCTTCCTTAGATTTTTCTCTCACTGAGCCTGGAGCTCACCAATTCAGCTAGGCTGGCTGGCCATGAGATTAGGGAGCTCTGCCTGCCTCTGTCTCCTCTAGTGCTGAGTAAAGTTGCTGTTCCCCGCCTTACATTGGTGCTGGGGATCCAAACTTGGCCCCTTGTATGTATGCAGTAAACGCTACATCAACCAAGCCAACCTTCTATACCCTCATCATTTTTAAATGCATTTTTAAAGGACAGAATGGTTACAGATAGTAGTTTATAGAGACTGACCCCTGTAAGGTCTCTGGGGAAAAAAAGGTTCAGGAGGACCCTGGGAGAAAAGACTCCAGCTGGCCAGGGAGAGGTGAGAGCAACTGGGTTTCACACAGTTGAATAAAGCCAGTTTGGTGGTAGTTGGAAGGGTGCCAGGCATCGGGAAGCAGATGTTTTGGGGAGCAGTAAGCCTAGTGGGTTGGCCTGAATGAGCTGCAGGAGGAAGTGTCTGAACAGGGTGGGAAGGGGGCCATCTGAAAGTGAACAACTTCAGATGCAGGCTGGGCGGACATGAACCTAGAAGCAATGAGGAGAGACGAGCGGTTTTAGATTTTGGAAATGTGTGATAAAAGGGGTAGTCTAAAAATACTAATGAGCATTCAAATTAGAACATAGTACACATTAATCTCAACCCTGCTGAAAGGGACAGAAAAGGAAGCACCCAAATGTCCCGATGTGACATTCAGATGACAGTGACTCTGAGGCAGACAGAGTCTAGACCAAGTGGTCATCTGAAAGCTTTCCAGGGAACAGAGAGCCTGCCCTCACTCCCACTCATGTGAAAGATGGACTCTGTCGCTCCCCTAACCTTCCTGAGAGGCTCAGGCTGTATAGACGCCTCTGTCTGTCCAGACCTGTAGTTAGACAGACAGTGGGCAGCAGTGAGTTCCTGACTGATATAGAAAATATCAAGAAGTGGGGCTTTCCTTGTGTACACAGGACATTCCACCCCCTCTGCCGTCGCCTGGGATGTGTGTAGATTCTAGCAATGAGGAGTGTTCTCTCAGACGCTGCCGCCAGCACGGTCCTCAGGTGAGATCCCCACTGCCAGAGACCAGGGTGAGCAACAAGCCTTGTGCTTCCATGGAGTGGGAACCAGTCTAATCTTTATTATGAGAAAGACGAGAAACCATTAAAACTCGTCAATAACTGACAAGCGAGTGAAATGTAGCAAAACCCAGAAAATGGAGAGGCAAAAAAATTAAGGTAATTTTTTTTTACTTATTTTATATTATATATCCAAGTGTTTTGTCCACATGTATGTGTGTATGCCAAGTGTATGTCGATGCCTGAGGAAGAAAGGAGGAGCAGACCCCCTAGAATAGATATTTGTGAACTGCTATGTGGTGCTGAGAACTAAACCCAGGTCCTCTGCAAGAGCAACAAGAGACCAAGACTCAGCACATGACTGCATTAACCAGTATAAACACACTCAGACACCACATGCTTCTGGAACCTGGTTTTTTTCTAATAAACAATTTCTTAGGACTATTTTCAGATGTCATGAAAACGCTGTGTGGTGGCCTCATGCATTCCACGATGAGAGCAGAGATGTGGCAGAGAGCCACAGTCTAGTTGATCAATGTCCCACCACTGCTATTTGGGAAATATCAGCATGATGAACAATACTGTGATGAATACCAAGAGTCAAATAACCCTGTCCCCAGCACCCTAATAACCCTGTCCCCAACACCCTAATAAACACTCTTGCTGTTGACATGTGCTCATTAACGTCTGATTCAGTGGAAAAGTTCATGTCCCTACAGGGGCCTGGCTGATGTACCCGTTTCTTTTCCGAAGCTTCTCTAGACCAGATTGATCCAGTGTGTTCCCTCAAGCCCAAATACACTGACATTCTGACTGGTAAACGGTGTGCATCCCTCTAGTGCTTAAACTTTCCTTCCCCATCAACGGCCCCTTCCTCTGCGGCCACACCATAAGATATGCTATGGTAGAGAACACACTGGGTTCTACAGCACATTTGATTAGCACTCAACAAATAGCCTAAATTATTTCATTTAAAAGCTTGATGGGAAGGAAGTTTGTGGTAGTGGTGGGGAGCCTCTAACTTTAATTAGGGTTTAAGAATGACCTCTGGGACTAAAGAAAAGAAAACACATCAACCTTCCTTTGCCTGTCATGTGGCTTTACTAGAGCTCAGCATCTTGCCTTTGTCCTGGCCTTGTCTCCTTGGTCTTAAACCATCAAAGCTCTGAGTAATACTAAGAGAGCAGCAGGAATGCACAGTTGAGCTTATGAAGGCATCTGACACATGTCTGCCAACGCAGGCTCTATCTCAGGCTTGCAGGAAGCTGCCTTCGTCTCTCTGAACAGTCGTTCATAAGCTTTCTCATGAAAGGGGAACAGAGGACAAAGGTCAATGAAACAGGCCTTCCTGGCAGGTGAAGGGAAGAGACCATTGCTCAATGCCAGGCTAAGACAGACATGGCAGGGCCGACTCTGCCATATGGGGCATCATCTGCCAAAGCACAGAAATAGATTGAAGCAGCCCCCAGAGCCAAGGCTCAGTAGTCAGTGAAGATACCCTCAATGTAGACTTCACCAGGCTGGGTACACAGCACCTTCCCAGGAAAATGAGCACGAAAGCCTTGCCTAGCAGGGCTCCCCAGCCTCCTGCCCATGGGCTGGGGGACTCAGGATAGATGTCACCCTCTTTCAGTGGTTCCTGGGTTCAGCCAGGTGAGAGGGACAAGGTCAGTCCTCAGTGGTTGTGAGCATTGTCCCTCTGGGTAAAGCATGAGTCTGCGAACCAGGTGCTCCCTTTGACAGAGAGAGGAACAGAATGAATGACATTCCCTCCCCAGAACCTTCATCTGGCCATACATACCAGGTTGGGGCGGGACAAGGAATGTGCTCTGTTACCATTGTGTGAGCAGGGAGAAAGTGTGGGGTCACAAGACAAGAACCCTAATCTGAGGGGAAGAAGGCCTAGAGTCTTACTCTGTCACCTGTGAAAGGTGGTGTGCATTGGATAAAGCACCTCTTTGAGGCTGAGGGCTCTATACTAGAAAACCGAGAGGCCCCTGTCTCACTATTGCCCACCGAAGACCTGCAAGGTCAGAACATGAATCAGAAAATGCTAGAGGGCTATGAAAAATGCCCCTGTTGTGGTAAACACTTACCCTATCCACACCAAAGTCAAAGCCAAGAAAGAAAGCCCGTGGGGACCGGCCATCTGTCTACCTTAGGGATTTGGGAAACCTGCATCAGGGTATTCTGATGAGCAAACACAGCCGGAAGCCACACAGTATCTGTTCTATCTCCAAACTAAAGACTATTCCAGCAGCCTGCCTCACTCCTGTCTCTCAGCCTCTCTGACTCTACTACTCTGACTTTTACTGCTGATGTGGCAAGAGCTGCAGGACTTGGAATTAACTGAGGGAGAGACTCTCAGTCCAAGGGGGCTCAGTACTGGCTCCTGACAAGGCCAACAAAAGCATCACGAACTAAAAGCTTTGTCACAGTTTTAGATTTGGTGGGAAACACAGACCACCTACCATCTGGAGGCAGATAAAGAGACTGTTATGTAAAACATGGATAAGACCAGTGGGGTACAGAAACAGGGAACAAAGAGGGGTGACTGAGACAATTACAACAGCTTGCTCAAACCAGTAAATCCAAGGAAGGGCTTAGAAGATCTAAGGAAGAACAGAACTCCCTGACTTCAGCCCTATACCCGCTGGTCCACCTTCTCTCCAGCACAGCGGCCTGTGTGAGTGCAGACTCAGCTCCTGTTAGAGGGTCTCACAACACAACCCAGTGCCTCTAGGCTTCTGTGACACTGCAGGACAGTGTGCAGTCTGAATGAGAGGGGTCTAGCCTGCTTTCAGGGTGAGAGGCAGACAATTCCACATAGCCTGCCACATGACACATGACTTCCAGAAACTCTGAGAGAATAGAGCGCATGGTAGGGAGCTTATGAGGGGGACTTCGTTCTTCCTGGACTTTCCCCTTAGACTCTGTCTCAAACACTGTGCTAATCCTGCTTTTCAGCCAAACTCAAACCAAACCATCAGTAAAGAATTGGGTGCTTGTGCACTGGCCGGGAGCTTGAGATGGTGACTTGGCATTTTATTTCAATGGATACCAAGCTGCCTTGAAAAGTTCTCTACGTAACAAATGCCATTGACTCTCAATTTACTACCTGACTCTTCACTCAAGTCAGCGGCAAACCTCACCCATGCTGCCTATCCAACGGTGACTAAAAGTGCCCCCACCCCACCTCTCTCTCTTGTGTCTCTGTCTCTGTCTCTGTCTCTGTCTCTCTCTCTCTCTGTCTCTCTCTCTCTCTGTCTCTCTCTGTCTCTCTGTCTTCCCCTCTTGAAACAGGAGGAGGAGGAGGGCACTGGGGGGACAATCACTCAGATTTCACGGGGAGAACATACCTGTTTGGTGCTCCCAGAGCTATATGCATCCCAAGGGAACCTGGGAAAGCTGACATATAGACAAGCCACATACATGGATATGTGCGCAAAAAAGGGAAAAGAAAGTGGGGAAAGTGGAACCACCAGCCGGAGTTCTCACCAAGCCATGGGACTATGGACCCCTTTGCATTTTCTCCCTTGTGCTCTCAAGTATTGTCTACAGTGAGTGTATAATGATCTTAAGTTTTTAATTAGGAAAGAATGCCATTTGTCTCTCCCATGCTATGATATCTACAGAGCTTTAAACATGACCTAGAAATGCCCAACGATCAAACGAACTGGGTCATCTGGGACAGGATCGCGAGCCTGGAGGTTCTTAGACAAGAGACTGGAAACACAATGTATTATCATATCAAGCATTTTCTCCCTCGGTAGCTCAGACTTTCTGGGGAAGTGAAGCACAGAAATCCGAGTCAATTGCCCACACACCTCTGTGCCTGAACTCTGACATTCGCTGTTCCCAACCCCCTTTACCTCTGCTGTTGAGCTCCTCCTTCAGGCAGAAGAGCCTAAGAGCACTTAGGGAGTCAACTTCCCATTCTGGCTACCCAGGGACGTGGGCATCCTGCTGAACAGCAAGGGGGGCTGAAGGGCAGCAATCAGTGAGCTGGGGAGCCCCTGAACCAAGCCAGTTGTTAAGTAGGCGTGAGAATCCATCAGCTGGAAACACCGAAGGCGGGCAGGCAGGCGGAATGATTCTGGGTGAAGGAACATTGTAAATGTTGTCACCCAAAATAGAGCTGAGCTGAACTTGGCTCCCAGGCACTGCAAGCCTCCTTCCTGCTCTCTGCTGGCTCTCTTCCAGCCCTGGAGGTCCTCCTCAGGTGCCACACCTCCTCCTGCTGCCACCGGGATTGGCTTTGTCTGTGGAAGTTGAGTGGAAGCTGAGGGCACTGGGAGAGGCCAGACTGGAATACCAGAAGTCAGCCCCAAGACAGATTCAGCCACTGCTAGCCTAGCAGCCGCACCAACAATACAGACCTGATACCAGGGAACACAGAGTTCAAAGGCAGAAATGACCGTACAGCTTCCTCATCCTTCCTATACCTGGCATCCTTCATCCCATGGCTCCTGTCACCCCCAACCCTGCCCCACCTTCCCTCCTATGCCCTGAGAACCACCCAGTCACCAAAGTCAGAAGCCTCAGTACGGTTCTTGAACAAGCATTCTTTTCACTCCACAGGTGGCTCGACAGTCTGCTACCCCTCCTTATAGGTCCCATTGGACTTCAGATCTCCGTTGTCTTTCTCCTGGATGCCTACAGGTTTGTCCTAACCAGTCTCCATACTTCATTCCTTCCCGAGTCATCACCAAAAGTGAGCTTGATCGTTTCAACCATTCAGTGGCATCTTTGGGTGCTGTTTAAGGGCTCATTGCTACCAACCCAGTGAAATCCAAACTCCAACGCAGCCCTCAAAGTCCTTCACCACCTCTCTGGGACCTCCTTTGCTAGTGTCACCCACTCTCACACCTCATATTCTAACTACACCACACCTCCCAGATGTCCCAGTTTAAATGTGACCTTGGACAGGACACTGAAGCTGCTGTCCCTGTTGACGATCTGGTCCTCAGGTCGTCTGTCAGCAACTGCATCACCTATGTGGCATTTGGTTCAGCCATTCAGGTCCTCTGTTTTCCCCTGTGTCATCCCACCTAGCTTAAAAGAGCTTAGAATAAGGAATGCTGTCTAAATTATTTGTTCCTAATATCTGCCTCTATTCCCAATACTTTAGACTCTTTATAACATATGTATAGTTACGATGTTAATACTAGTTATCGTAGATGTATTGAAGATGTAGGTCATGTCCAGAATTTCCTTTTAATCTACCTAGATATGTAGCATATGGCATTGAGCACAGGACGGGAAGCAATGGGCAATATATTACTCAGTTGTGAAGACAGAGACTGCAGGGAACCTGCTACATTCAAGTAGTGGAGTCACAACAGGGGAAACATCTTTGCCCTTTTGGAACCTACAATTCTGGGAGAAGGAGACAGAGATTTATAAGACACATGATATGTCGCTGTTTCATGATGATAAGAGAGCTAATGCACAACTGATGCAGAGGGAGAAGACACAACACAGGGCTGCAGTTTCAGACAGGATGACCTGGAATTCCTCACTCATGTGGAGGCAACGGAAAAGGTAAAGGAAAAAGAAGGAAGCAAGCCATACAGATTTCTAGGTCAAGTATTTTCTGAGGGTGAACAGCAAAGACAAAGGTCCCGAGACAGGATTGTGTCTGGCTGATTCAGAAAATAACAAGGGTGGTCACGGAGATGAAGCAGGAGATGCGAGAGCGCGGTGTATCTGGGAGTAGAGAGGAAACAGACTGGAAGATGCCAGTGAGCCTTCAGTCATCCCACTCTGTGAGAGGGAAAGCCACGTGAGGCTCGGAGCAGAAGGACCCGCCAGCTCATTTATTTTTGATTGTTCGGTCAGTCTGGCTGCTGCGTTCAGAATAGACCACAGAATCACAGAAACCAATCCGATGCTATTAAAGCAAGGAGAGCAATCTCGGTGCCATGGGCAAAATGGGGGAGGTGTCGAGAAGTGCTTGGATTCTGGAGGGAGCACTCTGAGGATTTGGAAATAGACTGGACATGGACTAGGGGGAGAGTGCTGTCTGTCCGGGATGGCTCTGACAGGTTTGTTTGAACTACTGGTTTTGATGTTTTTGAGTTGGGGCAGATGACAGGAGACATCCAGGAGGTTTCACCATGGACTGGCAAACTCCCTTTTCTAGCTTCAGAGTACGGCAACATAGGAGATTGTAAATGTGCCTCTTCATAAACGAACAGATACCACTGCTCATCAGAAGCCCGTGCTCAAGGCACATGGCTACTTCATGGTTGCCTGACTTGAGAAACACAGTCAAAGCATAATTTGGTGGTCTAATGGATGAGAAGAGACCCAGAATGTGGTAGAATAAACTAGGAGACCAGAAGGAACCAGTGATATCCACATCCTAATTCTCAGAACCTCTTGAGTAGTTTACCCACCAGACAACAAGGATTTTGCAGATGTGATTAAATTAGAATCTTAGGTTACCGGAGTGGGACCCACTATGATTATGATAGCACTAGGAAGGAAGGAAGGAAGGAAGGAAGGAAGGAAGGAAGGAAGGAAGGAGGAATGGATGGGTGGGTGGATGGACGTATGGATGAAAGGGCTGGAGGGACAGCTCAGCCCATAAAGTGTTTACTACACAAGCCCGAGGTCCTGAGTTTGACCTTTAACACCCAGGAAAGAAGCCCAACATGGTAGCATACACCTGTGGTTCTAGCACTGGAAAGAGGAAGACAGACAGATTCTCGGAGCTCACTAACCAGACAGTCTACCCTAATTGGTGAGTCATAGATCCCCAACATGCGACTCTGTAAAAAAAAAACAAACGAACAAAGACGACAACAAAACAAGGTAGAAACCTCTTGAGGAATGATACTCGAGGTTGACCTCTGACCTCCATACACATGTGCTCACATATGCACACACATGCACACACACAGGTATGTAATGAATTAAGCCTTGGTCAGGAAAGGAACAATGCCCTCAGAGAAATGAGATCCTCGGTTGGCTTCACAGCCAAGAGCACACAGCATTCTACAACGAATACACGTGGAAGGCCCATGGCAATAAAAGATCACGATCAGGGGACACGGAAAACAACTCCTGCAGACAGGATTCACCAGTGGATGCTAAAATTAGTGGCCCGAAGTCAGAAGATAAAAAGGATTTTCACAGTTTTAAAGTATGTCCTCCAAGATATTTTTAACTATAAAGGGATAGTCACTTTACTGTGCAGAAATGCAGCAGACACTGATTGACCACGTGACCAAGGTTGTCATCAAGGTTGTACAATATCCTGAGAAGCACAAAATCATTTGTCAGTCTTTTCAAGAGGCATAACCATTAAGAAATCCTAAAACAGAGGTGCCTATTTCCAAATAGCTCACCAACCCTCTTCCAAAAGGACAAGATCACGGAAAGCAAAGAAAGACTAAAACACATACAAAGGAGACTTAGGAGGAACAATGGCTACATGTAAAGACACTCATGGTTGGTTAACAGTATTGTGTCCGTGGTAATGCCTTTGAGTGGTGGTTCTCAACTTATGGGTTGTGACCCCTTTGGGGATTGCCTAAGACCATCAGAATGTACAGATATTTACCTTACAATTCAGAAGAATGGCAGAATTACAGTTATGACCAAACAATAAATAACTTTATGGTTGGGGGTCACCACAACCTGAGGAACTGTATCAAAGGGTCACAGCACTGGGAAGGTTCAGAACTGCTGGCTTAGAGCTTTGATAGGTGTACTATGGGTGTGTAAGGTGTTAATACTAGGAAACGTAGGTGGGGGTGTGTACAAGAACTCTCTGTACTATTTTTCAACCTTCCTGTGAGTCTAAAATTAGTTCAAAATGGAAAGTTGAAAGAGAAAGAAACTGTCCAGATCTACTATCCACCAAGCATCTCTCTGTACCTCCAGGCAGCTTTCCCTCAGCTTTAACTGCAAAACACAGTGTCCCCAACATCCTCTTAGGAGGTGTGGAACTCAGTGGACTCTCTCCTGCCCCCAGAAATATTGTTGATGAGGCCTTAACTTCTTGAAGCTTTGAAAGCACAGGCCCTAAAATGTTAAGCACCTCTTTCTCTCAAGCGAGAACATCAAAAAGGACCCAGGGATAGATCTGAAATTGTCACTGATGATACCACTTAGCTCCCCTAAGGCTCAGTTGGCTAGAGAAAGGTGCTGGGGGTTAGAAGCTAGTGGTCCTCGCAACATTGTCTCCTGTCACTGTCATGGCAACCCCCATTCTCCTGCCATGCACTGTGAGGATGGCTGTTCTTGCATCCATTCTAGATCTATGCTTTCATCTGGTATTGTCATCCTCAACAAGAAGGCAGTGAGCTTCCAGACTTAGAGCTCGCCTCTCTGCTGCATCCTCACCTGCCTGATTAGCCTCCTGGTGACCCCATTCCTCAGAGACAGCCATGTGAGGAGTATACCAAGCTACCACATTCGCTGGATGGACGTCAAAGGCATGTCTATATCTACCTGCAGAGGCACAGTATCTCTAGTATCACAGATACCCACTCCCCTGTCCAGGGTATGCCACAGGCATCCAAACTCAGGACACGGAGAGACAAAACGACCTGGTGGGAAATCCTAAACAACTCCACCTCAGATGCAGCCTTCTCAGTCTTCAGTAGGGCCACTAGAGTCCTACTGTGGGCAACTAGATACCTAAGATGTCTAGGTCAAAGACTGAAAAATCAATGGTCCCTCCAGAAGACCGGATAGAGAAGGGCCGTTAGGTATGAATACATACCTTATTCAGTCTGTATCAGAGAGAGCAAGCCAACAGGAAAGGGCTATCACATCCTATGACCTAATAGATTCCTTCACCTTTGGGTCTCCCCTCAATGATACTGAAATGTGGGCGGGGAGTGTGGATCAGTGGTAGAAAATCTGCCCAGCATGGGAGGCATTGGGTTCCACCCCCGGTATCACGATCAACTGATAATAAAATAATACTTAAACAGGTTGGCTACTCCTTCTCCGTCAGTTCACACTCCACTCATCTGTACCGTGAGAGCAGACCACCTGGCTTTGTAGGGCTCCTGTGCAGGGTCACGAGTAACACAGAGATTGCTTGGCTTCTGCAAAAGTGTTCACTCTCAAAGAAAGCTTTGAAGTACAGATTGCCCCACTCTGGCTCGAATTCACCGCGGGTGGGAAATGGCACAACCATTCTGGAAGGCAGCTTGAGAATGTGTCAGATACCTTGAAAATGTTCCAATCCTCAGACCCAGAAATTTTGTTTCTCTAGGAATTATACCAATAAGATCAGAGTCGTACACAAAAAATGACTGTACCACGTGTCACCCTGATTTGTCTTCAGAAGAACTTGCAAGAATTTCTGAACTGACACTGGTTGACTAAATAAGGCCCAGTAGAATTCTTAAATAGCTTAATAGTCTCCATTAATTAAAAAAACCAAAAAGTACATTCTCTAAGGGTAGGGGCTGTAGCTCAGTAGGGATTGCCTCATATATGGAAGGCCCTGGGCTCTAACCTCAGCACTGAAAACATAAATAAAATTACATTCTCCAAGATCTCTTTATCATTTAGTAAGATACAGCCTTGGGTCAGCGTATGTGAGTGTGTGAGTGTGAGTGTGTGTGTGTGTGTGTGTGTGTGTGTGTGTGTGTGTTGGGGTAGAAGAGACATACAAGTAAAAGGTTGAGGAAGAAAATCTACCGTGAAAGTGATCATTTCCATGTCATTAAGAAATTTAGAGATCTTTTACATGCTTGTTTTTTTGTTCTCCTGTTGTTTCTAAAGTTTCTCCAAACGATCATATGCTATTTTCTAATATGAAAAGCCAGCATTGAGGGTCCCTGCCCCCAGTTACAGAGAGTCCCAATGACATGCCCTGGGATATTATAAATCAGAAAAGACAGAAGCAGGCACCACTGTCATCAAAAAGGCTCTTTTAGCCGACAATCTGCTTGTGTACAAAGGGGCAGCCCCTGGGTAGTAGTTCTTAACTGAGGTGATGCTGTCCCCAGGGACACTTGGTATGTTTTGAGACACTTGTCAGTTGTAGTAACTGGGGTAGGAAGAGGCTGCTGGCATCTGGGAGAAGCTAGGAATGCTGGTAAACCCTCACTGCCCAAAAAGCGCCCCATAGTGAAGACTGGGAAGACTGATTAGCTCCGTATGCATGAGTACCAGCATAGATAGCTCCCGCTCTAAGAAGTGAGAACCATGAATCCCACCCCTGACTCCTGGACCATCAAAGAGCTCAAGCAGTTGAAGGCCTATCAGGAAGCTCCAAGCTATCTCACATCCTGAGCCAGCTACAGCATCTTCTGCTTCAGACAGGATCTGACTTGACAGTTAATGGGCCCCAGGGCGGAGAGCGCTGAGGACTTTATTGCTTACATTAAGCAACCTTCCGCTTCCAACTGGAGGAAAATAAACTGCTCGTTTTGCTTAAGAGCAACAAACAGCACACAGAGAACAGGGCTCAGGACTGAAGGCTTTGGAGGAAAGAGCCATAGATGGGGCCTGCAGTGGGCAGGAAGCCCGTTTGTATGTTTTTCTTCTGTATCCTCATTTCTGAAGCTTCCTGGATACGGGTGCTAGATTTTACTTCCAGGTATCTCTAGGAAAACACAAAAGGAAGACCCTACTGCAGCTTGACAATGACTTTCTCTTTTCTGAAATGCCTCCATCAAAAGGCCTTACTTGGACTTATCTGGGGGCAAAGAATGTGATTCTATACATCCCTTTGTGACCTTGAGACAAACTTAGCAACTTGTAGGACTCCTGAGCTGAAAAGAACCTTGACCCAAATCCCTTCCCTTTACAGATCATGAGATTGAGTACCAGAGAAGCTAAGAATCTGTCCTATGCCACACGGCTCTGGCAGAGTATCTGTCTTAGTCAGGGTTTTACTGCTGTGAACAGACACCATGACCAAGGCAAGTCTTATAAAGGACAGCATTTAATTGGGGCTGGCCTAGAGGTTCAGAGGTTCAGTCCATTATCATCAAGGTAGGAACATGGCAGCACCCAGGCAGGCATGGTGCAGGAGGAGCTGAGAGTTCTACATCTTCATCTGAAGGCAGCTAGTGGAAGACTGACTTCCAGGCAGCTAGGGTGAGGGTTCTAAGCCCACACCCACAGTGACACACCTACTCCAACAAGGCCACACCTCCTAATAGTGCCACTCTCTGGGCCTAGCATATGCAAACCATCACAGTATCTGAACCCAGATCTTCTGTTCTGCCTATCCCTTAATGGCACGTCTGTCACAAGGGAGTCCAGTTCTGTGAGACCCAAACCCTCCAAGCCTGTCAGAGGTACTGGATACTCTTTAGTGACATTTCACAAGAACAGATGTACAGGACCACCCAGAAATATGTGCACGTGGACACAATGACATTTGTACAGCTCTTTGACCACACCACTGAGGAAGAACTCCGAGTCAAAGCAGGGGGTGCCTTAGGGACTTGGGGGTGGGGTGGGGTGTGACACCTAGCTCACAAATATGGAACCATAGGGTGCTACTGACATGTCATTCTAGTGTCTAGCAAATTTCTATCAGCAAAACAAAAGGCTTGTTTGGGTCTGTTTTACTGGATAGTGGGCCATATCATTGTTTCATTGATTCAACAAATATTTATTAAAACTCAATTGTGTGGTGAAAACCAAGCCTGGCAAAGGCCATTTGGGTGTGATCTGACGGCCCTACTGTCCAGCTCTCTTACAAACCCTCTGCTTGTGTTGCTTCAAAATCTTTCTTTCCTTTCTATTCTGTTTCACTGCTGTGGATTCATCTTTACCTGAGCTACCTTGGGAGACTGTAATATTGGCTTGTGACCAAAAGAACATAAGGGAAAAAAGAACATAAGGAAAACCAAATGAAGTGTGTGTGTGTGTGTGTGTGTGTGTGTGTGAAACAATGAATTCCAGATAGGTCAGCACGAGAACGAGATTGGCCAATTTACCTTGCAGTAGAAGGAAAACAGCCTCTGACAAATGGTATAATCAGAGACAATGCTGACAGGCTAAAATGATAATAATGATAATGACCTGCTAGTAATAATAAAAGCCTGCGCACACAGGCTTGGGATTGGATTGTGGGCTTCAAGGTCTGTCTCTGCCTTTCACTAACTATGTGGCCTGAGACAAGTTCTCATATGAAATGAGATAACAGCAGGTACCAACCTTCCAGAGTTGTTACATGAATGAAGTAGCTGAGGCAAGACTGTGTGTGAGTGTGTGTGTGAGTGTGTGTGTGTGTGTGTGTGTGTGTGTGTGTGTGTGTGTATGTGTGTGAGTGTGTGTGTGTTGTGTGTGTGAGTGTGAGTATGTGTGTGTGAGGTGTGAGTGTGTGTGTGTGAGTGTGTGTGTTTGTGTGTCTGTGTGTATGTGTGTGTGTGTTTGTGTGTGTGTTTGTGTGTGTGTGTGTGTTTGTTTCTGTGTGTGTGTGTTTGTGTGTGTGTGTTCTGTGTCTGTCTCTCTCTCTCTCTCTCTCTCTCTCTCTTTCTCTCTCTCTCTGTGTCTCTCTCTGTGTGTGTGTGTTGTGTGAGTGTGTGTGTGTGTGTGAGTGTGTGTGTTTGTGTGTGTGAGTGTGTGTGTGTGAGTGTGTGTGTGTGTGTTTGTGTGTGTGTGTGTTTGTGTTTGTGTGTGTGTGTTCAGTACCCATTCTTCGGGCACTTAGGAGCTAGTTAGGTTCTCACCCTTCCATCTGACCTTACCCTTTCCCAGGAACTCCTAGACAAATGGCACCACAGACTTTCTTGGGCTGTACAGTTCATCCAAGATCCACTCTGCTATATCCTTTGCAGACTCTCAGGCACAGAGACCTCCCCCCCGCCGCCCTAGACTAGTGCAGATTGGAGCCCCCAAAGCCACCTGAGGTCATATTAATTCTAGAGGGCTATGTGAACTATATCAGGACCAGTAGAAAGAGAATATGAGTGCCCTCTGAAGAGTCACTCCTCTTCAAACCATGAGGGGAAACCACTGGCTCCACTGTAGCGGCTGCAGAGCTGGGCTTCACGGAGTCTCTTCACTTTTGTTCTGGAACAAAAGTGCCCTTGGTCTAAGAACTACATATCTTCCTCGCCAGAACTAAGCTGGACACTCTTCAAGGGTGGACTTTGTGCTACCCATTTCCCCAAAGCATCCTGAGTGGTTTCTACCTACAGAAGACACTTTAAACTAGGCTGCCTCAGATTCCCCACTGCAGGTTTTGTGTGGACACAAGCTTTTAGTTCCTTTGGGTTAATACCAAAGACCACAATTGCTAGACTGTATAGTTTTAGTTTAAGGCATTCGTTTTGTAAGATACCATTAAGCTGTCTTGTCTTTCAAAGTGTCGGCGCCATTTTATATTCCCACTGACAGTGAGTGAGAGTTCTGGTTCTTGCCTCCCCATCCCCAGCATCATTTGGGTTATCAGTGTTTATTGCCAAAAATTTGGAAAGACATGATAAGCCATTCGTTGAGTTTATAAGTTGTGGTGCATCCAGACAAGGAGATACTTTTATTTGGCACTAAAAAGAAGTCGTTCTCAAACAAGTAAATATCATTATGGCTTAAAGATGGTTTAAATGTCCTCCAGGATTGTCTCGGTACACATGGTACATTCAGCTCTCAGTCTGAAGTATTAATATGTTTAGAAATGGGAATTTGGAGAAGTGATTAAGGTTAGGTAAGATCAGCAGGACAGGGTTCCCATGACTGAATCTTGGTGGCTTTACAAGCAGAGGCCGGGGAGAAAAGGGAGAGAAACCGAGTGAAACCCGCAGGCACTCTCTGCCTCTTGCCACCTTGGAACTCTGTCAACAAGGAGACCAATCAAATGTGGCCCATAGACGCCCTACAGAAAACCATGAGTCACAAACTTCTTCGTAAAGTATCCTGCCTCAAGTATTTCATTATAAAATAACAACAATGACAACCACGACAATCTGGAAAAGGACAAACCAGAAAGGCAGTAAAATGATGAGTGATTGCCAGGGTTTAGTAGGGAGTGGGAGGGGAAGGGAGAACAGGTCAGGGGAGGGGGAAGGAGAGGTGGGGAGGGAAGGATAAAGGAAGAGATGGGAGGAGAGGGGGAGGGGAGGAGAAGAGAAGAGAAGAGGTAAAATGTAGGACGAAGAGGATTTTTTTAGAGCAGCAAAAATAATCTTAGGGTAGCAATGAAAGCCTGTCCGGCTGTGTGTTTTCCAGGATGTCGTACAGTTGGAATCGTTCACTATGTAACCGTTTTGGATTGGCTTATTTCGCTTCCTAGCATTCATTTACTCGGACTTGCCTAAATCCACAGAACGTACACCCCCAGACTGGACAATGTTTTGCCGCGGGTTTATCTAAAATGGCAAACGTACTTCTCTGGTGAGAATTGTTGATTGGAAGGCTTTACAGTGTTAGAGCAGGGGCTATATGGGATATTTTTGCCCCTTCTCCCAGGTTTGCTGTGAGCCTAAAACTCATCTTAAGGATAAGGTCTGACTGGTTGTCATGGCTCAGTGTAAAAGGGCACTTGCTAGCCTGAGGGGCTGAGTTCAAGCCCAGAACCCGAATAGTAAAAGAACAAAAGTGATCCCCATGAGTCATTCTCTGCTGTCCACACGCACCCTGTGGCACAAACACATCACACACATATGGTATATGAATATATGCATCACGTGACAGGTGTGCATGTATGTATGCATACACACACGTGTGTAATGTATATATGTGCCTATGCCTGTGTGTATGTGTATGCATGTATGTGTGTTTGTATGTGTGTGCATGTGCATATGTGTACATGTGTGCACATATGTGTGTTTGCATGTGTGTGTGCATGTGTAAAACTAGTCTTTCTAAGTGTGGTGGCATATGTTTATAACACCTGCAGTCAGGAGGACTGTGAGTCTGAGGCCAGTCTGGCTTACATCGATTTTTGAAAAACAATAACAACAATAATAAAGTCTTTTTGAAAACCAACACAGGAAAAAAAATGCAACTTCTTTCTTCAACAAAGAGAAAGTTCTTTCTTGTCAGCAACCAGAACTAGGAACATGGACCTTGAATTCACATCACATATGTGTGACTTTTCTTCCCATACATAGGTCCATGGTCTTATTTATGCCTTGTAAGTGCCTTCAGTTCTAGCCCAAGCATCCAGCAATCCACGTGGAGGCCTTTGGAAGAATGAAGATTCTCCTTCTTCCCTTTGCACGTTCTCTCCCCGATGGTTTGGGATGTTTCTTCCTTTTCTTAAATCTTCAAAGTCCCAACTCAAATCTCTTTCCTACTGGGAGAGTCCCCAGTCCCCTAGACTGGATTTACCGCATCCTTCCCTGCTCCCTCTCCGTGCAGTAACCTAACTGTAGCATTTCCCACATTATACTAGAAATTCTTTGGTTGCTTATCTCCTGGCTTAGACTATAACTCTAAGCACAGGACACACCTGTCCTTCATTTATCTAAACAAACTAATTCTTTCCTAGGTTACAGATGGTTAATTGCGCTCATCCTGTGAACCCCTTCTTTCATACCTAAACTGTATTTTTGCAATCCCCAAATGCATGCCCCTTCTGTAACACTCTGTACTACACGTCTTCGTTCCTCTAGTTTACTCCTTGTGATTGGATTCCAGAAAGACTTTCATCCAGACAGGATCTGGTCTTCTGACAGTACTATCTTTTCACTAGTACTCACAGTGAATGCGATGCTATCTCTTCTCTGTTCTCCTAATTTATAAGCATGATCGATCTATCTCCTGTCTTAGCTAGGCACAGTGGCCCATGTCTGTAATCCTAGCTTCTAGGGAGACCACAGTTTAAAAAAAAATAGATTTGAGGCTTGCCTGGCCAAGATAGCAAGACCCAGAATTTTAAAACAAATTTTTAAAAATTCTCATTCTTCACTTGGGACAATGAAATCATAGTTAAAGCCGTTATAATTATAGGGAGCAAAGCACCCAGGCAAGCAGTAGACTGTTTCCCCTTTAAATGAATGACCACAAGCCAAAGATGAGCCATCAGTGGACCCGATAATAACTCTGTCCTCCCTAGTGTATTTGCCCACCTACTCTCCGGGTGACTTTTCTCACTCCCTCCTTCTCCTCCAAGTAAAAACAACACCTCCTCCGTATTTTCACTGGTGACCTTGTTGCCTACTTCAGTGAGAAGCTGCCGCAGTCAGAAGAGAATTTCCACAGACTTCCACCACAATGTTCACCCGGCAGCATCCATCCAGTCTGCCACCCTCCTGGAATTGAGATGAATGGTCCATGATCATAGCAAAGAAAAACAGCGGTCCCCCACCCTCCACACATCACTAATGTCTTCCTCCCAGATGGGTCATTCCCACCAGGATATCAGCTGTTCCGTCTCCCACATGGGGAAAGAATAATACGAGTTTCAGATTAGAGAGATGAAACCGTTCTGGGGGTTGAATAGCTGTGAGAGCTACACCAAAAGGTGAGCGGCTGCAGTGACTCATCTCGGCGGCCACCTTGACGCACTTGGAAATAAGGAACCTCAGTTAAGGAGCTGCCTCCATCAGACTGTTGACTCCATCAGACTGGCCTGTAGCATAGCAGTAGCTTTTTTGATTGCTAAATGACGTGGGAGGACCCAGCCCACTGTGGGTGGTACCATTCCTAAGAAAGTGGGTCTGGACTAAGTGTGAAAGCCTAGAGAGAACCTGACAGAGAAAGCCAGTAGGCAGTCTTCCCTTCCCGCAGTTTCTTCTTCAGTTCCTGCCTTGGTTTCCCTCCATGATAGACTACAAGGTATAAGCTAAATAAACCCTTTCCTCCCCCAAGTTGCTTCTGGTCAATTTTTTGTCTCAATAACAGAGAGGCAAGCTAGAAGAGTTTGGTTAAACAGGAAATTTGGTTGGTTAAATGGGGAATTTGGTATTGTGTGCACTTTACCCAAATTCTACCTCCCTTATGACTTTAACCCCACTTTGCTCCCCCTTTATAGCAGATTTTCCATGAATTGTTTTTCTTTTATTTTCTGCTAAACTCACTTAATTAAGGGTCTACTAACACCATCACATCGCAACTGCCCCTATCAGATCTCCAGAGACATTAACCTCGCCCAGGCAGCGGTTAGTGTGGCTGCTGGTACACTATCTTCCTGGGCTTTTCAGCAGCCCCAGGGCCTGTCCACCTCTCACTCCTTTTCAGGGCATATTCTTCATTTGGCTTCAGCTCACCACACTCTTGGTTTTCTACTGGCCTCACTGCCAAGTCTTGTCTTTTCTCCAGCCCTCTGGTCCTGGTCCCCTACCCTCTCAGCCCCTTCCTTCACCCCCTCAGCCTCTCCCCTCCCCTTTCAACCCATCCAGAACCTTCTGCAGGCTCTCAGCACCCATTTTCACCCAGTTCCTGCACTCCTCTTGTCTTCTACCAGCTACTCACTGATAGGTTGATCTCATCAACCTGGTGGTTTTCTGAGCTTTCAAAACAGCACGGGTTTACAAGCCAGGCCTATGTCTTCTTCTCCACAAAAAACCCTCCCCCAAAACCAAGTCATTACCTGTCCTCGGTATTTATGCATCTTCAGCCACCTCAGAGTTTCCAGTTGTTCAGGTCACTTTTCACTCCCTACTCTGCATTTTATTCACCAAGAAATATTTGGACTCTTGTCTTCTAAACACAGCCTAAGTCCAATCTCATTTGTTTTCACCCAGTCAGTGAGCTACCATCCTCTCTCACTCACTGCAGTTTCTGAAGACTTCTCATCTGGCCTCCCTCTCTAAAGACTAGTCTCGAAAATCACACTTTTATGTTCCCTGTCAAATGAGCGAGAGTATATTCCTTGGAGACCCAAAACCCTACTGGATCTTCTTCTTCCACTAAATGCAAAAGCTAAATCCTCGAGGGGAGTCCCTCCGTTGCTTCTCTAATCTCAGCATATTCCACATCAGCCACAGGGGCATTTTTGCTGTGACCCCAACATGCCAAGCATATTTCCACCTTGAGAATCCCCCTGCCAGAAATTCCTTTCACTAAGATGCCTAACATCCTCGACTCCTCCCAGCCTCTGCTGTAACCTATATCAACAGGTACACCGAGATCACGTTATTGAAAAATCAAAGCTCTCCACACTTCCGATGGCTTCCTCTGGTCCTGATTTTCCTTTCATAACACTTACAGCTTTCCAAACAATACCTAATTTGTGTATTTATTATGATTTTTCTCCATCACTGTTCTCCCCTCATGAGAAAGTAAATTTCCACGAGGCACAGTCTGTTCTTAATTCTAAGCACTTGGACACATATTCGAAGAGAAAATCAAATATTGCTGAAGGGGTAAATAATTCTAGTTGTGAATGCCTATCCAACATCTCCCAAGTGTTTTATAAATGAGTGAATGAATAAAGGAGGGGGTCTAGGCTTTGAGCGTCTCACGGGCAGGGGTATAACTTACTCATATTCATAATCCCAATACCGAGGGCATTAACTGGGATTCAATAAATGTTAACTAAATTGAGAAAGAGTGAGAGGAGAATGTGAGGTGCTGGAATCCTGAGGTGACTGCACGGGCATCTCTGACTTTTTCAGGATGTAAGTCTTAAGCGTTGGAATGAAGAGGACAGGGGAGTGCAATAGAGAAGGACTGCCTCCTGAAGAAGGGCTTCCTGGCCAACTTTGGCCAAGGCCACACTTTCAGGGAGGGCATTTCCTGGAGCAAGGACACCAGGATCTCAGAAGGAATGGGTACAAGCCAAGCCAGGTGACTTTCATGTCAGATTTCCAGGCCCCAATTTTTGACAGCCCAAAAAAGAAAATCCTGTTACTTCAACAAACATAGTCCTAGTTTTTCTCCCTTCAAGGATTCACGGCTCAGGTGGTTTTACAGCCACTGCTGGGGAGGGGGGTGCAGTAGGTCCTCAGGCTGCCCCAGTGGGACAGGCTAGTTCCTACTTGGCAGGGCACGCCCCCAAGTCAGGGAGAAAGCAGTAGTCTTTTTGGCTCCAGAAACTTCACTTTCAACTGGAGAACACAGAGCTGTTACCTGAAGGACCGGGCGGCGGGGTGGGGGTGGGGGATCTGAGCAGAGCAGGCGGCTTGTGTGAGACCTGGACCCCCAGTGAGAGGAGTTACAATGTCCTCTGGCATTCTGCAACCTTGGGTAGGGGACTGTCACTCAGCAGCCCTTAGTTTCTCATCTTTAAAATTAAACTTTCGATTTTATGCATGGTGGTATAGCCTGTAATCCTGGTACTTGAAAGTCTGAAGCAACAGGATTGTGAATTTAAAGCTAGCCTGGACTACATAGTGAGACCCTGTCCCTAAATAAATAAATAAAATTCTGGATCAGATAACACAACTGAATTTTCTTATAGCATTGAACTATTACTGATTTCTCTTTTTATGTTTTATTATTTTGTTTGTTTGTTTAATTATTTATTGGAGACAAAGTCTTACTATGTAGCTCTGTCCTGAAACTCACTATGAAGATCAGGCTAGCTCCAAACACACAGAGATCTCGCCTCTGCCCTTTGCCCTCTGCCCTCTGCCCCTGCCTCTGAAATTAAAGGCATGTGCCATCACACCCAATTTTTATTATTTTGAGCTACGTTAGTGTGTGTGTGTGTGGGGTGGCGAGGGTGGGTGCGTGCACATGAGTGTAGGTGCCCTGAGAGGCCAGAGGCATTGGGTCCCCTGGAGCTTGAAAGGTACAGGTAATTGTGAGCCTCTTGACATGGGTGCTGGCAACTGGACTTAGATCCTCTAGAAGAGCAGCAAGTGCTCTTGACTGTTGCGCTCCAGCCTTTACTGACTTCTTTTAAATGACAGTGTGAGTACAGTATTGAGCTGGGCAGTAGTTGTGCACAACTTTAGTCTCAGCATTTGGGAGGCAGAGGCAGGCAGATCTCTGTGAGTTCAAGGCCAGCCTGGACTACAGAGTGAGTTCCATGACATTTACTCAGAGAATAAATGTCTGAGGGCAGGAGTGGGGTTGGGGTGTGTGTGTAGCATTGTCTCCTTGCAAATTTATCTTGACTGCCTCCCCCAGAGCTCAGCAGCCAGCCATTCATAAAATTAAACCTTTTCCATGCCAACAGTGTGCCAGACATTGTGCAAACAGCAGGTGTATGTAACAGACGCATCCTCTGTCCTTGGGAGCACCATCTATCAGGAAGTAGGTAATTACGTCAAACAGGCTTTGGTGCTAGAGGGATGTTAGGGTCATGGCCCTGTAGCAGAACTACTGCCTACTCTGGGATCCCCAAATCTGTTCCTTAAAGAACTGAGCTCCAGACAGACAATAGTTGTGTAGGTGAGGGAAAACAGCACTGCAAGGAAAGGCTAAGTGTGAGTTCAGTGTTCTCAGGTCGGGGAGTCAGACCACATCAATCTTAGACGGAGCAGAGAATGCTGCTGCTGGACCATCCAGGGCCTTGGAGGCTGTGAGAGGAGTTTTGACTTCATGTAAGGAAGGAGTCTGGGATAACAGAGTAAGGAGTGTTTGGGCTCTTGTTTTTCAAAGCTTCCAGTATGGAGAATGAGGCAGCAGCCAGTTTTAGGTGAACAGGTAAAAGACCATCAGTGTTTACCATGGATGATGACTCAAGACAGATATGAGGAGCACCCAAGATAAGACGTGGTGGGGTAGGTCAGGAAAGACCCTAGGAAAGGGAACCTAAGTGGTTAGAGAACACTTTTGGGAGAGCAACTGGGAGAAGGGCCATGTTAGTTTAGTTTGAGATCTGTGTGAGCTTTGAGACATCCATGAGCAATCAGAGATGAGCAGGAACGTGAGTCTGAATCCGAGCTCAAAAGTCTCCACGGAGGAACGGGAGGAAGCAAGAGGGGCTGTCCACACCTGACCTCACTGGCTGGTCACGGTCACGGCAGGCGTATTGAGAGTAAGCAGGAACTCACTACTCTCCTGAAGGTTCTGTGTTCTACTCCCAGCACGCAAATGCTGGCTCACAACTCTCTGTAGCTCCAGTCCTAGGGAATCCAACACAGTCTTCAGGCCTTTGTGATCACCAGGCATGTACAGACATCCACGAGGACAAAACACTCTAGCATATAAAACAAATAAACTTTCCAGGCACAGTGACACACCTTTAATCCCAGCATATATATGCATGCATGTGCGTGTGCATGTGCGTGTGTGTGTGTGTGTGTGTGTGTGTGTAAAATTTTAAACCTACACAATTTGTATAAAATATAAAGCATTCCTGATCCCAAGCATTTTGAATACTGGACACTGATAATGCACTTGCAGGGGCAGACTGAGAGTGAAAAATGGAAATCAAAGGAAGAATACATTTTTCAAAAGCCAGAATAGTCAACAGCCCTGAAATAGACTGGGGAATAGAGCATGTCCAGTGGGTTATGGTCTGAGAGTTCATTTACGGTGGTCAGTAATGTTGAAGCTGGAGCTGGGAAGGAGGGTATAGGTATATGTGCTGTTCTTTCGAGAAGGTTGTTAAGGAGAGGACAACAATAGGTGTCAACTCAAGAGGGGTAGGCATGAGCAGGTTGAAAAGGACTGGACAGAAATGAAGAAAGGGGCGTGACAACAGAGAGAGAGGAAGCCAACGACGTCAGATGCTGAGGAAAAAGGAGGGGAGGAGCTGGCTCCGGGAGAAGGATGAAGACCTGACCCTCAGAGAAGAGCTACTGCAACAGTGGGGGATGTAGTGAGAATTCTGGAATTTAGGTTTCTTAAAAAATATATATAAGATGTTTCAGTCCCAGGAGTGGGATATGGGGCTGCTTCCCTCCCAGCAGCTGACTGTGATTCGCCTTGGCATAGTTTTGCCAGGTGTAGATGGATCATTTCTGAGATTGCGTGACGTTTGGAATTCTGGGAACTTTTCAGAGGGTAGGTAAATGTCAGGGTTGTTGGTCGTTCATTAGTAGTCACGATCAAAGAAGAAATACGAAGAAAGAGATTAGATTCTGTATCCCTCTCTCTCCCCTCTATCCTTCTTTATCTCCTATCTAGTGATTGGGGGTGAAAAGGGGGGATAAAGGGTGGGGGAAAAGAATAAACCACAAAGTACCCAAGACCAGCTACAGGGGGATATCTTAGTTACCTCTCTATTCCTGTGAAGATACCATGACCAAGACAATTTATAGAAGAATTTATTGGGGTTTACAGTTCCAGAGGGCGAGTCTATGATCATCTGGTAGGAAGCATGGCAGCAGGCAGATGGGTGTAGTGCTGGAGCAGTAGCTGAGAGCTCACATCCTTATCCAAAAGGAGGCAGAGAGAGCTAATTGGAAATGTTTGGGCTTTTGAAAACCCAAAGTCTACCCCGAGTGACACCCTTCCTTCAACAAAGCCACACCTCCTAATCTTCCCAAACAGATCCACCAAGTGGGGACCAAGCATTCACATGTTTGAGCCCATAGGTGTTGTTCTCTTTCAAAGCACCACACTGAGGGAGAGGCTGCAGAACACAAAGGCCGGCTTACACTCATCTCCAGAAGCCGAGAAGGTAACCCTCCTATTATGTTTTCCAGAGTTCACCTCAAAATCTATAGGCCCCAGCACTCTTGGTGAGTAGTGGGGTCTAGGGAAGCAAACAGCCTCCCACAGGCCCATCTCAACACTAATTCAAGATGGCACTCCCTCCTCTGCATCGCTCCTGAATCAGTCGAGCTCTCTCCATGGGGATGCCACAGGAACTCTGGGGGATGATTCCAGTAAAACCAGGTCAAATCGAGAAAGTGGCTGAAATGCCATTTAAGTGGGAGGCACAAAGCACTGGCGTGCAGCAGAGACAGCTGTGTTAATGGGAAGAACAGCCCTGGTCCTGCTCACCGGCGACAGTTAGGGAGGTCACATGGACAGAGGCTGCCTAACCGAAGGAAGTGACTGCTTGTCTCTTCCCAGCACCCACCCCACAGCTCCCAATGACTGGAACCTAGGGCCATGTCTCCAACTGGCTGTCTCACAGACAGTGACTCTTGGACCAGACTCCAGAAACATCTCCCAGCCTGACCTGCAAAAAACAGCCCTTGTAGATAAAGATTTAAGAGGGACAAGTACATGCCAAGGTGACAGGAAGCAGGACATCAGAACACAGAGCCTGCCAAATCCAAGCGTTTGACTCCTGCAGATCCAGACCAACACCCCTGCTCAGTTCAGGCCCTCTCCCCCTTGCCTGATCTCTTTTCCATCCCCGGGGAAAGAGGCACTCCTTCCTCAGCCCACAGAGAAGTGATCCTCTCACTCACAGACCCAGCATTCCTAACAAAGTCTCATTCTGCAGGGACTATCAGCAGAGAAGCTGAATTCCAAATGAAGAAGAGAGAAGGTGCCCATGGAGAAAGAACGCTGCCTCCCAGGTCCCTATCCTCCCAAATCCCCTAAGCATCAGGGAAGACAGAAGGAGAGGGAAGGGCAGGGCACCACGGGGAGGAGATAAGCAACACTTAGCAGGCTGCCTATAATAAGCAAATGACATAATAGAAATAAACAGAGCTCTGGGGAGAGGTGCTGCCAATGCTGCCCTCGCAGGCTCAGGGGCTCAAGGGAGTCACGCTGGGCTAGAAACCCCGTTATTTCTAGGGCACCATGCTGCATCTGACCTGAATCAGGAGCCACTAGAAGGCCCAGTCTGCAAAACACAGCACAGCTCCAACAGCCATCCGGTTCCCAGACTTGGACAGTGCAAAGAAAGAAATCACAGAACCCTTTAGAAAACCATATCCAGCCATCCACATTATAGCAGGAATTGCCAGGTGCACAGAAAGAGCTAATAGTCCAATTACGACTTCTCTGTTTTTGCACTCTTATCACTTATAAGTAGTAAAACCACCCAGGAACGCACCCATTCTAAGCCGAAGTTCCTATATGTACAATTGAGAAGTGAGGGCAAGTTTACCTCTATGTTGTTAGGAGAATCAAATTAATTAGCAGCTGTAAAAGTGCATGTTCAGCCCACAGTGGTGGCACACACTGGGGAGGTGGGCAGGATGGGTATCTCTGTGAGGACAGCCTGATCTACAGAGCGAGTTCCAGGATAGCAAGGGATACGAAAAGAACAACCCTGTCTTGGGGGTGGGTGCGTGTACAGTACTTGATAGTGCCCCTTTGGGCACCACCCACTGACTGGAGGGCTCACGATCACTTTGACTGAGAGGAGCTTTTGAGATAGAGCCTTACCATGTATCCCTGGCTACCCGGAAACTTACTTGTTTGGGGCAGGGCAGGATGTCAAAGGACAACTCGCAGGAGTCCTTTCATTCCTTCTATCATGTGGTTTCTTAGCATAGGTCACCAGGCTTGGTGGCAAGTGCCTTTACTCACTGATCCATCCATCTCCTTGTCCTAGAACTCACTTTGTAGTCCATGCTGGTTTGGAATCCTCTTGTCTCTGCCTTCTGAATAAATGCTGGGATTCAGGAGTGTGCTGCCACACTGGACATGGCTCAACATTCTTAATTATAAATGCTGTGTCTATGTCTCCTTGACAGCAGCAAGAAGACCAGAAGACAGACCAGTGGGCACTGGCCATCTGGAGTGGGAAGTCTACACCCAGACAGTCACTGGGAAACCTAACCTGTTAGAAGTGGTCCCCAGTAGAAGGAATTGAATTTAGAATTGGCATCTGAGAGCTTTTAAAAGGAAAAACACAAGAACAGAATTCTTCTTTAAAATAGCTGCATGGATGGCTAGCTGGTTGCCTTGTCAGGGTGCAGGACAGAATAAGGGTTCTAGTTCCCCAATAACACCCAGAGCTTCAAATTGTCAATCCCAGGGTAATAAAGTTCATCAAAATGCATTATGTCTTCCATGTCTAGAAGGGCAGAGAAAATGACACTAACATTGCCAATAGAAATTGTAAAAAATCAATAAACAGAGTATGTCCCTCCATCAGGACATGCAATGTACAAGCCAACGTTCTGTTGCCACTTCAGTGAAAAAAGGGTGACTGTGACATATTGCAAGACGCTCAAAAGCAGACTGGGTTCTGTACGAGCTAAGATGGCAGAAACCTCCCAGTGCATTTCTTTAGTGAGATTTCTGCTTGCTAAGTGTGAAGTAAAATAGCTCTCGGTGATGGAAAGGAAGAAAAAAATTTTTCCATGGATAGCCCATTGCCTCCCAAAACAAAGGCATCTTAATCGACTCATGTCCAACTGACATCGAAAGGCACATAGACGGACTTTGGAGATGCCAACTTTGTGGGGGAGAGGAGCTCGAGGCCGTCTTAGAGCCAATGAAACAGGGAAATATTATTCTGCCCTATGCCTCAAACTCTTGCTCTATGACCATGCCCTTGAAGGTCTTGGCAGAGGGACTGCGGGCAGGATATGCAAAAAATCACTCCCAAGAGTGCTCAACTGTAAGAGTGAGCACCAGGTCAGTTGCTATACAGATCATGGCTGTGCTTGGATACAGCACTTTGCAATTGTCTAGCTCCTTCACAGCCATCACCTCCTCGGATCCTCCCAAGCTCCCTGGAAAGCAAAGCAAATATTGTTAGATCTATTGTACAGTTAGGAGAGCAGGCTCAGGAAAGATAGTCAACAGATTCTGAACCAACAACATGAGCATGCCCTGGTGTTTTATCAAGCCCTTCTTGAGTCTAGACAGAAGGGCACCATGACTCCTACATACAGAGGCAGCAAAGTTAATAAGAGCTTTATATTTATAAGTCTGGAGAGCCCTGAAAAGGAAAAGCTGAGAGGCAGATGTGGCCTCCCAGTATGGTAGGTGGCCAAAGTCAAGCCACAAGCTACGGGCCTTATTTTAGGGGCATCAGATTCTGGGTGAATAAGAATGATATTGATATATATTTGCATGTACAAAATAGGAAGGCTCCTCCCCGCTCCTCTCAGCTTTCCTTCCTCTGTTCCTTCAGGAGTCCCCTACCCTGACACCATCAAGAGTCTCTTCATGCTTCTCTGAATCCTTTGTGTCCAATCAAACTCCTTCACCGAGACTCCTGCGTCTCCATGGGGCGGGGGGTCTCAGCCCTCCTCCTTCTGCATCTCCAACTCATACTTCCTGCTGCAGTCTAACTAAAACCAAGTCCCATCCTAGTTCACACCAACAGAGCAGAGCGCTGAGCCGGGAGCTATGCTAAGCCCTAGTCTCAAAATACGTTTTGAACTCCCACACATGCCATGATTTTATTCAGGATTTTGTGTCTACTAGGAATGTTCTTTCGCTACCATCAACTCTCCAAATTCACCTGGCCCCATCTATTGGGGTTTATCTCTACCCCCTCTCCCTCTTTAAGCTTTTTCTGATAACCCAAGCTGGAGCTGGATCCTCCCCCCCTCCCTTCAACTGCTCCCCTCTTTAGGACACAACTCAATGTTTGAGCCATCCCGCTCACTTCCTGCGAAGGGCTGTGCACAGAGAAACATCCAGGTAACAACTATAACCTTCCTTGGATTCTTCTTCTACCTTAAGTCTCCCATCAACCGAGGGAGCCTAGCATAGATGGCTTGGCTTCGGAATCCTGCCTCTGCCAGTGTACCCTGGTCTTGGAAAATTACTACCATCCCTATACTTGAGTTTCTACCTTTGTAATAAAGAAGATAATAACACTATTTATTCCTCATGGTTATGAGAACTAAATGAGTTATCATTTATAACGTGATTTGAATGGTGCCAAGGACATAACAAACGACACATAAGTATTTATTAAGTAAATAAAGTCACTGCCAGACTCATCATTTTCCCCATAAAATTACCTTTCCCTCTAACTATTCCATTTCTGTTAATGGCACTATTATTACTTCCAGCTTTCCAAAATCAGAACTTTGACCTTTCATTGCCTCCCTGCCAGCTGCTCAGCTTATGTTCAAATCTCCCAGGTTCCGGAAAGGAAATATCGTCCAAGAGTGGTGGTGTTTGCTTTTAATGGTGGTACTCAGAAGGCAGAGGCAGGAAGATTTCTGTAGGGATGAGGCCAACCTGGTCTACATAGGGAATTCCAGGAAAGCCAGGGCTACAGACAGAGATCCTGTCTTGATAAAAACAAACAAACAAATAACATAAATAGGAAAGAAAGAAAATATCTAATTTACCCATCTCTTCCTCATGGCTTTAGGGACTTTATACCTTCCTGTTTAATCTCCAGGACACAGTTGCGGTCTGTATCATATCTGTATAATACCTATGATGGTACCCTGACACCTTCAGAGCCAGGTCTAAATTCCTTGTTTGCCCCTAAGGACCCTCTGTAATCTGGTCCCACTCTGCTTCCTTGATCTTCTCGCCCTGTACTTTTACTTCAACTCTATCAATCTCCTTGTAGCCTGTAAGGTATCTTGCTTGTCTCTACTTCTGTTCTTACTGTTGCTTCAGCCTAGCAGTGTCTTTGCTCTCTCCTCCAAAGCCCCTCCAATCCAATCTGTTCATCTCCAAGGCTAGCCCGAGTTCTAACTCCATCTTACAGACTTTAAAGCTGTATTTGCTCTTCAGCATCCCTGAATCCTAGAGTCGATTTCGGCATCATGCCTCTACTGTACCTGGTGTTTTTGTGTTACTTTATTAGGTAGACTTTAAACTTCTCAAAACTGAGAAATGTGGATTCTAGACCAACAATTCTCCAGTATTCTTCAAAGAAATAACAATCGAGAAGAAAAACAAAACAAAAAGCCCTTTTCTATTAAGCAGTATTTGATTTAGAACTTGCCCCTCCCTTCCCTTTGGAGGCAGGAAGTGGATGAAAGTGGAACCTACCTAGCTGTTCCTATATGCTGTGACCACAGATGGCATGGCACCTCTACCTGGGGGGATTTGCTATAGCCAAAACTCCTGTTCTTTCTGTGACAAGCGCCAACAGTCTCTGTAATCTAGCTGCCATATGGTTCGCTTAGCCCTGTAGCAAAATCAGTTTCTCAGGAACATGGGAGATATGAAGCAGGCTAACTCTCCTGTCTACAGAGTACAAGGAGGTCACCTTGAGCCCTCACAAAAACACAGCCTCCAAGGACGAGCCAAAGGCCAACCAGACGCATATCCAACAGCCTCTGAAGCGTGTGTCCCCGGAATCTACCTCTTCTCTAAAATCAAACCTTCTGAATCCAGCCAATGCCCTCCCTCCACACTCTTGAGACTCCCCAAGATGATCCACAGCAGGCAAGGACAGAGAGGGGTACGATACCCTCACCATGGACAGAGAGAGAGAGAGAGAGAGAGAGAGAGAGAGAGAGAGAGAGAGAGAGAGAGGATGGGGGCAAAGTCAGAGTTTAATTTCTGTTTTCGTAGTGTCTGGTCCTGAGGGCTGCAAACAGTAAAACAGTTTTATCATAGAGCTGGCTGTCCCAATTTTGGAGGGACTGTCCCCACTTTTTGATCAACTATTCATCACTTCCCCATTCTCCCTTGGTGGATTTTAAAGGCAGTGGGGAGGTCAGGCCCCCAGCATCTTCCTAAATTGCCCCAGTCCCTCCCATCCAATTATCACAATCACGGTCTCATAGTCTCTTGTGCTTGACACTCAGAATGGAATAAGGGGAAGCCTGGAATCAAGAAGAAATGCAGCATTCCAGCTATCCAGGGTATCTCCCAGCCTAGGATTTTTGCTAAAAATTCCAAAGAAAAACAATAAGCCCATGTGGGCTCTATTTTGGTACCATGCCACTTACCTAATTGGCTTAAAACACTCTCTTCCCCAGTTCTCACAGCTGAAGAAGGAACCACGATTTGTCTGCTGAAGACAAAGCCTGGAGTGTTGAGTACAGCCTGCACAAGGTCACACGGAATGAGGTGACTGAGACTGGGCCGGGGAGGCAGATGTCCAGGAAGGACTGTCACTGCTTGAAAACAAACCCAAACAACTGTCGGGGCCTCAGCTAAGGACCCATAGCCTAGTGCCCTGAAGTAAGGGGCCCGCCACTTCTGATGGCCTGATCCGTTTGCTACCAAGCCCTGTCCACACATGCCCCCCACCTCTGTAGCGAAGCAGGCAGCGCAGTCTCAAGAGGACCCTGGATAAATCAACTTGTGCTGAACGAGCCCTCTCTCACCTTGGGCTGATAGCACTGTTCTCCCTCCCCCTCCCCCACCTGCAAGGTCTCAGCTTAGCTCTTCCTAGCCTTAAGCAATCTTCCTGTTCAGTGCCCTGAGTAGCTGGGACCAGAGGGATTGCCAGGTACCCAGCCGTGCTGATTTGAAACAGCTTCCTTGGCTGTGTTCCTTGGGTGAGAAATGTAGGTGCTTCATAGAGACACAAAAGAAAAGAAACCAGCTCTTCCTCCATTTTCACCTCAACTCATACTTCATGAGCTCCAGTACATAGCATCGCCAGGAAGCTGCTAGGGACACAGCGATATGCAAAACCAGAAAGCCAGCATTGCCTCTGGATAAGGCTAAGATGCTGCCCATTGAAGCTAATAAGAAAGAACCTACAGCATGTATCAGAGACGTGGTGTTTAGTAATAATAAAAAGAGTGGCTACAACAATGGGACATAAAATGCAATGGAGCACTGTATAGCTAACTCCTGGCCTTCGTCTGAAGTGACTATCTCAACTGACATAGATCCACTAACACCACATATCACCTCTACGACCATTTCCTTCCATCAGCACAAGGCGTATCCCTGATGGCCAGTTCTAAGGCAAAGTTATAAGGTGACTCTTGAAGTTAGCATCAGTGGTTAAGACATCGTAAGGCATTAAAAAAAAAAAAAAAAAAAAACGTGGTAATGCCTAGCAAAAGGCCCATAGCTGCCCAGCTCCAAAAAAGAAAAAAAAAAAAAAAAAAAAGCAAACACAATGCACCCATAGCTACAGCTCCATTCTGCACCTAAGAAGCTCACTGTGCAGAGAACACACACTGCCCTCCTGCCCTGCTGGTATTAAGAAGCCATGAACTAGTAAAGAGATTTGCAAATGCTGTGAGGTGCTTTAGGTCTAAGCTGGACATGGGTGTGGAAGCTAGGACCTGACTGAACAAGGAAAGTTGAACCAAGTCACACAAACAGAGCAGAAGCACTGAATCAAGAAGACAGATGGACAGAAAGGAAGGAAGGAAGGAAGGAAGGAAGGAAGGAAGGAAGGAAGGAACGAACCAACGAACGAACGAACGAAGAAAGGAAGGAAGGAACCAATGTGCACTTTGGAATTCTCAATACATTTTGGCTCTAACAGAGCAAGGTGAAGAGGGAGCTAAAGGCTCGGGAGGGAGGAGCTACACTGTGGACGCCCCGCATGCCCTATAGAGGAGATTCACTTTATTCCATAGGTAGTGTGAAGAGGTTATTTAAGATTTCTGGGTTGGAAACAGAGATCTTTTTTTAGAAAGCAAGTTCTAACAATAGGTAGAAAGATAGGAGTAGATGGGAGAGGAGAGAGACGAGGCTCTCTGCTTGCAGCTCCAGAGGCAGTCTGGGTGAGCTATGAGACCCAGCTATAACAACTGTAGGGGACATCGCAGCACTAAAACTGCCATGAGTTGTCAATGCCTTTTGTTCAGGGAATGGGTGTGAAAAAGAAGCCACAGATGCCAGGTGGTGGCGCACACGTTTGGTCCCATCACTTGTGAAGCAGAGGCAGCTGGATCTCTGTGAGTTCAAGGCCAGCATGAACTACAAAGCAAGTTCTAGGACAGCCAGGGCTGTTATACAGAGAAACCTTGTCTCAAAAGTCAAAACAACAACAATGACAACAAAAACCCTAAAGACCAAAAAAACAAAAAAACAAGCCACAGATGATTCTGATATTTGTAGTAGCTTAAGGGGCTTGATGGAAATTGTTGTGGAAGGAGAGAGTACCCTAACATAATAGGATATGATAAGAAACCACTGGACTCAACTGAAGACCCAAGAAAGATCCAAGGCAGTGTAGTGTCCCCAGGACTCTAGAGACAGACAAAAAGCCCCATCTAGAGTTTTAAGATATGTTTCACTTCTTCCCAGAATAGGAGTCCTAGTAATCTGAAGAGCATTGTCCATCCCACACCACCCTGGCCACCCAGCAGCCTCCCTAGGTGCCCAATGTAGGAAGCGGTTTATCTTGGTAAGGCTTGTGGTTGTGGGTTTTCTCTGATAAGAGTGGTCCACAGCAAGAAAGAGTGGAGAGGCACACATACTAGGAAGTAATGGAGCCAGCTGCGATGACACCAGCACTCAGCCCGGACTGAAATGGGGCCAGCTGCCGAAACGACTGAGTTGCAAATACAAGTTATATTTGTGGAGAAAGAAGGGTCAGGACAGAGCCAAGAGCCCATGAAATAAACCCAAACACTGGGAATCATTCTGGGAGGCATTGCTGTGCTCACGTGCCAACCGCACGCCAGCTGCTCTGCTCTAAAGACAGAGACTCCTTTCTGGGAACGTCTACTCTAGAGAAGGTAAAGACAGGATCACTGCGGGGAACCTGAGCTAGGAAAAAACCCACTAGCCGGACAGTTGGTAAAATCAGAATGGACGCCACAGGTTGGTTAACAGTATTCTATCAGTACTGCAACTTCTTGGTCCGATCATTTTACACGTTGTATAATTTTTGGGAAGCTGGGCAAAGGATATTTGTGGATATTCTGCTGTGTTTGCAACTCTCTCATAAGTCTGAAATTATTTCAAAACTTAGAATGACAAAGGAAGTCATTTTAGAGCTGGGAATGGTGGTGTACACCTGCAATCTCAGCACTCAGCAAGCTGAGACAGGAGGCTAGCAAGGAAGAGTGACTTGAAATTATAAGCCTTGCTCCCTGTTCTTAGAGAGTCGTGAACAGCGGTTATCGTCTACCTATCTGAGTACTGTACTTGGGTACACAACTCAGATTTGCCTTTTTACTTCCCAGCCGTCAGACTGAGAAAGGCAGGAGTAAATTCAGTCATCAAAGCCAAGGAGCCACATTAGAGGGATCCCACCTGTACCTATACCTTCTTTGTCTAATGAGACCTGCACCCTGAGAATCAATGAGATCGCGATGGGGACAATATTGGGTGGAGGTGACAATTTTTAATACATTCCAGGTATGCTGTTTATGCCGGATGGGAGGCTGTAATGTCCACACATCCTCTGAAACTCCTTCTGTCTAGAGAGTGTATGTCTCCTACCCTCGAATCCAGTGGAGGCTAGTAACCTTTCCTTGGAGTAGGCTGGACCTTGTGGGTGTGATGTGTGACCACACACAGCTCCGCTTGCTCGGACAGATAGGAAGCTGAGGCAAGGTCCCTCCTTCAGTCCAGAACTGAGTGACGTTTCTATAACCAATAACTGGTGCCGGTTTGATCCCCACAGTGGTAGACAACCTAAGCAGTGGTCAAGAATAGTTAGAAACCGGAATCAAACAATGGGAAGAGACTTTGCACTGGACGTTGTCTTTAAGCAGGTGTCCACTTAAGCATTTCTCATGGAGTCGATCACAAGTCCTTGAGATAGCCACTATTATTGGCTCTAATTTACAGTGAGGAGAGCTGAGGTCAATGAATACGCCCCAGGTGATAGAGTTATGGAGTCACAGATGCATTCAACTGGCTGAATAGTCAGCTGTAAAGCAAGCATTTCATCCACACGAGGGATAGGAGAGGCCTTCAAAACAGGTGACACACATAGAGAAGTAAGGACAGCCCCTTAGGAAGCAAATGACCCTTTACAAAGTGGACAATGACAGAAGGAGAGCTCATGACTCGGATGAAGACAAGAAAGGGAGAGAAAGCATGAAAGGACATCCGAGAAAAACAAAAGCTAAACTTGTTATTACTGGGGATGCTCGTGGTGGGACCCACAAACTAACTTCAATTTTTAAGGGCATCCAGATCAACTGCAAGCCAGCATGCAACACCACCCCTCAAACTTATAATTGTGAGTAACAAACCATTCACAAAATAAGTCACTTCTGAACCACAGGATCAGAGTCCGTTCTATTGGGTCACCCTCTGTAACACCATCCCTTCTCTCTCTTCCTCTTAAAACCACCATTCCTTTTCTGGAATGATCTGGTTACTGTTTGCCTTCACAGATGAAAAAATTAAGCTGTCTTCCTCCCCTCCCCACACCTTTGTGTGTTTGTTTGTTTGTTTTCAGACACGGTCTCGCTATGTAGCTGTGGCTGGCCTGCAGTTATGTATAACAGGCTGGCCTCAAATTCAGAGATCCACCTGCTTCTGCCTCTCAAGTACCAGGATTAAAGGTGAGCATGGGGATTGAACCCACAGCCTCCGTGATGCTAGACAAGCACTCTACCCACTGAGCCACATCCCCAGATAAAATTCTCTTACTTAAGAACGTGGTTTGTGACCTTGGTTGGCCCAGTGAGCGCCGAACTCACTGGAGCTCTTCCAAACCAGATGTTTTCCTTTACAAGAAGCTCCTCAGTGCGCACTGAAGTTTTAAATGACTCCTCCACAAAGTGCCTCTAAAACCAATGCTTTCAACGTTTACTTCTGTCTAACAGGCTCTGTCTCCAAAGAAGACTGTTCACCAGAGACCGACACCATGCTACCATCCAGAAGAAACAGACAGGGAACAAAGATGTAAGCAGGGATGATGTTGGCTGAGGTGGAAATAGTATTCCCTCTCCCTACAATTCCCATCTACCCTACTCTCTGCTGAGTACACAACGTGCATGATGGGAACTACTCAGGTCATTTACAAGTGAGAATGAAGACTGCACCTTCTCCATCTGGGGTCACTCATGTGCCTCTGCCAACCTACCCTGAGTAGAAGCAGGAGGCACAGCCTCCTCCAGATCCGCATGCAATCCTCCCAGGTGCTGCTAGCATGGATCACATGTGAGGCTTCTCCAAGAATACCTCCTCCATACTTCTGGGTCCCACTTCAGAGAAACCAGCTTCTCTAGATTGACAAGTGAGGGAAGCAGAGTTCCTGGCAAATGGTCTTCCTTTAAGCCCTGAGCTTGCAAGGTAAAAAGACGCTGGCTTTAGACTATCTCAGTGAAGAGGTCAGTTAAAGCTTTGATGACCAAAGTGTGCAGAGATCCACAGCCTAGGGTCTTCTCAGTGTTGATCTGAATCACCGAGGCTACGCCCTGGAGGGGCCATCTGGAGGGGATCAATGTCAGTATCTGGCCAAGACAATTTAATATGCATGCTATTAAGAGACGATGGACCTCACTAAAGATGTTGGCAGATCTGTTACAGTTCCACGTCCCTCCTATCCCAGGTCTTACTTCTCCTTCCAATAGTGACTGTGAGATCTAAAGCCCAAGAAAGGATTGGAGACTCTGTGGTAGAAATTTACAGAAATTTTTTTCCTGATGTTTGGGGTAATGGGGCTGAGGAATGGCTGCTGCCTTTAGGTTAAGAGTGAGCAAATCAGAGGGACTGAGCAGGAAGGAGGATGGTGAAGGAAGCATCAGGTAAGGCAGTCAGTAAAATCCAGGAGAAGTGGCTATAGATAGGAAACCAGGACACAACTATAATTCAGCAGGCCTGCTGTGGTGGCAGGACTGACAATTCTAGATCTGCTTAAGCTACTTAGGAAGATGGGGTCTCAAAAGCAGACCCAAAAGGACACCCAAAACTAAAAAGTAGCTAATTAATTAATTAATTAAGAGAAAGAGAGAAAGGGAGAGACCCACTACGTAACAGCCACACAGGCTGCCTTCTAAAGAAATCTCCTGTACCCTGTCACAGACGATCTTTATTTATGGGCCTTGAGTTCACTCTGACGAATAGATCGTGTCTTGGTCTGAGACTTTCCCCTCCCTCTTTAAAACAAAACAAAACTCTTCTTTGCATTGTCTTTTCCCTTCAGCTGCATCAACCCACTCGATGCCTTACTGTTTTCTCTCTCCCAGGGAGGGATTCTGACAGGACGATCACCTACTTAATCTGGGGGTTCCATCATGCAGTAAATAATCGCTTTTTGTCCCTCTAAATCCACACAAAGCCAATCTGAACCAACTTGTCAACTACGTGGTGCTTGTGAAGCCCAGTCTAAGCCAGCTTCCCCAGCTTGTAAGCCACACAGGAAGACTATGCCCAGAGCCCCAGGCACCAGAGAAAGAGACTTGTGGCTCAAAGAAGGCTGACTGTCAGAGCCTCCTGTGAGGCCATGACCAGTGGCCCTCAGGACTTGGCGTTAGGCTGGAAGAGAGTTCCCTATGGAGAAACTACACCAACCTCCATATTTCTCACCTAATACTTCAGCCAAGCAGACATAGAAAATGCCTAATTCCTAGGAAATGGAGAAGGAATAGCGCAGACAGAATGTCTTATAGGCATTACCTGTCAATAAAAAAGCCGATGACCAATGAGCTGAGGCAGGAAATAGGAGGTGGGACACTGGCAGGAAGAGAGAGGATTCTGGGAAATAGAGGATAAAAGGGAAATTCGCCCGGGTGGCGGGGTGGGGGTGGAGGGGACTCGGAGGAGACAGAGCAACCTAAACCAGAAGAACCTGAAAGAGAGATGCTGGGAAATTCAGAGATTCCAGGGAAACGCTGAACACTAAGAAAGAAGTGGGACAGGACTGAAGAGAGGTAACTAACCAAGTGGTAGACATAGACTAGTTTGAATGGGTTAATGTGCCCCTCGTTGAAATCAAAAGATGGTTCTAAGAAACTATGCCTCCAGAAGTCCCCAATCTGCCTACTGAGTAAAAAAGGTACAGTAAACTCTGAACTTAGGCTCTTAGCTTAGGACCAAAATGGTACCTGATCATGCCTCTTGAGGCACTCGTGAGCAAGTGAGATAAACAAGCACCACTTGACACTCCTGTGGGAGTCAGAATCGAGAATATTTGGAAAGTCCAGGTGGCAGGAGAAAGTGCTAGATATCTCAGAATGCCAACCAACCAAGTCAGAAAGGAAACCTGTGCCAAAATATTGCCATATGTGAAGAAAACTGCCAATAGAGAATTCTAAAGTTCAGGAAAAGACAGGAGCTGCTTGCAAGAACATGAAGGGCACTACCCAGGCATGGTGGTTGCACACCTGTAGTCCCAGCACTTGGGAGGCAGAAGAGGATTGATGCAAATATGAAGCTAGCCTGGTACATACAGTGAGTCCCAGGCTAGACAGGGCTATTCGCTGTGAAAACCTGTGCCAAACAAACAATAATGGTGATGATTCTGTGAGAAGACCAGAAAAACACTAAACTGAAGGATGCCTGAGGTCTGAGTGTTGCTTTCCAAAGCAGTTCTGGCCCCTTGGGTTGTCGTTTGAGTGATTTCAAAATGTGTCCAAGCCAAAAACTAAATAAGCAGAGACATGTCCATCAGTGATGCTGGTGATGAATACTAAGATTGAAAGAATAAAACCCGAATAATTCTTCAGGATCTATGGCTAGCCAAGGACCTACAGGTTAATGGTACCCAACAGAGGGAAAGAACCTAAAGCAAGAAATCTTGTCCTATAAGCATCTAAGAAGCAAAGTATTGGCAATCAACAAACTGATTAGAATAAAATTAAATGCACAAAACTGCTACCTGTGACATGACCTCATTACTTCTCTGACTACGGGCCACTATCAGATCCATCACAACTCAGGCAAAAAAGGAGCCCACCCCTAGATCTGGAAACTCCAAATCAAATCAGGGCGAGTCGCGGAGCCTGCTTTGAAAATATAGAAGCTTTCAGCCGTTTCCCAGGATCTTTCAGCAACTCCCCCCAACAGCTGTAAAATGTAAGCTACAATCTGTTGAAGTCAGAGCAGGGACCCAGCAGGACTACAACAGTTCATTCACCCCATAAGCGTAATGCGATGTTTGAAGAAACACTGACAAGTCTGGACCTTAGACTTTGTGTTTGTGAAAATGAGAAAACAGTATCTACCACAGATGTCCCCCAGAAGTAACCACAACATATTCACAAGCCCATCAAGATCTGAAGCATATCTGGGCCCCCCACAAGGTCAGTATCCAGGGACTCCCATGGGCTATCCTAAGATAAGACAGCTCTTACACAACCCATCTTCCTCTCACCCCTCCCCAAACCCAACCCAGTAACTCTCAGAGTGAGCTTAGTAGAAACATCTGGGCAAACAAGATAGCTTTGTGTATGCTTTTCTGTACTCAGTACACTTCTACTTGACATTTTTATTTATCCATTCTTCCTGCTTACATTGGTCTAGGTTAAGAAGAAGAAACATTTGGTCAGGCTTGGTAGCACAGGCCTTTAACCCCAGCATTTAAATGTCAGAGACAGACTGATCTCCGTGAGTTCAAAGCCAACTTGGTCTACATAGGGAGATCTTAGCTAGCCAGGGCCACGTTGTGAAACCCAGTGAAGAGAAGGGGAGTGGTATGTTCCATTTTATATCTCTATATTCATAGCTATATTCATACCAATCCTATTAAATGACCACCATTCCCATTATATGGGAAACTAAGACACAGAAAGTAATTTACCCAGTAACTCCCATCCGGAAAACACAAAAGACGATTTCTAAGGCCAAGTCCACCTAACCAGAAGACTAAATCCCTTGGTTATTTCACTTGTATTTAGTAGGTTTTTTTATGGTTTACAGCAAGGGCATATTTTCAGAAACCTCATCTAACATCATAATTAATAATGAAAGTCTGGATGTTTTCCTCCATGAATAGAACGAGGCCGGCTGCTCTCAGCACTCCTATTCAACATTGTACTTGGCAGCCCGAACCGGTGCAAAAAGGAAAGAAAAAGAAAGAAATGACAAACAGACAGGAAAAAATTGAACTTTTCTGCTGACAACATAATCATGTGCATAGAAAGTCCCAACAAATCCAAAAAGGAAAAGCGATACTGGCACCAAAAAGGGTGAATTCATTAGGGTCACAGGACATAAAGTCAACATTAAAAATGGAAGGGTGGGGGTTACAGCTCAGCCTGTTTAGCGTCTGGAAGACATGGCCTTTAATCTCCATCACCACACTCAAAAAGAATTGCTATTGCTTTTAATATTGTCAGCCTTCCATATGTGCAGTTTGTATGCGTGGTTTATGCATCAGCAGACTGTACTGTACAGCTATGCCTGTGATAAGGTGGCATACACCTTCTTCTATGTGGAATACACATGGGCTTTCATCTTGCCATTGTCTCCTGAGCAAAGCATGACAATGACAATACAGCTTTCACCTCCTGTGAGGTATTGTACGTCATCTAGAAACAACTCTAGGAGGATGTGTAGGTTATATACAAACGCCGTAGCATCCATAAGGGATTTGAGCACCTACAGATTTGGATATTGATGGAGGGTCATGGAGCTGGCACCCCTTGGATACTGAGAGACAACTGTACTAGCAGTGAGAAACTGGAAGATGAGATCAAGTTAATAATATCGTTTATAATACCATCCCAAACCATGAAATACCTTAAAATTGACAAACTACATACAGGCCACATTCATGTATAACCAGACATTACCAAGACGTTTTTTGGTTTCTTTGTTTTAGACAGTCTCTCTACATAGCATCGTATATCTTGGAGTTCACTACATAGGCCAAGCTGGGCTTAAACTCACAGGGGTCTGCCCACTTTTGCCTTCAAAGTGCTAAGATTAAAGGCATGAGCCACCATGACTGGCTTTGTTTTGTCTTATTAATGTGTGTGTGTGTGTGTGTGTGTGTGTGTGTGTGTGTGTGTGTGTGTGTGTTGTGTGTGTGTTTTGCCTGCATGTTTGTCTGTGTACCACTTGTGTGTGCCTGATGCCCATGTAGACCAGAAGAGGGAGTCACTTCCCCCGGAATTGAAGTTACAGTGGATTGTGAGCCACCATGTAGGTCCAGTGGACGAGTAGCCAGTGGTCCTTACAGCTGAGCCATTTCTCCAACCCAGCAAGCTATTTTTTAAACTAAGACTTAAATGCTGCTTACCCAGGTTAAGAACAAACTCATCAGCCTAGCGTTCAGATGAAAGTCACTATACCCTAGCTCTAAGCTCCTATTTCTCACTTTCTTTGTCTGTTTGTCAACCACAGGCATGGCCTTCTACTACTGAGACTGCTGCTCTGTGCATGGAATCAATTTGTCTTGTTTTGTTTTTGTTTTTTGAGACAGGATTTCTCTGTGTCTCCCTGGCTGTCCTGGAACTCAGAGATCTGCTTGCCTCTGCCTCCCAAGTGTTGGGATTAAAGGCATGTATCAACATGCCCAAACAATTGATTTTAATTAATGGATTTCTCTCTCTTTACCCTCAAACTACTCTCACCCCATCCATCTCTTGTTAGAATCACGTCAAAACTGCTCCAAGGGATTTCTTAAATTCTTCAACAGACATGGCTGTCATTCCCTCCATGATGCCCTTATGTACCTCCCCAAAGCACTGTGTTGTCATAATTTACAACATTTCATACAGTCTAAGTTGCATTGCTGTTACATCTGGGTAGTTCAGAACTGTAAATTCGCTGATGGTGGAATCTATAGCCAGTTTATTGAAATAAACATCTAAAGGATAAACAACTTAAAAATCTCTTTAAATAACAAAACCTCTGGAATACAGATCACATGGCTGTCACAACAGAATTAATGCTACCCTAAGTGTTGAGTGGCCTGGGTTAGGTATTCAGCCATGCGGTGGCCTTCCTTCCTTTCATACAATTCTGAGTTAGCTCATTTTGGTTTTTGTTAGATGGGCCAATACCAAGATCAAGGCCAAGTAAAACATCTCAGCCTAATGGACAAGGACAGTCCATTCTCAGTCTTTATAAAGCAGATGAAGAGGAAAGGGGTAGGGAGCCAATGTCCGTAGGAAAGGGTAGGGAATCTATGAACGATTTTTTTTTTTAAAAAGACATAAAGATCCAGGAAAAGAATAGAAAGTAACCTGTCATATCTTGGCAGGGGTCTTAGACACAGAAACTGTGAGGATACCTGTGCCTCTACCCTTCTGGAAACATCTGCAAGGGGAAGTGAAATGTCAACCTGTGGTTGAAAATATTTAATCCCAATCCGGGGTTTCTACACCACCTTTGACCATTTCATTCCCGGATAAAAGACACACACGACCTTTATATTTATAATAAGCCTTTATTAGCACTAATGCTGGGCAGATATTTACCCTCTATATTATCAAAATCTATTTCCTATCAATAACCCTGAGTTCTTACTATGTTTCATCTGGGCTGCTTTTAACTCCAATTGACCAGCCCTCATGCCCATGCTTTCTTGACTAACCTATGGCATCTTTCTCCTCTCTTCACCCTCTTCTCTCTCCCCTCATGTTCTCCTGAGACCCCAAGCCTGGGAACCCCAAGTCCCGCCTACCTCAATTCTGCCCAGCTATACGCTGTAGGCATCTTTATTCACCAATCAGAAATAACTTGGGTGCAAGGTCACATAGCATCACTTGTTGTCTATGTGAGGACTGACTCTCTTTGTCTGTGGCAACCAAGCCTTGCCCCCTGAACTTAGCCTTACAATACATAGCAACAGACCAAACCGCAGCATCAACCACTTTTACCCACCCCCGGTGGCTAGCAGCACAACCATGGGCTGAGCAGAGGCTCACAGAAGCATTGGCTTTGGAGGCGCTCTACCTCTGTCCCAGAAAAGGTCCCTGGAGAGGTGTTTGGCTCTCGCTGCATATACAAAGTGGGAGGGAATGTGACTGTAGATTGAGCTCATATGCCACACTCTCCTTGAAGTAACTAGCTGGGGAAAGAGTCCTGGATTCAACTTGATTTCGTAATTCCGAAGCATCACAGGTGACTGACAGCAACTGATTTCAATCAGTATAATTTGTCTTTTGAGCCCAAGATTGGCAAGATCTTTGCCTGGGTCCTAGCACGTCTTCTTCATATCATCCTAATGCCCTCTGTTTGTCTGCCCAACTTCTTTCAGCCTTGCATGGCTCTCTAGCTCTGCACACTTGATCTGTGTGCACTCTTCTCTTCTCCATTCGTTAGTGTGTTTACTCACTGGCGTGTGTGTATGCGCCTGCTACTGTGTGTATGACCCAGGTGGTCAGCCTTGACAGCGAGCCTCTTGGCTCTCTGGGCCATCTTGCCGGCTAGGTCTGTGTACTGTTGAGAGCCTAATTTCATAAAAAGGCTAAACATTTCAGCAGGGAGTGGGTTTGAGCTGTTTGGGTGGATTAACTGGGCATTTTGACAACGTGGTTTCTCCTTTAGCGTGCTTAATTATGATGTTTAACAGACATCCTTGCAGTTTGAGATGACACTTTCAAAACAAAATTCTCTCCCACTAATGACTTGGACCCTGCCACTCAAGGGAAAAATCAGCAGATCATGTACGGATTTTATTTGAAGTTGGCACCCTCTTTTGGAATCTTATTTTTTTCCCTCACTACAAAGGAAAACAGGTAATGTTCAGTTTTAGATTTCAAGTGTTCCAGTTGCTTTACCATAAAAACTAATTGTAAAGACGAGAGTGAAACACTCTCAATTTTGCCGCGAGTTTGCCTTTCTCAGTCAGCTCAGCCACGATGCTCGGGAGCTGCCGACGTCGTCCCTTAGAATCCATAAACCAGGTTTACTTCTGCGTGCAAGTTCTAAACAGTCAATGGGCTGGGAGACTTAATTCACGAGGAACGGTAGAAAGTGATACCCACTTCACATTCAAATTCAAAACTGAGTGGGAGCACATCTTTAGTAAAAATTATACTAACACCATTTCAACCTTTGAAAAGAAAAGCCCAAGAGTCTGTTGTTAAAAACTGCACAGTACCCTGGGAATGTACCAGGGCATCATAGGAAGACCATGACTCAAAAACAGGAACTAAAAGAGGAAAAGAAAAGATGGTGCAGACTGATATTAATATATTGATATCACCATCCCTTTCCCAAGTCAATATTTAAAGCACCGAATGCCACTAAACCAACTGAGGGGGTGAACAGTCCCACTGTTTAGATATTTCATATTTATTTTCTCCTCTATTTACCCAAAAAGCACTTCCCTGATCCCCTCAAACACTCTAATCACTTACCTCTGTGAGTGTACATATGTATATACATATGTATGCATAATGTATAATAAATATGTATATCTACATATATCTACACATGCACACACACACACACACACACACACACACACACACACACACACACACACACACACACTACCGCATGGTTTCACTAGGTAGCCCCTGACTTGCTAGAACTCACTGTGCTGGGATTTAAAACCTGCACCACCATGTGTGGCCAGGGACTGTGTTTCAATGGCATAGCATCTAAAAACTAAGTTGAGATTTTAGATTCTAATCCCAGGATTGTATTTGTGAGGTAAAATGTGGGTGAAGTGGAAAAGAAAGGCTTTGACGAGATAACTTGACACAGAAAAGGACTCAGAAGTAACAGAACCCAAGCAGTTAAGATCTTGGATTGTAATGTAAGAAAATTTACCATAAAATTGTCTTAAAGGCAAAGTCAACACACTCCATCCATAAATAAAATAAAACAAAATAATTAAAACACGACTTTGGGGGAAATGCCTTTTAGAAAAAGACATATTTCAAAACTAAACACTTTTACAATTGTTTTAGAGTGGGGGAGCTGAGAACAGACAAGAGGAAACCATGCGATCTATATTCTGATAGATTTGCTGAGTTTTGAGCATTAGCAATGTGTTTCTTATATAAAAATGTAAGTGCAGTTTCATTATAAACATAAGCTGTTATCAGAGAATAAAATTTAAAAGCTCTGGATAATGAAGGATGGTAAGAAGTACAAAGGCCTTGATTAGGAGCTAAGAGGAAGTTAGTCATTTAGACTGTTGTTAACCAGGCTCCCGAGATCCCAAAACATTTGCTAATCAAATTAATAGTTCCTGTCTTTGCATTTAAAATTAGGGAGTGGTAACTCACCTCCTCCTACCTTCACCCTTAGAAAGCATCCTCCCCAGCAAGACCTTTCTTCCTACCTCTCAGATCCCATTAGCAACCAATCACCACACTGATTAAGCATATCATGGCCAAGTATTCTAATTGATAAGGGTTCCTTATCAATTAGACAAAAAGAGAAGACAAGTGGGTTCCCATAGTAACAAGTAAAGGCTACCATCAGACTCAGTCTCTCCCCCCCCCAAGTCCCCACCCCAGCACAAACCCCATGTCACAGATCAGGAAGTTGAGTGTGTTTCAACATGAATTTGGAAGCTCCGTTTTTGAACTTCACTTGACTTCATCCCCTCAAACGAGTGTCTCATCTAGACACAATACCAAACACTGCCAGGGGCAAGGATGAGGACAAAAAGGATCTCCGAGATGAGATGTTATTTCTGTCCCACAAATTCCATTCTGCAGAGGAAAGCAGTCGCCCAAGATATAATGGCATAGGGTGGTAATTCAGTCCCTGAGCCTATAACCAAGCCTGCCCCCCCACCCCCAGGACTGGCCAGTTTCTAATCTGGTTTCACTCTCCTGTCTTCACGCTGCAGCACGGCTGGTTTCCCAGCTGGCTGGAAAAGAAAAGATTCTGCAAATAAATAGCCTTTTAAAAATATTTGGCCACTTTTGCTATACTAAGTTCTGTGAACCACCTTCCTCTAATATGTCAATCTGGGTGACAGATTGATTTCAAAGTCCACAGAAGCACATCACACACTGGAGAACCACAAGTCAGCAAGTCCCCAAGGAAGACAGACACAGTCTTCTTTCCTTCTGCCTCCCAAACCTATTCAATTAGGAAATGGCTTGAAATGCAACAAGATGAGGTGCAATTACACCAAATATGTGTGAGCACCTCTTTCAAGCGGGCACTGTGTAAAGAACAGGACACACTGGCAGCCTGGCATAGAGTTACACGGTCCTTCTAAGGCCTTTGTAGCTCTACCTCTGTTTCCCACAGAAAGCTCAGAAAGCATCTTCATATATATATATATCTTAGAAATGCAAAGATTTTACTCTTTACCACTAGAGGTAGTCATTTTGATTAAATGCTATACATTGAAGCTATAAAATATGCCCTTTGTTTAGGCATTGCTCTTCCAGAGAGACCCCTAGCTGTCACTCTCAGGCCACGCGTCACAACTGCCACAAGCCCTTATGAGGACCTTTTGCAAGGGGTCCAGTAGGATCCTTGATTTGGTATGACTAAGGCATGTGCTTTAAGTACACTATACCCCTCTACATGGCACATTATCTCTGAGTCCCCTTCCCAAACACTGCCTGTAGAAGACGTCCCCAGGAACCACACCTCTCCAGCCCAGACAGCTCAGACCTGAAACTGACTGAACAAAGTAACAATTCAACCCCAGTTGCTCAACATAACGGCTACAATGACAGTTTCCAAGTGCCAGCTTCCCTATTTTGCAATGGGCAAATCTGCTCCAAGGAGAGAATGTTCCCAATGACCCTGTGGCCCACAGGGCTTTCTTTAGAATAGAAAACAGAAAATGAATGTGTTGGCTATTTCCTGCTGAACACAAGGAAGGTGTTGTGGTTAGTTAGGCCGATTCTGTTTCCTCATTTAATATGCCATTGCAGCACATGTTTTCTTTAACCACATTGTAGAAAATAAGAAAATAGAATTTCTGTTCTTCTGTCATATTGTCTCCAATTCCATAGGTTTCCTCTCACAGACATGCCCTTTAGTTTCTAGTCCTCTTATGTAAAGCTTCTCTGATGCCTATCTCCACACTACCATCCGTTTTTTTATTCCAAAGTATTTACTGCCATACACATTTCTGCTCCTCGATAATTTATGATGTGTGAGGGCCTTCCCTTTACAAATGATTGCAGTCCTAAATTTATCTCTGCAAGAGCTATACTACACATAAATAATCCTAGATGCCACAGCCTAAAAGCAGAGTATATCTATGACCTCAGATCTCTCATGATCTCTGCATTCAACTGTTGAAACTATTAAATGTGAAGCAAAAACAACCAAGGTGCAAGGAAGGAGACATGCAGGGGACAAAGGGCAGGGATGCCTGCCCAGATAGTGGCTGACAGACAATAGCTATCAGTCCTCAGTGACCCTGAGGAGGGATCAGGTGGAGACACGGACTGTGCATATTCAGGAGCGATTCTCCAAACATCCAAACAGAAACTGTCCTTGGACAAGGTTCAATACATGTTTTTACTATCTACTTCCCCTGCACAACACAGTTAGTTCCACAATTCCCCAAGGGATCTCAGATAAAATACTTAGAATGAAAAAGAAAAGGGAAGAGAGCAATTCTTAGCTGGTCTCAACTTGTCAACATAAAACATTTCAGAGCATAAAAATCCCCGTTAAAGAGCAGGCAACAAGGTTGCTTAGAAAAATATCCGAACCACAAACTGCTGTCTTTCCATAAGTTTTTCTCTCCATGGTAAGATTCTTCCAAGATTCTTCTCACTAAAGTGATCAGGGTTTAGTACAGTGCTTAGATACACTCCCACAACTAATTGCCTAAAATTTGCCTCCTGGGGGGAGGGGGAGCTGGGGAGGGAAGCTTCCAAAAGTCAAAGACATTGATCTCTCTTTTAAAAAAAATGAAAGCAGGAAATTTTCCAACTGTACAGTATTTTTGCTACTCAAGCCTTCTACACTACCCAGGTTTAGTCAGTAAACTGGTAAATACATCACCCACTTCTATGAGAGTTCAAGACATCTATTCCAGTTCAGGGATTCAACAGTCCAGGGTTACATTAAACACCACAGATTCAGCCCTTTTTAAAAATCATCTTATTGAGAAGTCAGTGGGACTCAAAGACAAGAAGAAAAGGCTGTTTTAAGCGTCATTTCTTTAACTTCCGTATGGGAGACCTTCACTCTGGGGCCGCCAGATATGCAGGCTAGCGTTTCGTTTACAATCCCCTGCATTCCTGTGCAACACCCAACATTGTGAAGACAGATGCAGATGCGGTCAGTACATCCCGCCAGGAAGATGTTAGAGCTGAACTTCAAACATTCAGCAAAAGCAAGTTACTCTTAACCACCATCACCACCACCACCAAGACCAGGTGAGCTACTTCACAAACTGCTAAAAGAGTGTCTCCTCACTAGTTCTGGGTGTTAGGAGGGAAGGCTGAGCTACTCGCTTAGCAAAGACAGGCGTAGCACAACCGAGGAAAAACAACCCAGAGCCACATGGAGAACGGGAAACGGTAGCAGAAAAAGTCCAACTCTGCCTGCGCCAGCGGTGGGGATGAGCAGAGCAAAGAGCCGGGGAGAGGAAGGAGGGGGCGGGGGCGATCATTCCCTAGGAGAACTTGTAAGCGGAGGCCTTCACAGCCTGGGAGTCTGCCCAGCTGCTCCTGTAGACCCTGCCAGCCTGGGCAAGGCAGGCCCCCGGGAGCTGAGCGGGCGAGGCCTCCGAGGGTCACTCCTGACTCACTGAGCCTCAGGCCAGCGCCTCCCGGACCTCACCGTCTTCCCTTCCGCTACTGGGCTATGATGGCAGCTTTCCAGCCCCACATGCCATACATCAGCCGCAGATCTCTGTTGGCACAGGCCAGCGCCTCCCCACCAGCTCTCGACCCTAGCACACACTTTGAGCCTGATCCTCCTTCGCCCCAAGCCCACATCTTCACCCACCCGCGACCGGCGCCCTATTCAGGGGCGGCCCCACCCCCCGGCGCCCGTGTGCTGCCAGGCCTGGGCACCTGCGGCACCTCTCCGCCCCACCCCCATCCTCCACCACCTCCCTCCCCCCCTTTCTCCAGCAGAAGGAGGGGGCGACTCACCGCAGTCAGTGCACAGGATCTTGCCCACCTCTTTCTTGATGTTTTTGCCGTTAGGGTCGACCGGGGCAAAGGCTGTCTTAAAAACTAAGGGCTGCTCGGTGGGCTCCAGGAAAAAGATGTAGCGCTGGTTCCTTTCGAGCGGCGCGCAGGAGCCCACGCTGATCACCTGCTCCCGCTGCAGCCCCCCGCTCCGGAGCGGCCACTTGTCCAGCACCTTCACCAGCGCCACCCGACCCGAGGCGGGAGGCTCTCGGGTGCTGTTAGAGCTGGAACCGCCTGCCGGGGCCAGTCCCTGTACCTTGCCCTCCACCACCACGGGTGCCTTGTACGCCTGGTCCTGCACCGACTTGAGGCTGGGCGAGTAGCAGGCGAGTGACACACCGAAGAGCAGCATCGAGAAGCCGGGGGCCGGGTCGCGCCTCATGCCGCCGGCGGCTGCGGCTCGCGAGCGGGCGGCGGCTCTCCGGGCTGCGGGGCTGCGGGGCTGCGGCTGTGGCTGCGGCCGCGGCTCTGGGGGCGCAGCGGGACGGAAGATGCTGCCGCTGTTGCTGCCGCTGTTCTCGCTGCTGCTGCTGCTGCTGGTGGTGCTGCTGCTGCTTCTGCTGCTGCTTCTGCTGCTGGTGCTGCTGCTGCTGTTGTTGCTGCTGCTGCTGCTGCTGCTGTCGCTGTAGCTGTAGCTGCTGCACCGAGCCTTCTCCAGTGGCGGCGGCAGCGCTGAGCAGCAAACCTGCCGCATCTGGCCAGGCCATTTGGGGGGCTCCGCCGCTCAGCCGCCGCCGCCTTGGGAGGGGAAACAGAGCCCTCTGGAAAACCGGAAACAGCGTAACGTTAGCGCCTCGAAGCCCTCCACCGGCAGCCCGGGGAGGTGGCCCAGCCAGGGCAGGGGACAAGCGGCAAGTGGGCCGCGATGCGCAGCCCGGGCGCAGCGCAGCGCTCCCTCCCTGTGCGCCAGGACTTAGAGGAGGTTGCGGAGGATGGGACGCCCGCCCACTTGCTCTCTCGCGCCCCCTCTATCCCCGGACCTAGTCAGGAGCGTGGCTTCTGCAGGGGAAGCTTGGAACTGCACTGCTTTAGTGCCCGCCTTCAGCCCGCAGGGGCGCGGGAGAAATCGTGCCACCCTTTGCTCTTGGGATCCATAGGCATGACAGTGGTGTTTAGTGCCAGGAGGTGAGGGTGGCTTCTGATAGCATCCCAAAAACAGAGGTGTAGGACACAGGGCGTGCCTCTCTCTGCCTTCAGCCCTAGGCTGGAAGTACTAGGGAGGGAGACCGGGCCAGGATGGAACGCCTGCTTCTTGTCTCTTCTTTCCCTAAGAAGACCCTGAAACGCCCCACTAGCCCCCAAAGAGTCCTCCTGCTCGACCCTGCCACCGCCTGGTGACCGCTGGATATTCGAGCTGAGATAGACGATTCCAGTCCCATCATTTTAAAAGAAGACAATGAGTCTTGCTTCGAGAGGTAATGATTGGAAGCAGGTCCAGCCTCCCAAACTCAGGGTTTTCTCCAGTTGTCAAGGGGAACCAGGCTGCGCGTTATACAACCCCGTTTCCTTTTTAAAAATCAGCTCCCTAAGGGGGGGGGGCGCTCTTGGGAGCCAGCTTAGAGCCAGAGCCTGTCAGGGCCAGAGAAGACTCCATGGAAATGCTTTCTTTGTAATCTGGTGCTTGCAAAAGTCAGTGTCTGACCCAAACATGTATTCCACAATCCATGCTTTTATCAGTGAGAGCCCAGGAAGTTTTCCATATTGTTCTGTTATCCTTGATAGATGTCAAGCTCAGAAATGCTAGTGAAGCTCTCCGAGAATTCAATACCTGAGGTGTGGGCCTCCCCGGGGAAATTAGCCCAAGAATACTGACTTGGGCTAGCAGAACTCTTCCAGGAAAGTAGGTGCTGACCCTTCCTTTCCTCCTGGTTCTCTTAAGTGGATATTCTAACAGAATATCCAAAGCCAACAGCAGTATCTCTCTCACCTGACTCCAAATTCCCTCCATTTCTTAATGATAGTACTTTATACTTGGGCATGCAAGCCATTCTCTAGTCTCGTTTCCTAACCGCTACCAACTGCTCACCCACCAAGTCCTTTAGCTCCACCTTCAGAAATCTCTGATGCATTTCCTTCCTCTCCACCTGCTGCAAACACCTTATGCTCAAGTCCTCGTTGTGAATCTGAACACTGCAGAGATCCCAGTGGTAATAATGCTTTTTGCCTCCTGGCACGGTCCCAGTTAGACCACAGCCAGTCCGCTGTCTAAAAATCCAAGTGAATGGATGTGACCAGACCCAAGAGTAAAAGCCATATTCCCAAGCAAAACTCTCCAGGCCTCCTTCTGCTTAGCAGCCTGGTAGCTGATCACACACACACACACACACACACACACACACACACACACACACAACCACCACCACCACCACCCCATTCAACACATATGCTCTCCTCTGGGTTACTATGTCACTTGCATAGCTCACCGTCACACCATTGACTCTACAGTACTTCAAGCAGCTACAATGGCATAGTTGATGTTCTATGAGTCTTTAGACCACTATTACATCCAACACACAAGGTACAATCAGCAAATCTTCAGAGAAGGAATGAGAAAAGAGAAGGAAAACGGGGGTGGGGCTGAGGATCAGTGTTCTTTTTAAAATTTTTTACTGTTTTTTTAAAAGTATGTGTGTGTTCTCTCTCTCTCTCTCTCTCTCTCTCTGTGTGTCTGTCTGTGTGTGTGTGTGTGTGTGTGTGTGTGTGTGTAGGTATGTGTACATGCGTATAAGTGCATGTGATCTCTGCAAGGGCAGAACACTCTCAACTGCTGAGCCATCTTCCCAGCATCAGTGCTCTCAGAGGCCTCAAGCCAGGCTTCACAGCCCCTTCACTGGTCATAGATACCATAAATCTCGAACTATTGCTATAGCGAGGGTGGCTAACCCCACCCCTCATTTTCAGTGGAAAGGAGCTCTCCAGAGAGGCTTAGATACTTAAGAGCACACACAGCAGCAGAGTTGTCAAGAGCGTGTACTCTGGGGTGAAGGAGAGCTGGGTGTTCTTTAGCCTGTTTTATAAGTTACTAGCTTCAGTAAGACTCCGCTTTACTCTCTAACCCCCAGTTTCCTCATTGGAGTAATGGGGGAAATTATAGGATGTGTCTCATGGCACCGTTTTATGTTTTTATTCAATAAATACTCAAGTCACCGTGCCTACGTGCCAAACAGCAAGCCGCCGCCCTAGTTCCTGGACGTATGGAAGAGCCAAATCAACAATGTCCCGTGCTCCCAAAGCTCTTGGTCTGGCTGGAGGGACAGCAACAAACAATTGAGTTGGTAACTAATTGCTTATAGTGGTCAGTATTCTGAAGGAAATAAACAGAACGAAATGATAGAGAGTAATGGGAGGGCAGAGACAAGGTCAGCCTGGACAAAGGAAGGCTTCTTTGGGAGATAACATTTAAAACCAGAATAGAAGGGTGTGGCTGATATGGGATGAGGGGTCCAAGGCACTTAGAACAATGCCTAGCTCGGAGACAGGGCAAAATTTATGTTGAACGAGAGGGACAATGGGTGACTTACTCTAGTGATTCCCAGGCAAAGAGATCAGAGCCTCTATGTGGTAAGAAATCATTGCACGGTAGGATTTCCTGTATGTTTTTAAAAAATGAGCTGGCAAGATGGATCAGGAGGTGAAGGTGCCCATCACCAAGACTGAGGACACGTGTTTAGTCCCTGGGGCTCCTATGGTAAAAGGGCAGAACCAACGCCCACAAATTGTCCTCTGACTGCAGAGATGCACGCTCCCACACACACAATTTTCTAGGCCAGCCAGGAATACACATAGAGATACTGTCTCAAAACACAAACAAACAAACAAACAAGCTTAAAAGGCAAATCCAGTCTAAAACAAAATGGTGGTGGTGGTGGTAGTGGTGGGGACCAGGACTGGAGAGATGGAGGTTAACAGCACTGACTGCTCATGCAGAGGAACAAGGTTCAGTTCCCAGAACCCACATGGTGGTTCACAACAACCATAGTAATACTGACTCCAGGGGAGCTGATGCCTTCCCCTGAGCTCTGTGGATTCTGGGCCTACATACACACATCCAGGCAGAACACTCATACGCACAAAATTAAACAAATGCAGGGCTGGGGATGTGGCTCAGTTGGTACAATTCTTGCCTAGCGTATGCAAGCGTATGCAACACACAGCAGTGTAAGTATGCACCATCAGATACATATGGCTGGAGATGTAGGTCAAGGCAAAGGTGCTTACCTAGCATGTATGAGGCCATGGGTTTGACCCTTGGCACTGCGTAAACTCAATGTAGTGGCACACGTCTAGAATCCTAACACTTGGGAGGCAGAAGCAATGTGTCTGAATTCAAGGTCATCCTTGGCTATATAACCAGTTGAAGGTCAGCCCAGGATACAGGAGACCCAATGTCAAAAAATAAAAATCTACTGCTAATTAGTACTAGAAGTGATTTCGTGGGGCTACATCCACCTCAGAGTCTTCAGGTGGAAAGGAAAGTTCTTATGTCCTAGCAGTGACCAGGTTCCTGTGGCCATAGACGATGCAGACCCAGGCGGGGTGTCCAAAGAGAAAAGAGACGATTGTCCCACTTTCCTGGAGGTGTGGTGTGTATGAGAATAACTGCAGAATTAGCTTCTACAGAGTATGGAAGGCCAGGGCACGTGGTGTCTCTAGGCAGCTCGTGTCTATGCCTTTCCTAGAATCCGAAGTGAATTAGTCCCCTGTCTTAGACATTTAGGCTTGGGACTCTGAGCCCCTAACTCTGCATCTGACTTAATAACTGATAACTACAATGGTGGTCTCCACTTATTGGGGGCATTTTGTGTCAACTGCCTCATGTACAGTATGTACTTGCTTCAACGGTTTTGCATTTTGCAAACTCAAAAAACCTAGAACATTGTCAAAGCAGTGTCGTCATGCACACCCCCAAAGCCCTCTTCCAATATCACAGAGACTCTATTTGGTGTTTGTAAGCAACATTTTACAAAAAAAGGGGGGGAGAATAGAGACGTATGAGAATATAATATAATTTTCTTTTCTTTCTTTATTTTTCTCAAACATAGACTTTTGTCATAACCCTGGCTGCCCTGAATATTAACTCTGTAGGCTAGGCTGGCATTGAACTCACAGAGATCCGCCTGCCTCTGCTACCCAAGAGCTGAGATCAAAAGTGAACGCAGTCAAACCTGATTCATAAATGATTTTCATTGCCAAGACTTATCATAAATTCAAAGCCAGGCTTAAAAATTTATTTATTTATTTATTTATTTATTTATTTATTTATTTATTTATTTATTTATTTATTTGTGTGTGTGTGTGTGTGTGTGTGTGTGTCCTGAAATTCAAACTCAAGTCATAAGACTTGATAGCAAGTGTCCTTACCAGCCGAGGCGTCTTATCACCCCAAATCAATGCTTTTGAACAAGAACCACACAGAGATGTGGATACAGCCTTGTTAATGTCCCCATAGCTCACCATAAGGTTGTGGGAGAAAAAAAAAACCAACTGGTTCATGTTAGCAGTGGGTTGTGTCACTATGTAATAGTCACTAAGAACAAAACCAGAGGTAAAGAGAATGATACAGACATTCTGAATTCAAGCTAGAACACCCACATGAAAACCTTGGCAATTCTCTCAGGGCCCTCCCACACAGGATGGGCTTCTTCCAGCTCAGGCTGGTCCATGGGCAGAAAGGACCCCTGACCCAAGTCACATGACTTGTTGCAGGCAGGAGAACTAGCTGGGCATGGGGGGGAAGTGTGACCTCCATCTGGTCACTGAGACACAGATCGAGCGAAACCCTTTGCAGGATAGTCTCGCTTTCTATATAAAGACATTTTTGTAAACTTCTTTTTTTTCTTCTTTTGAGATCTGTTTTCTAAATTTGGCTGCCAGAGTCACTTTCAGGTTCTGTGTGGTTCATTTCTTGTCCTCCAAGGATTTCAAACAAGGGACTAAATAGAAAGCAGTTACGGAGCAGCAGTGTTTTAGCAGTGGGCAGAAGTTTAGCACCAGTGTCCCTCAGCACATTCCCCTTTTACAGGGAAGAATTGAAGCCAGGAACCCTACTGATAGACTCAGGGTTGTACAACTGCTCCGTGGCAGGAAAAGTCCTAAGGCTCTACCTCCTTGCCCACCGCTCTTTTGTCTGCTTTTAAAACTGAGCTCAGATAAATTAATTTGCCTTTGTAAACCTTTATTGGGAGGACAATCGATCCACCTCCTAGGATTTGGTAAATGAACTCTTAGATAATTCGTACAGATTCACACACAAGGCTCGAGGCTGTAGCTCTATGGTAGAATGCTAGCTTCACGTGAGCGATGCCTTAGGTTCAGACCCCGGTGCTGCCAGAATGCCTCACAAGGTACCTGACACAGAGTGACCCACTAACTGTGAGGGCTTCAGCATCAATCACCTCCGTCTGAGCTTGGCTCTGCTTCATGTCTTTCCCACATTCTCCGCAACTGTACAACGGGTGACAAAATAATTCCTGTCTCATACCATTTGCTGTGGATCTTAAATAAATAATATCACCACCTATGTAGTACATTAGTCTATCAGTTTTCTTATTTTAAATAGCTACACAATCCCAAATTCAGAAGTTTTATAAGCACTTATTTTCATATTTGGGGCATATGCTAAAATACTAAGGCCTGATAGTCTACTTAATTTAAGGGGGAAAAAAAACCTCATCACTAATAACCTAGCCCTCCATCAGGAGAGGCCGTGACGCAGTAATTTATAGTATAGGGCTGTGTTCCGAGCTCAGGACTCCTTCTCTTTAACCTGCTGACAGGGCAGTAGCCCCTCTGTCTGACAGGCTCCATCTGGGATAATAATACTTATTTCTTTGTGCAGTGCATAAGTCCTTTGGATGAAAACTGCTATGTGAGCACAAATTATTATCTCTTTTCCAGATACCACTTTTAGATTAGAATCCAGAAGCTTCCTAAAATAGACTGAAGTGGAAGTATATCATGGATAGAGCTGCCTGTCTTGTATGATGTGGCAACTGGATAATGCCTTCGTGCATAACACCAATTTTAGTTTTCATTACAGATTGATATGTTGGAGCATATGGACTTGTTAGACTGGGGGAAAGGGAAATTCCCTTAGTGGGATGTTTCTGCTGTTTAACTTCAAAAATTTTTGTGTAGGTTGCATGCAAACACATGGGATGCCCATGCACTCACACATGCACACTCCCCCAACCTCCCACACGTGTGTGTGTTTGTGTGTGTGTGTTTTTGTGTGTGTGTGTGTGTTTGTGTGTGTGTGTTTTTGTGTGTGTGTGTTTTGTGTGTGTGTGTGTGTTTGTGTGTGTGTGTTTTTGTGTGTGTGTGTGTTTGTGTGTGTGTGTACAAGTGCAGGAACATATATATCTTCCTCTTTTTATACCCTACCTTTCCTCTGCCTCTTAGGAGTTGATATTCCACTCTTCTCCCAAGTCTAAAGGCAGACACAGACACAGACACAGACACAGACACAGACACAGACACAGACACAGACACAGACACAGACACAGACACAGACACAGACACAGACACAGACACAGACATAGACACAGACACAGAGAACCTCTATTTGCTGATGGGGCAAAGCAACAGTAAATGTTAATACATCTGTTACAGCCAGGATGACTCTTTAAATCAGGCCTAAGTGTCCAAGGCATCCCTCACTATATATTCTTATATATGTGTTTCTTTCAAAAGTATTTTTACTAGTCTTTCTTTTCAAAAGTCCATTTGGAGCTACTAATACAGCTCAGTAGAAGAACATTGGCTTAGAATGTTTAAGGATCTAAGTTTGATTCTCAAACGTACTAAAAAGTATAAAGATGTAAATTGATTAACTTATCACCCAAACTGCTTATAATTTCACACTGCTCTAACCTGAGGTTTATCCTAGATTCTGAGAACAGCGTGTAACACCCTTGTCCTTGAAGACTTTTTATCCATAAAGATGCAATCACCAATAAGGGAACAAACAACATTTCCAGAAGCGGAGATGGGGAATTGGGTTGAAACTTACTAGAAGCTACTCCTTGTAATGATGGCCTAAGGAGACAGTGTTTGAGCCAGGAACTGAAGAAGGAAAAGGAACCCTTCTTGCCAGTAACACTGGGATCACAGCATCTGAGGCAGAGGAAGGACTACCATACAAGGGCTCACAGCAGTCTGCCAGGGTAGTTACACAACCATGGACAGGGAAAAGAAGGAGGACCTGATACAGTTAGGAGAGCAAAGTACTTCTCAGACTCATGCTTTGCCTTTTGAGCTGTGTCCTGTTTGATATTTGAAGTAAGTGAGAGTTCACAGGAGGGGATCCATAAAGGAATACCACAATGTGCCTTATGATCGAAAACTATGACTTTGAGCAGGAGAGAAGTCTATGATAGGCAAACAGTAAACTCCAATTGTCAGGAAACTGCTTATGGCCTAGGTGAGAGGTGAGCATTGCTTTCACATGGGTGAGTGCTGGTGAAGTAAAAACAAACAAACAAACAAACAATCCACAAGTGACAGACTGAAGATGTGAAGGGAGAAGCAGCAGGGCACAGGGGAAAGGACAAAGAGAAGGACTCTCATCCAAGCCATGAAAGAGACCGTCTCTGAGTCCAGTGTGGTCATGCTCAAAAGTCTTGTGCCCCTCCCCCATGATGCAAATGAACTAATAAGAACTCAAATCCGATTTGGGGGAAAATCTACCTAAGGCCTATTTAATACTACAGATAGCTAGATGTTTGGGCCCTCTCCCATGCCTTTGAAACATTTGAGAACACTAGAGGAATAGGGAAAGTAGCATTCCACTCTAAAGAGTCTATTGAAAGTTACTTATCAAAGGCACTGTGTACAAAGATGGCGTCAGAGTTCAGGGAAACAAGAGGAATAGAGAGGCTCTACAGGGTTTCCATTCTGTGCATGGACAAGATGAAGATGTGTCTGCCCAGGCCGTGGAGGCTGGATGCTGGACAGCTACCAAAGAATGCCGCACTACAGCAGGAAGTTGGGGAGAAGTTTCTCCTGACTCCCTTTCTTCCTCCTACTCTCATATCAAGCATCCGCTGAGCCCATGGGAAGCCAGGGACACGGGAACTGCTGGTGTTGCCACAGAGGTCAATGCTTCTGGGCAGAGAAAGACAGTAGACCTATGGAGCAGAGGAGGTAAGGACATAGTTTAACCAGCACAGATAAGATTCCCGAAACAATTCAAGAAGAAAGTAAAGACCAATGTCAACTATGGCCTATCAATGAACCATTAGCACTTGCTAGAGATCAGAGATGGAGACGGAGAGCTAAGTCATAGGCAGACACAGTAACTCAGCTTTCATTCATTGTCTCAATAGGAAAGAGATTCAGAGGAAGACACTGATTGTACTGCGTGGCTTTGGGTTTAAGGATGCTGGAGTAGCAAATGTCTGTGAACGTGAGGGACTGAGGGAAGAAGAAAAGGGCTAATCCCACCCCCACCCCACCTCCACCCCACCCACCCCACCCCCATCCCAACTCCCAGGAGATGCTGGTTTACTGAAGCTTAAATTTAGACATAAGCTAGAGACAGACATTTGAGGTCAGTAAACTTGTGTCACCATGTGGGCACAATCAAATAGAAAGTAACACAGCACTGGAAGACTAGTTCTGACGTCAGATTGTTGGGGCTTACGTTCTTGCTTTACTACTTAATAACCATCATCCTTGAGTGAGTGACTCGTGTGACATGGGGATAAATAACAGCTGTCCATGGGGATTGCTCACGTAAAGACCTGAAGATACCACCCAGCAGGTAGGAAATGTCTAAGGAGAGCTAATTCTGATTCTGAAATATTATGCAGCCAACTTTCTTCTTAAACTTGGTCTTGGTTTCTTCCCTGTACCCCAATCCAAGCACATGCAGGCACCCACAAATAAATGTAATTTAAAAGGAAAAAAAAAAACCCTTGTAATCCAAGAAAACCTATGTCTGTTTTGTGAGTAACAATGATTATTTTTAATTATTATTATTTTATTTTATGGGTATTGATGTTTTGCCTGCATGCATGTCTACATATTACACATGTGCTTGTTCACACAGAAGCCAGAAGACGGTGTCAGGTCTTCTAGAACTGGAGTTGCAGATGGTTGTGAGTTAACACGGAGACACTAGGAATCGAACCTGGGTCCTCTTTAGCCAGTGACTTTAACCACTGAGCCATCTCTCCAGCCCCCAGCATATAAACTTTGGTCAAATTGCTATAGTTAAAGACTATTTTAAAGCTGAGCGTGGTGTCACATACCTGTAATCCCAGCACTCGGGAGGCTGATTGTGAGTTCCATCCAAGCTTGGGTAACACAGTGAGACCTTGTCTGAAAACAAAATAAAATGGGAGAGGTATAAAAGTGAGATAAAATGATAAACTTGTCTGAAAAGGTTACCATAAGACCTACAATTTTGTACATTCATTAAAATTTTAACTTAAAAGCAAAATCATGTGGTAGGACACACTCATTAATATATAATAATATCAAAGCTCAGATTTTTTTCAACTTCCAGGGGGAAAAGTGGACAAGCAGAATTCTGTGAGCTGCAAGTAAAACTGGAGGCCTTGCTGTCTGGTAAGGAAGCCATGAACTACTTTGTAGTTGTAAGTAATTAAAACCAACTCTCAAGCTTGAAGTGTAAGATTCCCCTCCCGTTTTCCTTTGCCATATTTCAGTGTTCAGGCCTGCCCTGAGACCAATACCTACTGTGAAGAGTAAAAATAAAAACTACGGTAATCACTGTGGAGAGCCTCTCTGAGCAGTCCTTCGGGGGTACTTTGGCTGTGAAAGACAACCTCATGACTTGGAAAGGAGAAGTTGAGAGGGGAATTTATTAGAAATATAAAAACCAGAGCAAAGATAAAAGTTGTCTGTTTTGCTATGTAGCCCAGGCTAGCCTTGGACTTGCACTCTCCCTGCCTCAGCTTCCTGAGTGCTATGATTATTGGTGTGCACCACCACACCTGGCACAACTTTTCCAACTTAGAATCCTAAGTTTTAGTCATCACTGTCATATAGAGGTGTCCTTTTACTGGTCCTTTACCCACCCAAAAAAGCACTACCACCCCCAGCCCCGTGGAAATTTATGTTCAATTCCAGATGTTTTTGCAGTGTGTTATTTTGTGATATAAGACAAGGCAAAAGCAGAAACAGATTTTACCTGTTCGTGCTCTCCTTGAAATGGAAAACTGGGTGCCTTTGTGCCCAGTGGCTTTTCTCAGAAGCTACTTTTTTTTTTTTTTTTTTTTTTTCTTTTTCAGAGCTGGGGGACCAACCCAGGGCCTTGCGCTTCCTAGGCAAGTGCTCTACCACTGAGCTAAATCCCCAACCCCGAAGCTGCACTTTTTAAAGTTGATGATTATCTCATGTTTCTGGCCCCACCCCTTCTCTCTCAGGAGTGCGCCGCTTTCCCAGGCTTCTTTATCTCTGCTCTTGCAGGAAGGCAAAGCTGTAGTGTAATTTCACAGACTGCGTATAAGGAGCCTGTTCTGGCCCCCCGGTGGGCTCTCATTCTTTCAGTACTTCCTTTTTATGGTATTTGACAGTGCACCAGAAAAATGCCACCGCTAGAATAGGGAGAAAATGGAACTTGTAAATTTTGTACCCTGGATAAATCTGCCATGTGCACACAAAATAAGCGGACTCTTGGTGACAGATAACAGTATTCCCCCTGGAAAAGAAACTCAAGTTCCTACAGGGGGAATGAAGCTTAGCTTATTTTCTAGGTCTCAGCAAAATCACTGCTACATTGTAGCTGCTGTTAAGAATTCTTATTCGGTGGGGGGATTGAAGGACCTGGAGGGGAAAGGGACTCCTCGAGAAGACCCACAGACTCATCTAACCTGGAACCTTGGGGCTCCCAGAGACTGAACCACCAACTAAAGAGCCCCCCACAAACATGTAGCAGATGTGCAGTTTGATCTTCATATGGGTCCCCCAACGACTGGAGCAGGGGCTGTTCCTGAGTCTGTTGCCTGCCTGTGGACCACATTCTACCAACTGGGCTGCCTTGTCTGGTCTCAGTGAGAGAGGATGCACCTAGTCCTCCAGTGACTTGATTTGCCAGGGTGGGACCATATTGGGGGGAGGAGGAGCATCCCCATCAAAGGAGAAGGAAAGGAAGTAGGAGAGGGGCAGTGTGAGGGGGACTGCGAGAGGGGTAAATAAATAAATAAATAGGGTAAAATAATTCTTATGAGAGCTGGTGAGATGGCTCAGCAGGTAAGGGAGCTTGCTACCCAGACAATCTGAGTTCTATCTCCAAAGCCGATATGGTACAACAAGAGAACCCTTAAATGTCCCCTGACCTCTAAATGAACACTGTGTGATACGTGCAACCTGATGTGCCCATACTAAATGAGAACACTGTGGTATGTCTACCCTGATATGCACATACTAAATCAGTAAATGTAATAAAATTTTAAACAGTTCTCACTGGGCAGTTTTAATTAGTAAGATAAATAAAGATATGGCTTCTGGATATAGATGGTATGTGTGGGTGAGTTTTTAAAACAGAGTCCCTAAAGGGACTCTATTGAGTCTATTGAATCTATTGTAAACAACCCAACTGACCAATGCATAAGAATCCCTTCTCCAGGAGAGCCTCAAAACTGAGGAAACCACCCATCAGGAAAGGCTGTTGTGAAGGAAGACCAAAGGCATTGGTCCACAGCTCCACTGAGCCCCCAGGTAGGAGCCAAAACCAGCTGCTGACTCGAGACTGTAGCTGCCATTCTTAGCACCCAACAACAACTTGACAAGCAGAACTACCGGTCAGTCTACAAAGGAACAAGCAACAGTAAGCACTTAAAGCTGCTAAACTTGGAAGTAATCTGTTAAGTAGCAACAGGCAGCAGACAGATGCCGGCAGCGAGGCTGTACTGACTCCCTGGCTTGCTTTATCACACACGTGCCAGGCACGTGCTTTGTTTAGAGGCGCTCAAGTCAGTCTGCATTGCGGTAGACTTTGAAAGAACAGGCATACACCTTTAATCCCAGTACTGGGGAGGCAGAGGCAGGCGGTTCTCAGTGAGGTCAAGGCCAGCTTGGTCTACATGAAGAGTTCCGGGTGAGCCAGAGTTCCATAGTAAGACCCTGCCTCAAAAAAAAAAAAAAAAAAAAAAAAGTTGTGTTTTAAACAGTATTTTCAAGGAATCATTCAATTATCACGTCCTTTTGCTACATCATCAAATTTTCCATCTGGTGACTTAGTCCCATTAGTAGATAAACACTGTGTGTGTGTGGGGGGGGTTGAATAGAGGGAGAGAGGGAGGGAGTAAAGAGGGAAAGAAGAAGGGAAGGAAGGAGAGAACAATGTGCAGGAATCAACTCTCTCCTTCTACTTTGTTGTTTCTGGGAATGGAACTCAGGTCATCAGTCTTGGTGGCAAGACTGACCCACCTTGCCTGCCCCACATACTACTCTTAGCACTCCCCAATCCATTTTTTTTCTTTCTCCCCCCCCACCCCCCGGAGCTGGGGACTGAACCCAGGGCCTTGCGCTCACTAGGCAAGCGCTCTACCGCTGAGCTAAATCCCCAACCCCCCCAATCCATTTTTTACATAAGAGCTTTTTTAAAAAGGTGCTCTTGCTGACCCCTCCCTGCTCAAAGTTCTCTGACATTTGCTATCGCACTCAGACTAAAACAAGCTCTCTGCCTGACCTGTGAGTTATAGCATTAGCTGGCTTCTGCTTCCTTTCTCAACCCTGTCTCCTGCCCCTTGCCTGGGAGTTGAGTCTGACTCCAGCTGTGCACAGCAGCACACCAGCTGCCCACCCAGAGCCCCATCGTTGGCCACTCCATAATGCCATTCCTCTGTGGATTTTCTTTTGAGTGACTGACTCCTTGTCCTTCAGGCTTGAATACAGATCTTAAATGATGTCCACCTAATGATGTCCCCCAGTCACTAACACATGTTATTTTCATTACAGTCATTCTCATTCACTGTTGTTTGCCTATATGTTCATTTTCTTGGTTATTGTCTGCTTTTCTCTACTAGGCTACGTTCCTATTGGTTCCCTGTTAAGAGACCTTTTGGTTTTATTTAATACTTTATTTCAAGAACTCAAGAAGGTTAATAAGTCAAAGGGCCCAAGTGAGGATGTCTCAATCCCACTTGAGAGGGAGAAGAAAGCAATGGGGGGGCTGGGAGGTAGAGGGGACAGGGAAGGGAAAAGAGAGACGTGGTTGATCAGGTATTGGGACATGGGGACAGGAGTGTAGCCCTCAGAGACAGCAGAAAGAATGGAATCAGACAACCTCAGGAGGTAGGAGGTGGAGTGACCCCCTAGAATGGACCAGAGACCTGGAAGGTGAGAGGTGTTCAGGACTCAAAGTGAGGGACCTTAGATGAAACGCCCAACAGTGGGGAGAGGGAACTCAGAGTTCACCTCCAGCAGAAAGACAGGGCATCAAGTGGAGAGATGAGGTTGTCATCCCACAGTCAAAAACTCTGACCCAGAATTGTTCCTGTCTAAAAGAACTGCAGGGACAAAATTGGAGAAGAGACTGAGGGAAAGGCCCAAATTGGGATCCAGCTCAAGGGGAGGCTCCAAGGTCTGACACTATTACTGATACTATGGTGTGCTTACAGACAGGAGCCTAGCATGGATGCCCTCTGAGAGGCCCAACAAACAGCTAAAAGAGTCAGATGCAGATACTTATATTAATCCAATGGACAGAAGCCAGGGACCCCCAGGGTTGAATTAGGGAAAGGCTGGAAGAAGCTGAGGAGAGTGACCTCATAGAAAGATCAGCAGACTCAGCTAAGCTGGATCCCTGAGATCTCTCAGACACTGAGCCACCAACCAGGCAGCAAACACCAGCTGATATGAGGTCCCTGACACATATATGCAGAAGACTGCCTGGTCTGGCCTCAGTGAGAGAAAATGTACCTAACCCTCGAGAGACTTGAGGCCCCAGGAAGTGGGGAGGGTTGGTGGAGTGGGGAGTGGGGCGTCCTCTTGGAGATGGGGGAGGAGGAATGAGATGAGGAACAGTCAGAGGGCAGACCGGGATGGGGATAACAACTGGACGGTAAAAAAAAAGATTAAAGAATAAAAAATATTACTTTATTCCAGGAGGCTGAAAGAATGCCTGGTACCTGCCTGGAAGCTACTCAAAGTGTGAGTTTAATGAATAGTGCTAAAGAAGAATAATAGTTGGGACTGGAGAGATGGCTCAGTGGTGCTGACTGCTCTGCCAGAGGTCCTGAGTTCAAATCCCAGCAACCACATGGTGGCTCACAGCCATCTGTAATGAGATCTGATGCCCTCTTCTGGTGTATCTGAAGTGTACATATATATAAAATAAATAAATGAATTTTAAAAAAGGAATAATAGTTATATATGAAGTTATTAGAGAACAAATTTAACTATTAAGGAAGAATTATTATGATCATTTCTTGGGGCTGTGGGCATAGTTCAGTGGTAGATTATTAGCCTAACATGGGTAAAACCCAAGGTTCAATTCCTGACACAATAATAAAAAAGAAATAATAATAGTATAATAATAAAAATGATGATGATGACATCATTTATTAATCTTATGTCTGTTGAAGAACTTTATATATCCCAGCATGACATATACAGGTTCATGCCTGTTAATTCATGCACCCAATAAGCAGAAGTATCAGGATCATGAATTACTTCAAGGCCAGCCTGGGTAACTCTGGGAGACATTGTTTCAATTGAAGAAAACAAAAGCATTATCTTAATATGGTTGGTGATCTAAATATTTCCTGTGCAGTGTTTGGAATTGTCTATGCTAATGTCTGTATAGTTTGTGTTACTTAGCTGTAACTGCTGCCTTCCTAAGAGAAGGGTTTGCCTCCTACCCAATTTTGTGTACTGAGATCCTGTGCGCTAGCTGACCTATAGGTTCTCAAAGCCTTACATACTGTCAATCAGGTTCTTCTCTGTCCTCTTCCTGCTTCTCCTCTTCCTTTCTCTTCTATTCTACACTAGGGATAAACCAGAGGCCTTCTAAATGCTAGGCAAGTGTTCCTCCCGTGAGTTGTATTCCTAATCCTCTTCCTTTTAAAAACTTGGAAGCAGTACCTCACTATGTTGCCCAAGCTACCCTTAGTCTCACTCTACGGCCAGGCAAGCTCAGAACTTTCCATCTTCCTGTTGCCCCTTCCTAACTACCTGGGATAGCACTAAATCACCAGGGCCCAGTGTCAGTCAAAGCCTTAATATCATCTTTGAGCTTAACTAGTGGAGTTGATATAAAAAATATATAATAAGAACAACCCTATGAGGGATTTGAAATCTAAAATGAGAGGTTGTTGTGTAAAGTTAAGACAGGAAATGATAAAGGGTTGGGGATTTAGCTCAGTGGTAGAGCGCTTGCCTAGCAAGCGCAAGGTCCTGGGTTCGGTCCCCAGCTCCGAAAAAAAAGAAGAGAAAAAAAAAAAAAGACAGGAAATGATAAAACCTTTATTTCTAGGAGTGCTTCAACAGTTGAAAGATAATATCTTTATAAACAGAGCTAATAGCCTTTCTTTTTTTGAGACAGAGGCTCTCTATATAGCCCAGGATAGCCTCTGGCTCCCCATCCTCTTGTCTCTGCCTCTCAAGAGCTGGTATTATAAATGAACACCACCATACCCAGCAAGTTGATGACTTTGATAGTGATATTGTAGATAATAATATTGCCACATTTAAATTCCTCTAGTTGTCACTATAATGCTATTTATGTAATAAATTCAATTAATGAGGATTCTGGGTTCCATGAATCACCCTCAGTGTCACTCATTACAAATTTTATAGGATAGAAAGATTTGAGAAATTACTTTTCCCAAAGATCCATAAAAAATAGTGACCCATTGACCATTGACCCTATTAACATTTCTTCCAGGCTGATATTCCTGGAGCCCCAGAATTCCCTACCATTACCAGGCCAATGAGGCAATAGGTTAGCAGGCAACTAGAGGAAGCATATCTGTAAATCTGTAAAAGCAATGCAGCATAATCAATGCAGCAACAGAAGTATGTGCAAGGTGCAGTCATACTAATGAGGACGAATCCACTGTGTCAAGAAACGCATCACAGGGCTGAAGAGATGTCTCAGCAGTCAAGAGTCTGATCTTCCAGAGAAGCGAAGTTCAATTTCCAGCACCTATATCTACAACTCCAGTTCTAGACTATCCTGTGCCCTCTTCTGGCTTCCAAGGGCATTGCACACGTGTGGCACACAGATATCTATAGGAAAAACACCTCCACACATAAAATCTTAATAAAAATAAATCTCAAAAAAGAAACTACCTTAGCTAAGGTTTCATTACTGTGAAGAGATACCATGACCAAGACAACTCTTATAAAAGAAAACATTTAATTGGGCTGGCTTACAGTTTCAGAGGTTCAGCCCATTATCATCATGGCAGGAAGCATGGCAGACTACAGACAGACAGGGTGCTGGAGGAGCCAAGAGTTCTACATCTTGATTCAAAGGCAGCCAAAAGGAGAATGTCCTCTGCAGGCAGCCAGGAGAAGACTAGGTTCCACACTGGGCGCAGATCCTGGGCATAGAAGATCTCAAAGCCCACCCCCACAGTGACACACTTCCTCCAACAAGGCCACACCTCCTATTAGAGCCATTCACTATGGTCTAACATTCAAACACATGAATCTATGGGGGCTAAACCTACAAACCACTATAGAAACATGTCCCAAAGAAGATAATGTTTTGCAAGGTTTCTAAATGATAAACTGAAACTCATTAGGATAAAGAAGAGAGACATATATAAAGAAAAAAATCTTTAGGTGCATTCCAATGGGAATATAGTTCCTGGGATAAGTCACGTGGTATGTCCACCTCCATAAAATGTTTTATGGCTAATAATCACTGCTGAAAAACACAACGCAAGGGTGGTGGTGGCACCAGGGTGGTAGTGGCGCATGCCTTTAATCACATCACCTGGGAGGCAGAAGCAGGTGGATCTCTGTGAGTTCAAGGCTGCCTGGTCTACAGAGTGACTTCCAGTACAGCCAAGAATACACAGAGAAATTCTGTCTTTAAAAAAAAAGGAAGAAAGAAGGGAAGAAAAGAAAAACACAACAAAATGTTTGAAAATAGATATAAGCAAAGCAAAATCTTCTAGTTCAATGTTATGGATTGTGTATAAAATATTCCCAAACCACCTCCCAGAAGGTTTATCTATTGAAGGTTTGGTACCCAGGTGGTAAATCTAACTATTCCGAGATGATTAGACCTGGAAAGCACTAATTTTATCAATGGGTTAATCCATTCATGAAGTCACACAGAATGACTCTTGGGGGTGGATCCTGGTTGCAGGAAGCAGAGCATGACTTTAAAGAGTATTACCTTACCCTGATTATTTCAAATCGACTCTTTCTGTACCCTGGACAGCCTTAGGTGAGCAGCTTCTCCCAGTGCACCTGATTGTCCCACTGACTTCTCCCTCCCAGCAGGCTCAAACAATGGAACAAGTGAACATGAACTAAAATCCCTGAACTCATAGCCAAGGTAAATCGTCCCTTTTTAAATTTTTTTTATTTTAATTTTTCTCAGGAAATTTGTCTCAACAGTGAGGTAGCCAACACTAGATTTGAGGAAGGAAAAGAGTTTAGCTAACATTAGAGAGGGATTATATTCTAAGCCTGAGGCTTTATACATGGATATATATTTTTTAATTTATTATAAATTAGCTGGTGTCTTAGTTAGGGTTTCTACTGCTGTGATTAAACACCATGACCAAGGTAATTTGTAAAAGAAAGTGTTTAATGTGGGGGTTATTGTTTCACAGGATTATGATCTGTGGTGGCAGAGCAAAGGCAGCAGGAACAACTGAGAGCTCTTGATCTGAAGTGAAGAGGCAGAAAGAGAGAGAGAGCGAGCATGCATGAGAGCACTGGGATCAATAAGAGTCTTTTGAAGCCTCAAAGCCTGCCCCTAACAACATACCTCTTCCAACAAGGCCACACCTCCTAATCCTTTCCAAACAGTTCCACCCAGGGTTCAGGGTCAGGGGAGCTAAGTAGTCAAACATGAACTTACAGGAGCCATTTTCATTCAAACTACTGCAAGGACCAAAAGCAATTTGGGGAGAAAAAGGTTTATTTCAGTTTGTAATGCTTAGATTACACTCTAGCCACTTAAATCACATTTAAATCCATCCTCAGAGGAAGTCAAGGCAGGAACTCAAACAGGAAGTTCGAGATAGGAACTGACACAGAGGCCATGGAGGGGTGCTGCTTACTGGCTTGCTCTTCATGTCTTGCTCAGGCTGCTTTCTTCTACAACTCAGGACCACCTGCCCAGGATGGCACCACCTACAGTGAGCTGTGTCCTTCTACGCAAATCATTAATCAAGAAAATGCCTGACTTACCTGTAGGCCAATCTTACAGATGCATTTTCTCAATGAAGATCCTTTCCCTGAATGTATCTAGGTGTGAAATAAGTTGACAAAATTCAAGAGCATAGCCAGTATTGAAACTGCTATACATTTAACTAAAAACCATCTCTCTAGAGCCTTCTAGTGGCAAAAGGCAATAAACACTTAAATTTCTTTTGGAAAAATGTAGAGCCCAAATGTTTAAAAACACTAAAACTTTTTCTTCATTTTTTAAGTCTTTATGTTCCCATCTGCAAAAGTATATTAATCAATGTTTAATTTCCCAACTAAAACTGGGATGTGTGTAAGAGTTGCTTGGAATCTAGATAGAGCTAAAAAATAGAATCAAACAAAATATTGTTTGTCTGGACCAGGCCAGGCATGTTTTCTAAAGGAAATTAACTCTGTGTGTGTGTGTGTGTGTGTGTGTGTGTGTGTGTGTGTGTGTGCGTGTGTGTGTGTGTGTATGTGCATGCATGTGTGCATGCGTGTGTGCATGTGTGTGTGTTTGTGTGTATGTGTATACATGTGTGCATGCGTGTGTGCGTGTGTGCGTGTGTGTGTGTGTGTGTGTGTGTGTGTGTGTGTATGTGTAAAGGAGATTTATTAGAATGGCTTACAGGCTGTAGTAGTCCAACAATGTCTGCCTACCAATGGAAGGCCCAAGAATCCAGTAGCTGTTCAGTCCACTAGGCTGGATGTCTCAGCTGGTCTGAAGTGTAGGCTGTCTTAGTTAGCATTTCCATTGTTATGAAGAGACACCATGACCAAGGCAACTCTTATAAAGGACAACATTTAATAGGGGCTGGTTTATAGGTTCTGAGGTTTAGTTCATTATCATCATGGCAGGAACATGGGCAGCATCCAGGCAAGCATGGTGCTAGAGAAGCTGAAAGTTCTACATCTTCATCCAAAGGAAGCCAGATGCAGACTGTTTCCAGGCAGCCAGGAGGAGGGTCTCAGTGACATACTTCCTCCGAGGCCACATCTATTCCAACAAAGCCACTTCTAATAATAGTGCCATTCCCTGGGCCAAGCATATTCAAACCATCATATATGCCAAGTTCTGAAGAAGTAGACTCTAACGTCAGTAAAGGAATGGACTTGTTAACAAGAGCAAGCAGGCAAAGAAAGAGCCTGCTTCTTCTTTCTATGTCTTTTGTATAGGCTGCCAGTATAGGGTGTGGGCTTTTCAATGAGGATTTTTCCCATCTGAATTAAAAGAAAAACATTCCTTATAGGTGTGCCTAGCCACTTGGGTTTTAGTTAATTCTGGATGTAATCAAGTTGACAATCAAGAATCGTCATCACAAATTCACCTCTTGTCAACTTGACAAACAATCATATATATATATATATATCCTTATGTCATGATTAATTTCCAAATGAAACTAATAACCAGGTAATATTTATGCCTAACATGCTATAGCTATCTCTTGTACAACTGCAAATGCATTTTATATTTAATATAGGTGGAGATGTGGCTTGGGAGACATGCTTTTATTATCTCAAATTTAGACATGAAAAAATTCTTTTAATTGATGTTACATTACATGATAAATCAAGGAATGAAAACACAAATATTTGTATAAACACATTTTTAAAAATTTATTTATTATAAAAAGATGTATTTATTTATTATATATACACTGTACAGATTTATTTATTAAGTACACTGTAGCTGTCTTCAGACACACCAGAAGATGGCGTCAGATCTCATTATAGATGGTTGTGAGTCACCAGGTGGTTGCTGGGATTTGAACTCAGAACCTCTGGAGGAACAGTCTGTGCTCTTAACCACTGAGCCATCTCTCCAGCCTGTGTAAATACATTCTAAACAAAATATGACAGAAACAAAGCTGTCAACTATAATCCTAGTTCCTGCACTGATTGTGTGGCCTAAGTTGGTCTTTATAGTTACCTTCTGCTATTCCTCATTCTGTAATTCCTCTACAGAAGCTGTAGATTTTGGCAAGTTGGAAGGCCTTTCCAAATATTTTAAAATGTCACCCATACTTTTAAAATTATACTTCTGTGTCTCTAGAACCACTTCTGTTACCAAAATATTATTAGTCAGGGCTCTCTAGACTCTAGAGTTCTAGAAGAACAAAATGTATGGAATATATATATATATATGTGTGTGTGTGTGTGTGTGTGTGTGTGTGTGTGTGTGTGTGTGTGTGTGTGTGTAGAGAGAGGGGGGAGGGAGGGAGGGAGAGAGGGAGGGAGGGAAAGAGGAAGAACACATAAAGAATGAATCTCTATATATCTATAAAGCCAATTTGTTAGAACTGCTTACAGGCTGTAGTCCAGCTAGTCCAACAATGGCTGTCTACCAACGGAAGCTTCAAGAATCCAGGAGTTGTTCAGTCCATGAGGCTGGATGTCTCAGCTGATCCTCAGTATCTGCCAGAATCCTGAAGAAGTAGGCTCTAATGCCAGTGAAGAAATGGCTTGCCAGCAAGAGGAACAAGCAGGCAAAGACCAAAAGCTTCCTTCCTCCGTGTCCTTGTACAGGATTCTAGCAGAAGTTGTGGCCTGGATTCAAGGAAGATCTTCTCACCTGTAAAGATCTGAATTAAAGGTGTATCTTGCCAAGTCAAAAGAATCAGGCTCGTAAATGGGCCTTCCTAATTCAAATAATTATAATTTAATAAAAAAAAAAAGCCTTCACAAGTGTATGCCCCTTGGGTTTTAGTTAATTCCATATCCAGTCAACTGACAACCAATAATACCCATCGGGGCATCATTATACCACACCATCAAACACAACAAACTATTCCAGCACAAGTAAAAACACTGGTTACAATATGCACTCAAGAAAAAAAATCCTCAAATTCTATCTATGAAGTCTATGTGTAGTTATGGAGTGTACAGCCACTCAATTAATCAGTAACTTCGAGCACGAAGACAATACAATTGAGAAGAGCACGTGGACATTTGAAACAACTCGCTTAAGAAAGTGTGAATGACGCACAAAGCCGCACCAGGCGTTGGGGAGGTGGCGTCAGCAGCTCAGCGAGGTCGCACCATTGATGAGACGATGAACGTTTAGAACACCAGTGCCCTTGTCGTAAGGATTTCTTTTTATAAAGAAGATTCACTGAAGAAAGTTCAGAAGATAGAGAACAAAGTGTAAAGATGAAGTTTCCTATCTGAAATCATTATCTTCTAGGTTTTTTTTTAATGTTAAATTCATTTAAAAAAATAGAGTTAGAGCGATCCTTCATACCACACACAACGGGATTACGATTTAAACATACAAGTTCTGGAACGAGGCTTTGGGGAGTCCCCTTCGTGCTCTATCTAAAGAGAACTTTGCTACCGAGATCTGAAGCCCCGAAGCAAGAGCTGGCAAAGACTGGAAAGCCCACAGTGACATGACTTTCATCACAGGGTTTAACTGGGCTTACTCTGCTTTATTATTAACTACTCACATTAGTTCCTTACTTGACCCAATCTGTCTTCTTTCCCTTTTATTGAAGACAGATTCCCTCCCCGCAATATGACATATACTGTTATGGTTTCCCCTCCTTCTACTCCTTCCAGTTCCTTCTCAACTCCCCTCCCACCTGGATCCAGCCCCTTTCTGTTTCTCATTAGAAAGCAAGCTGGCTTCTAAGGGAATATAACATAATAAAATAAATAATGATAAAATAAAATCTAACATTAAAGTTGGACATGACAAAGTTTTGGTCTCTCTCACACGCTGGAGGTCTTAGAATATTCTCCATAGACGGAGACCATTAAGTACAAATTTGCCCTTCAACATAGTAATCCCACTTATGTAAATTTAGCCTGCAGTCACGCCTTTGTCCTACAGTTCCTATTGCTCTGAAGAGACACTATGACCACAGAAGCTCTTAGGGAAAAAATCCATTTAACTGGCGGCTGACTTGCAGTTCAGAGGTTTAGCCCAGAGTCATCCTGCACACAAGCATACATAGCAGCACAGGCAGACATGGCGCGGGAGAAGTAGCTGACAGTTCTACATCTGGAGCTGAAGACATAGGAAGAGAGAGTGACACTGGAGCTGGCTTGACATATGAAACCTCCAAGCACCCCAGTGATGCAGTCCTCCAACAAGGCCACACCTCCTCATAGTACAACTCTCTCTGAGCCATATTTCTATGGAGGCCATTTTTATTCAAACCAGCACATCCTCCAATAACACAAAAAATACATATGCATCATTGCTTTAAGTTCATAAATTAGAAAGTATTTAAATAAGCAAGAGAGATTAGTTGAATAACCGTATGATGAATAGATGTGTAGATATATGATACACACACACACACACACACACACACACACACACACACACACGTATGACGTAGCTGTAAAGAAGAATATGAACAATGGACTGACTTGGATGGAATGGTAGTCGAGACAGTAAATTGAGAACAAAGTGGCCAGGCCTGGTGGTGCCCACCTGGGCAAGGCAGTGCAGAAGCATCACATCAGGGGCTGAGCCAGCTAGGGCCACATAGGGAGAGAAGCAGGCATAGCAAGCACACTGTAAGACATTAGATAACACAAGAAAACACATTATCATTGAGCTACAGAACAGAGAAACCTGCGAGAAACCCAGGTCCGGGCTGGTAGGAAGTGCCCTTCCCTGAGCACCTTTTTACATGGTTTTTGGTTTTTGTTTGTGCTGCTGATTCTTCATGCCATGCACAAAGATAAACTCTAAAAGGCTCAAACTTTTAAATGCCAAAACAAAACAACTATATGAATTATTGAAGAAAAAGTGGATGATTTTCTCATTGCCTTCTATGTAGGGAAAGCTTTGTTGCCAAAATTTGAAATACAGAGGCCAGAACCTCACATATGCTAAGTACAAACTCTACAGCCCAGCTGCACTTCCAGTCCTAACTTCTCAATTTTTTTGAAAACATATTGCATATTCAAGAATAAGTTAAAGCAATAAAAATATGAAGGAGAAAAACAAATCAAAGGCCAAAAGCCTGATGAAAACAAAACAAAACAAAAAAACCCAAACAAATAGTTTTCAGTGATTGTCATGACCATGTGGGACAGGGAAATGCTTTTTTAGAAAGAACTAATGCAAAGAATTTATGAACACAGCACTGGTGAGTGTGGGAAGGGGGGAAAGCACTGGCAACCTCGAGTTATTTTTAGTAGTGTTAATTGTAACGGTGAAACTACTCAAATGTGGGGCCAGATTAAGCCAATGAGAAGTAATGTTGATAAAATCCAGGAACCTCTGCTGGCAGTGATGGCTCCCAGCACTCAGGAGGCAGAGGCAGAGGCAGAGGCAGAGTGAGTTTGAGGCCAGCATGGTCTACAGAGTGAGGTCTAGGACAGTCAGGGCTACACAGAGAAACAGAGAAGCAGGGGTAGGGGGTCAGCATCCCCACTATGGAAGAAGACAGGCTTAAGTATGGAAGGAAAGAAGACATAAACAGAAATTAGGAACACTGGAACTGGTATCATGGTTGACAGAATATGAATATATATGCATTTACAGGTTTGTGTATGTAAATGCGCATATATATATGTATGTATGTATGTATATATATATGCATGTGTGTATATATCTTAATTTTCCTGTGTTTGTTCGAAGGTCTAAGAAGCAAATATGGCCCAGTGTCAATGAGAGTCTCTACAGTTCCCATCTCATTGTCTCTTGGTCCTCACTAAGGGAACCTGGCCTTCAAGGATGGTCAGTTCCAGGTCTGGCAGTGTAGGTGCACTGGAGCCTTGAACAGCTTGGTTGAGCCAGAAAATAAGGAAATATTAAAATTACAAATTAAAGAATACCCTGCTTTAGAAATAGCTTAACAAGACCCTTAAAACCAAATTTGAGACATTTAAGTCCTGAACTAAGTAACTACAGTAATTAAATTATAATTTGTTGAAAAATAGCAATCCATGAGACCACATTAATAACAGAGACAAAATCATACATTCACATATACATACATACATGCATACATATGATGATAGAGACATACATACATAATTACATGATTGTTATAAACATAATATACAAATGCTTGCATAAATGACTGACACACATGTATAGATACATATACACATACACACATAACTGATAAATGGTAGATATATCTATACATAAATGATTAATGCATTCATACTGTCTTAGTTAGGCTTTCTATTGCTGTGATGAAATAACTTGACCAAAGCAAATTGAGGACGAAGGGGTTTATTTGACTCACGTTTCCACAGCACTGTTCATCCCTGAAGCAAGTCAGGCGGGGAAGGAACCTAGAGGCTGATGCAGCGGCCATGGAGGGTGCTGCTTACCAGTTTGCTTCCCATGGCTTGCTCAGTCTGCTTTTTTATGCAACTTAGGACCACAGCCCAGGGATGGAAGCACTCACAATGGACTCGACCCTTCCCCACCAATCACTAACTAAGAAAGTGCCCTGCAGGCTTGCCTACAGCCTGGTCTTATGGAGGCATCATCCAAAAGGATGACTTTAGCTTGTGTCAAGTTGTCGTGAAACTGTCCAGTACACACATATGGGCATCGATAGATTTTCTGATAGATAGCTAATAGGATATACACCTCCACCTTGGAATTCCAGGCTGGTGTCCCTATGCGTGGCGGTGTCTGATACTTTAAAAGGCCCATAAAATATGTTTACGTTGCAGTTTCTTTTAAAAGAAATCAGGGGGAAATATAATGACGATATATCCATCTTGAGTTATGTTTGTGTTTATGTTAACATGGTCATAAGCATAATCCTGTGTTTGGAGGAAGACGCCCATGAAGGTGACTGTACTGTGGCCCATGAAGGTCATAATTCGGCCCCAAGAAGGATGAATGTGAATGTGGTCAGTGGGCAAAAGCTAGAAAGTCATTTACAATCGTCACGTAAAGATCAAATGAAGCAAGAATCAACAGAAGTCAAAGACAAGGGGAAACCTGGTGAAGAATGGGGTGCTGGCAGCCCTGCTAGTACACCCCAACACTTTGGAGGTGGAGACAGGAGGGTCAAGGGTTTGAGGCCAGGGCTGGGCATCTTAGCACATATCCTTAATCCCAGCACTCAGGAGACAGAGATCTTTATGAGTTCCTGACCAGCCTTGGTCTCAAAAACTAACAGAAGCTGGAGAGATGGCTCAGCAGATAAAAAACAATTGCTGCTTTTGCAAAAGACCTGCGCTTACCTCCCAGCAGCCACATCTGAAAGCTCATAAATGTCTGAAATGCAAGTTGGGGGCAGAATCCGATGCTCTCTTTTGATCACCTCAGGAATTCCATGCACGCAGTACACACACACACACACACACACACACACACACACACACACACACACACACACAATTTTTCTAATGTTTTAAAAAGAAACAAGCAAATGTGTTGTTCATAGACCTCTTACTAATTACAAGAAAAAAAGAGTTTTTATAAAGTGGAAAACTAAGGCACCGCCTTAAGTGATCAAAATTGTCTTTACCCACGAGGAACAGAGAGATATCACGGGTCCCGCTTGCTGAGACGGCTCAGTCTGATCATGAGGAAACATCAGACAAACAGAAGATGAAGTGTTCTTGTTTGCTTTTAAGTGGGAGAATTGCATCCTTCAAAGACGTCAATAGCCCTGGGGCTCAGGGGAGGCAGGCTATGGAAATGCTCTGTATTTAAAGGAGATATTGAAGAGTGACCACTAAAGGCAATAATTGACCCCCAAATTGAACCTGGGCTGAAGGAAAAAGCTATAGAAAGCATTATTACATCCTAAAAATATGAAGGGAAATTAGATAAGGTACCATGTTAATGTAAATCAATGAAGTTAATAGAAAAAAAACTATTTTTGAGAAATGCATGCTTAAATATTTTAAAGGTAAAGAGTCAAGACACACAACTCAGGGAGTTCAGGGTGGAAAGTGTGTGTGTGTGTGTGTGTGTGTGTGTGTGTGTGTGTGTGTGTGATGAATGAGATAATAAATGATGAAACAATAGATAAAATGTTAGCAATAATCGAATACTTGTAAATGATAAATAAATGTGTTTTTTTAATATTTTTGCAACTTCTTATAAATTTGAAGTGATTTTCAAGTATGTTTTGAAAACCTAAAAAGAGAGATTTTCTGTGGCACATCTAAGTGCCCACTTCACACTGCTCCCAGAGCCCTTCTTGCGCACGGCCACCGTCCTCTGTGAGCCTTTCCAGTGCTAGGACTACAAGCCTGTGCCAGATGCAGGGCCACCTTTAAACTGCTGAGATTTTAAAAATTATGGTCAGGAATACATTTATACATCACTTGCTATTTTAGACTGCACCACTAGGTGGCAACATGACCAATTTAATTGTCACTGTTCATATGAAATTTTTTTTTCCAAACTCCTATTTACAAAAATCCCAAAATAGAAAAGTAATTACTTGAAGAAAGTGTGGTCACAGCAGACACACAACCCCACGGTGAATCCATTGAGGTATTTCCATCCCAGGACCTTACTCATTCTTCGGCTAGACTTCTCTGAATAGCTTCGTCTGTCCCTTGGCTCCATTTCCTACCCAGCTTAGAAAACCGTCTCCTCTTTCGTTTCTTTCCATCTCAGTAAGTGGCGTTAGTACACTACATCTTCTCTGCTGCTCAGACCAGAAACTAAAAGTCACTCAGTCATAGAATGGAGGGCTTCGTGCTGTTAATTCATAATTTTGTTATATTATTAGGCGGTCCAGTGTTTTGCTTTGTTTTTAAAGAATGTGGTTTTATAGCTGGGTGTGATAGCACACACATTTAATCCCAGCACTGGGGAGGCAGAGACAGGAAGATCTATGAGTTCAAGACCAGCCTGATCTACAGAGTGAGTCTGGGACAGCCAGGGTTACACAAAGAAACCCTGTCTCAAAATAAACAAATGGACAAAGGAAAGAAAGAAAAGAAAAGGAGAATTATACCAACTCGATTTCTTGATAAATATCTGCCTCTGTGGGATATTTTATGTTTTCCCTGTATTCTTAAGAAGGACATGTAGGACAAGTAGCCATGCTGGGCTCAGTGGTAGAATGCTTGCCTGGCATAATTGAGCTGTAGCTCAATGTCCATGGAACAGGAGGCACGGAAGGAGAAGAGGAAGTAGCAGTTCTGTTGGGTGAAGTATTACCATGCTAGTCAAGTGTTCTGGATTTTTCCTGTACCTTCTGTAGTTTGCTAACGTTTTGTCAGCCTGCTCTGTCACTGAGGAAAACACGGTGAAGGAAGAACTTCCCACATTAACTGTTTTCTTGTTAGTTTCCTGCAATCCCATCAATGACATTTTATTTTATACACTGTGAGGGGAGTTGAACACTCATGTTCAAAATGGCTGGTTATTCTGTGGTGTTTTAAATGAGAATGGTCCCATAGCCTCATTGATTTGAATGCCTGTTCCCAGGATGGTAAAATTATTTGGGAAGGATTAGGAGGTGTGGTCTCATTGGAGGAGGTATGGAGTGGTGGGCTTTGAGGTTTCAAAAGCCCGCACCATTCCCAGTCCACTCTCTCTGTGTCCTACGTGAAGGATTCAAGCTGTCGGCTACTGCTCCAGTCCTGTACCTGCTGCCATGCTCCCCACCAGGATGGTCATGAGCTCTAACCCTCTGCAGCCATGAGGCCCAAACTAAACATCTTCTTTCCTAAGTTGGCTCGGTTATGGTGTTTGTCACAGCAACAGGATAGTAACCAGGACACATTCCTTCGCCGTTTGACAATGAAGACTACCCCTAATAGTCTGGAATGGCTATTCAAACCAGCTTCTCTTGGCTACTGATTGAATTTCTCTGCTTGGCCTCATACTAACTCTGGCAATCTGTTCTAATCTTCTAGCTCCTTCTCATTCTCTGGCTTGTTCTGTCTTCACCTGCAGCCTGTCTCTGTAAAATTGACCCAGTAAAACTGCCTCCTCTTCCTCCTTTTCTTCCTCTTCCTCTTTTCTTCCTCTTCCTCTTCCTCCTTTTCTTCCTCTTCCTCCTCCCCTTCCTCCTCTTCCTTTCTCTCTCTCTCTCTCTCTCTCTCTCTCTCTCTCTCTCTCTCTCTCTCTCTCTCTCTCTCTGCACTGCTCACTTAAGTCACCTTTCCTCCCTCTGTTCTCATACCCTATCTCTGACTCATTCTGTCAAATCTTTCTCTGATTCGTCACTTTGTTTGCTCCTCAATTAGACATCATTTTCAAACATGGCTGCTTCCTTCTACAAACTGAAATTACTTTATTGTTTAGGATTAAAGGTGTGTGTTTGTATTCTATCCAGAGAGATTAAAGGTGTGTCATTCCAGCTAGATCACAGACCTAGAAGTCTTGACTCTTGCCAATGTTGCTGTATCGCTGTATTAAAATTCCTCTACATATCTTTACACGTCAAAGACCTGGATTAGAAAGGGGTCTTCCCACTCAAATAATTTAATTAAGAAAAAAATACCTTGGCCTATGTCAGCCAGGAGGAGGCCCACACTGACCAATTCAGCTGCCATCTGTACCCAGATAGAGTGCTTTGAGATGATTCACCCCAACATTTACTCCATCTATAAGCTGCTGAAGTCCATGGAGGACGCAGTCCTGAAGGACCAGATGTCATTACTGAATAGGGCCATTCCTAGGCCTACTGGCAAGCCACACATGGAGCCACTGTGGCTACAGTCTGTGCTACTTGTCCTGCTTGGAGAACACAAGTACAAAGGTTGAGCTTAGCAAGCTTTAAGGGCAGCAGACATCATGGGTAGGGAAGTGTGTGGCAGCCTGGAGCCCATACAGAACCTGCCCTCAGATGCCCTGCCAGTCACAAGATCACCCTGACTCTGGGCAACAGCAGGATATCCGAGATGAGTCTCAGCCATGAGCCGTGCTCCAGTATTTATGGTATGTCAGAAACCTTGAACCGGACCAACAACTCATTGCAATGAATATTTTCATTTAAAGCTGTTTGGACAAAATACATACTGTGTGACAGACTGCAGTTTCTAATGCCACTGTGATGGATGACTATGAGGTGTCGAGGTGAGGAAGATGGAGGAATGGTGGGGAGGCAGAACTAGAGACCTGAGGGCAGTGATCTGTGTGGGAGAAGGCTGGGGTTGACTGGGGAACGTGTTGCTGCCTGGTAGGGTTGGCAGGGCGGTATGCAGCAGCTTGGAGCATTTGCAGACTCAGGGCCCAACATGCTGCCCAGCCACATGATGGAGCAATGATGGATGTCTGAGATGACGATGATTAATTTTCTGGATTGGACCTCTTTGAAAGCCCTCCATGGTCTGCGTTACCCCCTCCCCCAAGCTATGTTGGTATCTGTGGTCCATGCTGTGGCCTCAGGCCGTATTGAAGCATGAGGTTCATGTGGATGTCTGTGGACTGGGCTGCAGCTGGAGGTCATGTCGATGTCCAAGGCTCATGGAGCCCTGGCTATCCTGGTCTTGAACTCAGAGATCTGCTTGCCTCTGCCTCCCAAGTGCTGGGATTAAAGGCATATATTACCATACCCAGCAATTAGTGTATACTTTATATACTTTAAGTTGTAAAGTTCTATGACCTTTAAAAAACATAACCAAGGTAGCTTTATCTCTAGCACCCTAAAGAGTAAGCTTGTACCTTTTCATTCAAGGTTGACCTCCACATTCAGTCCCTGACAAATACTGTTGGATTCCCCCCCCCTCCACCCCTTTTCCAGAATGAAATATAAATGGAGTCCTTTAAGTTTGTTTTCTTTCACAAAGCAGAGTGCTTCTGTTGTTTATTTATAGATTACATAATCTTATTAGGTGGCCCAAGTTGGCCTTAAACTAGCAATCTCCTCATAAACGTAAGGACTGTGCTTACCACCATACTGAATAGCATAATGCTTTGAAAAGTCACTAATGCAATTGCATATGTTTCTTCTTTTTTATTACTAAATAATATCCCACTGAATGCCACAACTTGTTTAACCAGCTGATGGGCATTTGGCAGGTATCCATTTGGTGAAAAATACAAAATTGCAATAAATATTCCTTATAGGGTTTGTTTGTTTGTTTGTTTGTTTGGGGTGTATGGAAATACGTTATCATTTCTCCAGTGCAGACCCAGGAGTAGGACTTTTAGGTTATAGAGTAAAAATATGTTTATGGAAAATGACTCATCTCTTAACCAGTGTGGCTGCACCTCTTTGCTTTCCCACCAGCAATGTATGCGAAGGTCTGTTGTTCTGTTGTCTTTATTTTTTTAAATCTGGGTATTCGAATAGTTTTGAAAATGTAGTAGCACCTCACTGTTGTTTTAATTTACATTTTCCTGATGGCTAATGGTGTCCAATATGATTGTGTGTCCTTTTCTGTTGTCCCTACATCTTTTACGGCTTCATCTGCTCAAATCTTTTGTCTATTTTCTCATTTAGAGGGCTGCTTGTTCTTGTGGTTGGCCTTATACATTCTTAGTATACTTTCCCACATTCTTGAAAATGTCTCTTCTCAGCGTGGGGCTCACTTTCTCATTTTCTCATTTTCTTACTTATATTTCAAAACGACTGCATTTGGAAAACGCCCGTTTTTAATATTGTTTCTTCCCTATCTGGCCTTTCCCAGTACCACTGTTTCTTCCTCTTCAGGCGTGCAGAACCCCTCTCTCCTTGTGCAAAAATCCTCACTTGTATTTACTGTCACCGCCCGGTTCATTATTGTCTTTGCCTCCTTTGTTTCTCTGATGAGTAGTTGAATGGATAGGTTCAAGGAGGTTCCATTACTACTTAGTCACTTTTTAGGTCCCTGAAAGTTTGCTCCCGCTCATACCACACTACCAAAACTAGCCTCTTGATGTCACCAAAAACCTCTTACATATCGATTCCAGTCACATTTCTAGATCATGAGTCTTCCCTCCTTCCTCCCGGCACTTACAATAGCTGATGTATTTTCTCCGAAAAATTGTCTCTCAACCACTCGCTTTGAACATTTCCCAAGAGCCGATCTGAAGTTGGATATTATTTTCTTCGGAATCAATTCAGTTGCCGCTTAATGCCGTATGAGCAGGAGCTTCTTTGCTGAATAAATCCGGGCTTGTTGTTCTATGTTCAGACAAAAGCAATGAATATTTTAAAAAGTGGTTAACGTACATGTCAACTTACAGGACCTGAAGGCACCATTTGTTTGCTCAATGGTGCCATTGTGTTTTACATCCTATATTCCCAGCGACAGACATTTCAATGCAACCTATGACCAAGATAGTCACAAACTGTGCATTTTTAGAGTCCAAATGAATGAAATTTCTCTCTAATTATAACATGTATTATATAGTCAGAAGGGAGAGAATTATAGCCTCACTGGCTCATAGGCTCTCTCTGCCTCTCTGTCTCTCTCTGTGTGTCTCTGTCTCTGTCTCTCTGTGCCTCTGTCTCTCTCTCTCTGTCTCTCTCTCTGTGTCTCTTTCTCTCTGAAACTGGGTCATGTTATGTAGCTCTGGCCCAATCCTTCTGCCTCGGCCTCCTAAATGCTAGATTATAGGTATGTGCTTCCACACCCAGCTACCCAGCTTGTTAGAGCTGGAAATTGTGATGCACACCTATAATCTCAGCACTCAGGAGATGAATGCAGGAAGATCAGGAGTTCAAGGTCATCCTCAACTCCATAGCAAGTTTGAGGCCAGCCTGAGTTACACTAGACAGTTTTAAAAACAAGCAAATAAGAACAACAAAAAACCCTACCCCTTATAAGATAGAAAAACTGAAATATAGTAAAACAGATAAAAGCATCTCTTACCTCCAGCACGGATTAAAAGCGGCGGGCGAGCATGGCCGCACACACCTTTAATCCTAGCACTCAGGAAGCAAGGCAGGAGGACGTGCATCCATGTGCGTTCAAGGCCAGCCAAGGATACACGAGACTGACCCATGTGGTTGTCTGAATAGAATAACTCAATGGACTCATGTGTTTCAATGTTTGGTCCCCATTTGTGTGAAACTGCTTTTAGGGAGGATTTGGAGATGTGGCCTTCTTAGAGGAAGTGTGTCACTGGCAGGAATGTGGTAGAGGGTTGAGGTTTCAAAAACCCACACTAGGTTCAGCCTCTCTCTCTCTCTCTCTCTCTCTCTCTCTCTCTCTCTCTCTCTCTCTCTCTCTCCTTATCTCCTTCCCTCCTTCCCTCTGCCATGTGACTGTGGACTAGATGACAAGTTCTCAGCTGCTACCCTAGCACCATTCCAGCATGCTTCCTGCCATGATGATCATGGACTAAATCCCCTGAAACTATAAGCAAGACCCCATTAAATGCCGTCTTTTATAAGTTGCCTTGGTCATGGTGTCTTTTCGTAGCAATAGAAAACCAAGACACCCTGTCTCAAAAAACCAAAACATAATAGCTGCATGACTAGGAAGCCAATAACGTCTACAAACATGTTTCCTGTCTGTGACACAGAATACAGCAAAACCTACCTTAGAAGGAAACATGGGAAAGAATCCCATATTCAGTAAATACTTGACATATTGTAGTGTTAGTCCCTTCCTTCCACCTCATCATATGTCATTATAATTGGTCCTAATACCTTCTACCAGCTTAGCCAGAGCACTCTTGTCTTCCTAGTTAATCTGTGTGAAGACAAGAGTGTTGCACATCTTCCTGTGGACCAGGTGCCCCAGCCTGGCTTTTCCCTAGATGATGCAGTAGGGCACCCCCATCTTTCGACACAGGGCAGGCAAGACAACCACCAGCTCAATGGGGTCTACATCATGGGCAGTCACCACCAGATGAGCTGCCTTGTTCTCTACCAAGGTGACTGTATTGACCCCTGCTTGGAAGACAGGCGGTCCCTTAGTTGGGACGTCCCCTTTGCCAGCAGCTTTCTTCTCAGAGTGGGCCAGCAGTCTTTGCTTCTTCTCTTGCTTTGTCTCTGGCCTGTACTTGTGGGCAAGCTTAAGCAACTGAGTCGCTGTTTGCCTGTCCAGAGCCTGGGTCAACTGGTTAATGGCAGGAAGTACTTTGAGCTGCTTGTGGAGGATGGCTCTTTGCTGCTGCAAATGGCCCCTGATGTAGTGGGGCCATTTGATGAAGCATGTGAGATCTCTTTTGGGCTGCCCCCTTCCCCTTTCTTTATCTCCCAAGTTCCACAGGCAGGTGCCTCCGTGCCTAGATAAGCTGGGGGGTTTTGTTTGTTTGTTTAGTAAGTGTTAACTGAGAACTTGATACGAATCATGTGCCCTGGTGTACTATATTATAATAGATATATTCTGGTTATAAATAGCTATTAGTCCAATATATCACATATATCCATAAATTGTCCTTTCTTTCCCTGCCACTGTAATAAAATATCTCAACAAAAGCAATTTCAGATATGGTTTATTCTAGCTCACAGTTCCAGATTATAGTCCATTGTGGCAGGAAAATGAAGGCAGCAGGGGCTGGGTCAGGAAGTCCCATTCTGGCCTTTGTAATCAGGAAGAGAGAGACAGCAATGAATGCAGACTACTTACTGGTCCACTCCGTCTCTCCACTGATGCAGCCAGGATCCCAGGCAGGAAATGGTGCCACCCATGGTGGGCGGGTCTTTCTGCTTCAATTAGTGTAATAAAAATAATTCCCCACAGGCAAGATCAGAGGCCCTTCTCCCAGGTGACTCTGTCAATCAGACACTAAGTATCACCTGTGTTATGTGAGCTGTATCACGGTGATAATGACAGCATTAATGATAATTTTGCTATGACCATTCAGCATTTATTCTGAAGTAGACATTTTACATAAATGAGCTTGATAAATTCTCATTAACAAACTGGGCTGGAAGTAGATCTTAGGAGTTGATCATGTGGTTAGCATGTACAGGGCCCTGGATTCAATTCCTAACACCTAACTCAGGTACACAGTCATATCTTCAATCTGCATATTGGTAGAAAAGATTATCAAATTTTCATTCAAAAGAAAATACCTTCACGACTAGTAAAAATAACAAGAATAACGAGTGAACATCCCTTAGAGTCCCTAGAAGTTAGTAATTGTTCAGGTCTCTAAGCATACTAAACACATTGTTATGTGTTTTACGTTTACTAAGCTTACAACTAAGGAGGAGCAGAGATTGAAAGCCATTCTCAGATACATGGCAAGCTTAAGGCCAGTCTGGGATATATAAGACCCTGTCACAAAATAATAATAGTAATAGTAATAATAATAGTAATTAATAATAATAATAATAATAATAATAATAATAAACAAAATAAAACACTGAGAGACCAGAGACCAGATCTTTAGGGTTCAGACTCTACCTTAGAGAACCTGACCTAAGGCTGACCGCGAGTTAACTAACAGGCCTCCCAGTGCCTGGCATCAGTTTCCAGGCTACCTGTCAACAGGACCTGCATCTAGCACCAGTCTCCAGGTTATTCCCCAACAAATCTGCACCCCCAGGTCACAAGCCCATTCCTGACACTTCACATCCTAACAACCACCACTCGGAGGAAAACAGAAGTTAAGTTTATGGTTTGGCTCCTAGCACCAGCCAATTATGTTAAGGGCCATAATGGCCCACCAATCAAATGCGTGCCAGGATAGATACCCTCTTCTTGCCCTTACAGATGCTTGCCTGAAACTGGGATTGGGGTTGCGCCCTCTCGTTCTACTGCATTAGAGATGAGGGTGTGGCCCAAGCTCCAGCTTGTAAATAAAGACCTTAGTGGAATTGCATCAGAGATGATGCCTTGGTGGACTTTTGGGGCTTGTGAACAGGCACACTATTACCACCATGATCACTATACAGCAAAGAAGCATCTAAAGGAGTGGGACAATCCCAAAACCAACATTTAAGACAAAAAGTAGATATAGACAAGGTACACAAAAAATTTTTTTTCAGTTTCCCCAAAAGGTCAGTCTGTATACCCAGGCTTGTAGGAAGTGGTAGGTCCATATCATTCTAGGGAAGTGGTAGAGCCATGTCTTTTTAAACTTGCTCTGGTGTGTATCCTAGTTTGGGGAAGGGGCTGGGATTCACCATCAAAATTTAAATCTTCTCTCCTTCCACTTTCTGTTCTTGCTGAGTAAGAAAGAACAATGAAACAGAGTTGGAGCTCCTCATTGTGGCTAAAACCTAAGATCCCAATGTTTGGGAGGCTGAGGCAGGAGGATTTGCTATACAGCAAAATCCTGTTGCAAAAACTGAGAGACATCACACACAAACACACACACACACACACACACACACACACACACACACACAGACACAGAGACAGACAGGCAGACAGAAAGACAACACAAACTCTAATATGTCCTGCACATCTCCTTATCTTATTAAGCCAGATTCAGGTTTATTCACAAGCAGAATCTTCATGAGTTAATAAAGATTTTAAAAAATTTACTTGTGGGGCTGGTGAGATGGCTCAGTGGTTAAGAGCACTGACTGCCCTTCCAGAGGTCCTGAGTTCAAATCCCAGCAACCACATGGTGGCTCACAACCATCTATAATGAGATCTGATGCCCTCTTCTGGTGTGTCTGAAGACAGTGACAGTGTACTCATATATAATAAATAAATAAACCTTTAAAAAAATTTACTTGTGGGGTTGGGATTTAGCTCAGTGGTAGAGCGCTTGCCTATGCAAGCGCAAGGACCTGGTTTGGTCCCCAGCTCTGAAAAAAAAGAAAAAAAAAAATTTACTTGTGTTTTTAAATTGTGTGTGTGTGTGTGTGTGTGTGTGTGTGTGTGTGTGTGTGTGTGTGTAAATGGCTATCTTAGTTGCCAACTTGTCTAAAACTGGAATTAAATAAAACTCAGGAAGCCAGTTACACCTATGAGGGACTTTTTCTTTCTTTTTAACTTTTTATTGATATTTTTGAATTTACATCACTCACCACAATCTCACCCAACTCCTTGACTCTTCATACCTGCCCTCCTTGCAAACTGCCCCCTCAGAATGAAAACAAAACAAAATTTTAAAAAATCTCATTTTGGAAGCTCCCACAGTGTACCCTTTTGTCCACAGTCTTTTCTTGTAAATGTTCTTTGCAATGAGTCATTGGTGTGGTTCGAGGCCTCTGGCTTCTGCACACCATCAATGCTGGATCCTCACCAAGATTCCTCTTGGTTATCTTGTTGTGGTCCTGTGTCATAGAGTTCCTGCAGATCTGCAGTACTGGCCCCTTTGTACACTCATAGATGAGGTAGATACTGGGGTGGGCCAACTCAAAGCCCTGGATCTAGGCCTGGGTTGGACAGCTCACCAGCTCTCCCAGCACTCATATCACCAGGCAAGCTCATCCAATTTTGAAATTTATTTTTATTTTATGTATGAGTACACTGTAGTTGTCTTCAGACAGACCAGAAAAGGGCATCAGATCCCATTACAGATGTTTTGTGAGCCATCATGTGGTTGCTGGGAATTGAACTCAGGACCTCTGGAAGAGCAGTCAGTGCTCTTAACCACTGAACCATTTCTCCAGCACCCCAAGATAAATTTTTAAAGTATCTGTAATAGGCTTTCCAATTTGCCAACACCTATAGTTACTGAAGCCTCTCCTAGAATCTTGGAGAGTACTGAAATCTCACGACGTGAACTATCCTACAAACTGAGGGAGATACATGCATTTGATATACTGATTCACCACCTCGGAGAGGCAACATTTTTTGGTGACTCTCTATATAAAATTTAACAACTAGTGGGAAAATTAGGAAAATAATGATACTGATTGGTTGCTCCCAGAATCTCTGGATAAATTGACAAAGGAAAAGGAGGCACTCTGTGATCAAATTAACCACTTTCTGGCGTCTCAGAATACGGTGAAAGATAACAATGAACTCAGTGATAAAATTGACCGACTGCAGATGCACATAAACAGTGTAAAGGTTTCTAAGTGTGCCCTGGGAGAGAATCTCCTCTCCAGCAGCCACAGATCTCAAGCTGCAGGAAAATCAATCAGAAGCCCTCATTACAAAGTTGGCTGAATTACAAGGAAAATTCAAGTCCCAGCCTTGAAGGGTGTCAGTGGTTAAAGGGCATCATTGGTATAGAATGGGGTCCTGTAACTTGGGATGGAGGTGTGTGGGAAGACCCTATTGAGGCTGAAAGCTTTGAACCCTCAGGTTCTCAAGGGTTTACCTCACCTGAGGAAGTAATCTCTCCATTCCCACCCACATCCCCTAAAATGATGCCTTTTCCACCTTTCCCTGAGGAAATGAATCTTTCATTGTCTGCTAAACCAGCAGTGATTTCTCTTATAGAAATGCCAAGCAAGACAATGCTGATGCACCTCAGAATCCACCAATGGTTGTCTCTACACCTGTAACCAGACTAAAGTCCAAGCAGGGGAAAGAGTGTAGTCCATGAGGAGGTGAGCTACTGAAGAGGTTAATGAGTTTACTAATTCGTTCAAGCAGATGCCTGAGAACTGTGTGTGGGAATGGACTTTAAAGGGTATGAAATAATGGTGGAAGAATCATAAAACTGGATCTGAGTTTATTGATATGGGCCACCTTAGTGGAGACTCTAGGACAAAAAATTAAAAAGGTGTCAAGAGTTTGTTTGAATGGTCGGCTGAAGCGTTTGTCAAAAGATGGCCGACTGAAAAGGAGTTGGAGATGCCTGATCCGGGATGCCTGGAGATGCCTCCAAATGCCTGAAGATCCCTTGGCTTAGCATTGATGAGGGAATTTTAAGGCTCAGGAAAATTGTAATGCTTGAGTGGATATGCTGTGGAAACCTAATCCTCAACAATAGGAAGACCCAGAAGACATACCGTTCACTAATCCTGTAAGATGCAAAATGGTGGGAGGAGAACCAGCACATCTGAAGAAATTCGTTCTTGCCCTTCTCCTTTTGCCAGACCTCAGAGACGCTGCTGCTCAGTTGGGTGAGTTAAATGCAGTGGGTTTGACTGGGCCCAGTAGGAGCAGGGGCCAGGCGGCAGCCCTAAATCACCAAAGGCAAGGTGGGCGTACTTATCCTGATGGACAGCACAGCTAGAGCAATGTTCATGAAGGCCTAACCTGTTACATGGTCAGCACAGGCTAAGTGATTTTATGGTGGCCTGACTGGAATGGACCTTTGGTACTGGCTAATCAATTATGATGTCCCCCAAGTACAAAAGAAGCCCGTTGCATTTTTTTTTTTTGATCTGTATAAGCAGAAAAAAAAATCTCAAACAAATGAAGGAAAGGCCACATTGGATCATGGAGAAAGGGAATCTTGGCTCATGAATTAATTTCAACTTGAGCCAGTTTGCAGACACAGAACCCCTTGAAAGAAGTGACAGCCAGGTTCGCCTGTGGAAGGACCTTGATAAAATACCTTAGAGTTTTACTGTTAGCCTTTCCCCAGAAGGACCTTTGGCCTTTTACAAGGGTGACTGTACAATGAGGGAAAGGAAACAATCAGCACTTCCAGGATGTATTGGAAACGGGTTGTGAATTGACCCTGACTCCAGGAGACCCCAAGAAACATGGCCCTCCAACCAAAGTAGGGGCTTATGGAGGTCAGGTGATTAATGGGTTTTCCACTTAAGTCTGAAGGTTCAGTGGTCCTCAAATTGATTCTGTGGTTATCTCCCCAGTCCCAGAGGGTATAATTGGCATAAATATGCCTCGAAGTTGGCAGAATTCTCACATTGGTTCCATGACCTGTGGAGTGAGGGCTATTATGGTTGGAAAGTCTAAATGGAAGCCTTTAGAGTCGCCTCTGCCAGGGAAAATAGTGATTCAAAAACAGTACTGCATCCCTGGAGGAGCTGCAGAAAATAATTTCACCATCAAAGACTTGAAAATTGTAGGGGTGATGATGGTTCCTACCACATCTCCTGTTAACTCTCCTATCTGGCCAGTGAAGAAGACAGCTGGAGAATGACACTTGATTATTGAAAACCCAATCAAGTAGTGATCCAACTGCAGCTCCTACTCCAGCTGTGGTGTCATTACCTGAGCAGATTAACACATCTGATTCATGATATGTAGCTTTTGATCTAGCAAATGTCTTTCTCAGTACCTGTCCATAAGGACCACCAGAAGCAATGTGCTTTCAGTTGGCAAGGCCAGCAGTATACCTTTACAGTTTTGCCTCAAAGATATATTAACTCTCTGGCCCTGTGTCATAACTTGGTTCAAAGGGATCTTGGTGAGCTCTCTCTTCCACAAAATAATCACACAGGTCCTCTATATTGACGATGCTATGATGTGTAGACCAAGTGAGCATGAGGTACCAACCACTTTGGACTTGTTGCTAATGCATTTCTACACCAGAGGATGTGAAATAAATTCAACCAAAATTCAAGGGCCTTCTACCTAAGTGAACTTCTTAGAAGTCCAGTGATGTAGGGCATGCAGACAGAAATATTTCTTCTGTGGTGAAGGATAAGTCATTGCACTTGGCCCTTCCTACCACCAAGAAGCACAACATTTATTGGGCTTATTTGGACTCTGGAGAGAGCACATTCCTCATTTGGGTGTGTTACTCCAGCCTATATACCAAGTATCCTGGAAAGTTGCTAGCTTTGTGTGGGACCTGGAATAGGAGAAGGCTCTTCAACAGGTCCAGGCTGCTGTGAGGGCTGCTCTACCACTTGGATCACAGGATCCAGCAGACCCTGGTATCAATCTCAGATGGGGATGACGTTTGGAGCCTTTGCAGATCCCTATAGGAAGAGACCTCTAGGATTTTGGAACAAGGCTCTACCTTCATTTGCAGACCACTATTCTACCTTTGAGAGGCAGCTATTGGGCCTTAGTGGAGACTAGAAGTTTGACAATGGGCCACCAAGTTACCATGTGATCTGAGCTGCCCATCATGAAGTGGGTGTTATCTGACCCACCAAGCTATGAAGTAAGATATACCCAGCAGCAGTCTATTATCCAATGGAAGTGGTAAATACATACTCAGGTTAAGCAAGTCCTGAAGGCACAAACATATGGCATGAAGAAGTTGCCCAAATACTCATGGTTTCTACTCCCCTTACAATGCCATCTGCCAACAACCATGCATCTATAACCTCATGGGGCATGCTCCATGATCACTTCCTCAGTCAACTGATCATGACTGAGGAAGAGAAGACTGGGGCTGGTTTACTGATGGCACATTTGCAGGTACCACCCAGATGTGGACAGCTGCAACACTGCAGTTCCTTTCTGGGACAACCCTGAAAGGCACTGGCAAACTGGAAATCATCACGGGGCTGGGAATGGGGCAGAACTTCGGGTAGTACACGTAGTCATACATTTTGTTTGGAAGGAGAAATGGCCACATGTGTGATTGTTGCCTGACTCTTGACCTGCAACCAATGGGTTGGCTGAATGGTCAGGGCCTTAGAGAGTACGTGATTGGAAAACTGGTAAGACATCTTGGAAAGCAGTATGTGGATAGATCTCTCCAAATGGGCAAAAGATGTAAAGATACTTGTGTTCCACGTAAATGCTCATCCAAAGGTGACTTCAGCAGAGGAGTTCAATAATCAAGTTCATAGAGTGAGCAAGTCTGTGGATACTCAGCCTCTTTCCCCAGCCAACCCTATCATTGCCCAATGGATCCATAAACAACGTGGCCACAATGACACAGATGGAGGTTATACATGGCCTCTACAACACGGAATGCCACTTACTAAGGCCGACCTGGCTACAGCTACTACTGAACACCAGGTACGCCAGCAGCAGAGGCCAGCACTGAGCTCCAGGCATGGCACCATTCCCTGGAGAGACCAGCAGTGATCTGGGAGCAGGTTGACTACACTGCCCACGTCCTGCATGGAAATGACAATGCTTTGTTCTTGTTGGAGTAGATTCTTTTGTTTTGTTTTGTTTTGTTTTGTTTTGTTTTGTTTTGTTTCAGATAGGCTTTCTCTGTGTAGCCCTGGATGTCCTAGATCTCACTCACTGTGTAGACCAGGCTGGCCTCGAACTCAGAGATCTGCCAGAACTTTGCCTCCCAAGTGCTGGAATTAAGGTGTGTGCCACCACTTCCTGGCCTGGAGTAGATTTTTACTGTGATTATAGATTTTTGCCTCTCCTGCACCTAATGCGTCTGCTGAAGCTCATGCATGAGTTTACAGATTGTCTTTTCCAGCACCATAGTATTCCACACGCTATTGCTTCAGATCAAGGAACTCACCTTACAGCCAGAGAACGGAACAGTGGACCCACAATCATGGGATCCACTGCACTTACCATGTTCCCCACCGTCCTGAAGCTAGCCTTAGAGGAACACGACTTTTTGAAGACAGGTACAGGGAGAGAGGGCTGAAGCAGCACTCTCCCAGAGGCAGCGGAATATGCTTTGAACCAGCATCCAATATAAGGTATGGCCTCTCTGATAGCCAGGATATGATACACAGTTCCAGACATCAAGGGGTGGAAAAGGAAATAGTTCCACTCACTGTCACCCCTAGTGACCCACTAGGAAAAAATTTGTTTCCTGTTCCTGCGACCTTAAGTTCTGCTGACCCAGAAGTTTTGTTTTCAGAGGGAGGAATACTCTTGCCTGGAGCTACGACAAACATTCCATTGAACTGGAAGCTCAGACTTCCCCTTGGCTTCTTTGAGCTTTTGATGCCCTTAAGCCAACAGCCTAAGAAAGGGATAGCAGTGTTAGGAGGGGTGATTGATCCAGATTACCAAGGGGAAATTGGACTGCTTCTCCACTGCGGAGGTAAGAGAGATTATGTCTGAAGTGCAGAGATGCTTTAGGGCATCTCTTGGTGCTACCTCATCCTGTGATTAAAGTCAATGGGAAACTACAACAACCCAATTCAGGCAGGATGACAAAGGGCACGGGCCTTTCCAAAATGAAGATATAGGTTATAGGTCACTCCTCCAGGAAAAAGAAAAACGCCTAGGCCAGCTAAGGCCTCAAGAACAGTTACAGAAATGAGGATTATAACTGACATGTGTTTCTCTCCTACTTTGGGAAGAATTTATTTGTATAGATTTGTATTTATATTTTCTTTCCCCAATTTCTTTATTATGTAATGTAGTATCAATTAAGAGAATATCAGTATTAATTTGTTATATTTAATTATTAATTATCTGATTTAATTTTAAGATGCTTAAAAACTGTTACTCAAGGGACATTGCCACCTATTCTAAATTTATAATACATTAGTGGTTGTATGAGGAGTAGTTATATCATGCTAGGCATAATTGTGACCTGGTTATTATTTTCATTTGGAAATTGTGATATAAGGAGATGTCATTATGTGCCAAGTTGACCAGGGGTGGACTTGTGAACTATTCTTGGTTTTCAACCTGATGACATCTGTAATGAACTAAAACCCAAATGGCTGGGCACATCTGTGTGGGAAATGTTTATTTTTAATTACATTATTTGAAATAGGAAAGCCTACTTTTAGTCTGGATCTTTGAGGTGGGAAGATACACCTTTGATACGGCCCACATCTTATTTAAAGCCTGCGTAAAGGACACAGAAGAAGGAATCTTCTGCTCTCTCTCCTCTCTCGGGAAAGCCCACTCTTTCCCTGGCTTTACAGTCTCCATCTTCAGAATTCTGGCAGATATTGAAAACCAGCTGAGACATTCAGCCTCATGGACTGAACAACTATTGAATTCTTGGACCTTCCATTCATAGACAGCCATGTTTTGACTAGCTGGACTACAGCCTGTAAGCCATTTTTAATAAATCCCCTTCCTATATATATGGAGGGGGGAGGAGATTGATTCATTCTGTAAGTTCTGTTCACCTGACTCACACACAGTGTCTGTGCCTATGAGAGTTTATTCAGGTAGCCCTGGAGCCCGGAAGGAGGCATTGGATCTCTTGGTGCTGGAGTTACAGCCCTTTGGTGAGCCATTGATGTGGGTGTTGGGATCTGAATTCCAGTCTTAGAATTGAGCAGCAAGTGTTCTTAATTGCTGATCCATCTTTCCAACCCCTAAAAAAAAAAAAGAAAAGAAAAGAAAAGGAAAGGAAAAAGAAAAAGAAAAAGAGTGTTTTAATAGAAAAGATTGAAATGAGCCCAAGGCTAGCATGTGTGAAATGAACAAAGCATTCACTTCAGGGATCAAATTAAAGGAAGATTTTTTAAAAGGAAACTCAGTCACCAAGATAAATAATATTTTAATGCAATATCTTAATGAATCAGTTAGCAAACCACAGATATCTAGCTGCTCTCTGCAATTTGGAACCAGAGTCAGTTTTAGGGATGAGGCCATAGAGACAGGGTTAAACAAGCACAGGATAAACCCTCTCTTATTTCAGATGTTTAGATTCTATTCATTGTGGAGTTTGTTTTTTGTTGTTGTTGCTTTGTTTTGTTTTGTTTTTAACTAGTGGTGAATTAAAAAAAAAAAAAACCAACCTCAGGGCTCTCTTTAAATTCTCTGCTTTTCCGTTTTGCTATAGTCCTGGTCTGGCCAGGAGAATAGAGGAAAAGAAGGTAATCGGTGGTTTAAAGATTGGGGAATGGGGTCAAGACCTCCAGCAGAAAAGTGGAAGGTTCCGTTTTTATCCTGCTGCGCGCGCACTGTGCCCTGGGCGCCCTCGTGCCAGTGAAGGCTGCTCTTTCATTGAGCGCCTTCACTTGCTTGGCAGCTGTGCGCACTTTCATATGCAGGTTCTGGAATGCTGGGAGCTGTGCGGCAGCCAAAGCCTTTCCTCTCCCTTCTCAAATGTGACGTTCTCTGTAATTCAGCCACAGACACCTCTTTCCTCAGCCTTCTCACCCAGGGAGCCTGATCAAGGAATCTAAGAGCTAAGCCTCATTTGCCTTCTCTGAGTATGCAAGTGAATTTGCATAGATCTTGTGTCCAATTGCATTCCCTTCACATGGGCCATTTAGAATAAAAACAACATTCATGAATCAAAATGAAGCTTGTTCCATTCTTCCTCCGTCAAAGTATAGAGTAAGTAAAAGATACCACTGTGAGAACCGCAACGGTGTTTGCCAGGGCTGTGTTTAGTTTTAAAAGCAGCCCGATTGGATGGCATTTACTACCTTAGAACTGGCACTTAATATTTACAGCTTCAACCCTGAAAAACACAATCACTCAGAACTGAAAGGGCCACTCCTTCCTCCACCATTCTGGAGAAATTTGAGCCAAGTGCTCCTAAAGGCTAAAACTTTCCTCTTTTGTTCCTCACAGGTCGTTCGCTCCTCGCTCCTCGCAGACTGGAATGCCCTGATGGTCCAGACGGCTGCTTTCTCTGCTGGAGACAACACAGCTGAAGAACCAATTAAAAGAAGAAAGATAACTTAGTGCTCTCAATCCCCATACCCCCACTCCCTTCACCTTTAGGAGAGCCAGGACAGGAAAAGAATAGCTTAGGAGCCTCACTACCCTGGATCTCATTCAGAGAGAAACCATCCAGTGGACAGGGCATACTTGGAATTCTAAAGTGAGCTAGAGCCCATGTCAAAAAACAAACCAACAAATGAACGAACCCGTATTGTAAATAGCGAGAGCCAAGCAACATAGCGCTCTTTTGAAAAATAGAACTAAAGTAGGAACGTGTCAGTCAACCTGTCTACAGCACTGTCCGAGAGAAAACGCATCTAACTGAGGATATGAGGTACAGTCTGGTGGCAGGTAGACAGTTGGGGGTTGGGGGGGCTTAACCCATCATAGATTTTAAAAAAGTTATTTTATTGTTTAGTCTCCTTATTTAAAGATATTAGATTATTGGAGAAACTTTTACTTGTGGAGATAACTGATAACCAAAACAGGGTTGTCCCTAACAATGAATCTCCATTTCCAAATAGCAAATACTAACTGCTACTAGAATGAAGTAGTTTATAATTAATATAATGATCATGTGTTGGTTTCTAATTCGGAGTTTTGTAAATTTAGATAGTGAAAATTGATGCTCAATTCAACTCTTGGTTGAGGTGACAAAACCAAGCCCCTGAACAACCTGTCATCACGTGACCCTTGTCATTTCCTCCTTTATAATATCAGAGGATCTACTGCATACTAAGACAAGAATGCAGAGACTCATGAGTAGGAATATCTGCATTGTTGGAATAGATGTCCTCTAAAATCTTGAAAGTAGTCTAAATATCAATAAAAGGCTAGCTGAGTAGATCATGGCAAACATATACTCTATAAACATATACTCACAGTATTGAAAGGAATAATAAAAATGTATAGTTAATAATGTGAAAAATCTAAGATGCGTTACTATATAATTTTTATAAAATACTTTATTAAAATAATTATAAATTTTAAGGCAATGCAAATTACATGGAGGAAACCAAGAGCTAGATAAGCAGACAGACAGGGAAAGGGATGACAGACGATGATAAAGATGACAAACGTCCTGCTTCTTCACTTCCTAAGGTAAGACAAAGGGCGGGGGGCGGGGGCGGGGACGACACGACCGGGACTTTTCTCCTATCAACAGGGCCCTCCTTCAAGCTGACCAGTCCAGGCTGGCCAGACATGTTCAAGGGCGGTCCTGAACACATTTATCTAAAACTGTGGACCTATCAGATCTCCCCATCTCCCACCCCATCCCTACCCACCCTCCAGCCTTTCTTTCCTTTTGAAAAGTGTGTTTTGTCTGCATGTGTATCTATGTACCATTTGAGTGCAATACTCATGAAGGCTGGAAGAGGGTGTTGATCCCCTGGGAATGAAATTGCACACGGCTCTGAGTCACCACGTGGATGCTAAGAACTGAGGCGAAGTTCTCCGGAAGAGCAGCCAGCAATCTTAGCTGCTGAGTCATCTCTCCAGCCCCCCAGCTCCTTTTCTTTGTTTAAAATCAAAACCCATCCCAGACCACCAAACACCGCGCACGCGCGCGCATACCAACCCAGCCCTACACCAAAGAAGACAAATTCATTCAGACAGAACCCTGAAATAGGAATTTCTGGTTTCGCCGGAGATTCAGTTGTATCATGTGATGGTTTTCTGGAAACTGTCTTATGAGAGGATGTTTTGCTGAAGCAGACACATGGTCTTTTTCTGGAAGCTGCCTGGTGAAAGGCCTTTAACATTTTGCTGGAGCAGAGGCTTGGGACACTTGAGAGGACACATGTTTGGAAAGAGTTTAAGTATAACCCAAAGACATTGGACACCCCTGTTGCACTGGTTTGCCTTGCAACTCTTTGCTGGCCTTCCTTGGGCTCCGCTGACATTGGTCTTTCTTTGCTGATGACACTTCTTGCATTGGTTCACCTTGCCTTCTTCACTGATCATCTCTTGTCATGACTTCTTAGAAACCTACCAACGAACTTCTGGTGGTACTCTAGCTGCTTCTTGCTGCTTCCTCAAACTCTTGCCGATCCTTAAAGCCTTTCCTGAGTGGACTGCACTGATACATGCTTGATGTTTTGCTAGTGGACTGGACCACTGAAGTGAAGATTGGAATGGACCCAAAGAAGTAGTTCTTAACAGGTTCACAACTCCCATTTCCCATTAACCTCTCCTTCCCCTTACCTCTGGTAAATGGTGGTCTAGAAGGGAGGTTGAAGCTTTAAAGAACCATAATTAAAGTAGGTTTTGAAGAATCTAAGCCTACAGAACCCCTAGGTGGGTAACATTACAATGTAATTAAGTGTAGGAGCTGGGAAGGCGCCTCAATTGTTTGCCACACAAGCATGAGGACCCGCAGCACCTGCATGAAAAGCTGGGCGTGGCAGGCTTTGGTTGGGCCACCTCCACCCCCACCCCCACCCCCACCCCCACCCCTGAGCTGGTGGGTAGAAGGGAGGCAGAGATAGGAGGCTCCCTGAGGCTTGCTGATCCACTAAAATAGACAATCAGTGAACTCTAGGTTCAGTGAGAAGCTCTGTCTCACAAATACAATGTGGAAAATTATGAGAAAGAGATTATCAACCTCTGGCTTCTACACTTATATGCAAGTGCATACATCTTGCACACACCAAAATATCCTTGTGATTTAGATACTTAATGTATGTGTCTCTGTATGAGTATGGTGTTCGTATATGAACAAACATTTCTGGAAAAACTTAATTGTCATTACTTAATAGAGTAGGATTGGAGGATTAGGAGAATAGAAGTATAGACCTTTATGCTTTATAACTGTGCAATCTGCGTGCCTGTGAATAGTGGTTGAATTGATTTGCTGTAAGTCTATGAGGATTTATTAATTTATAATAAGCAAATGTATATTTATTATAGATGAACTCAGTGAGTAGGACAGAAAGCACCAGGGCCTGTGGTTGTGCCAAGCACAGAGCTGCTCACTAAATGCAGGGAAGCTAAAGTGATTTTCATTTTTCGTGGGATGGTTTCTCTTGGAAATATTAATATTTCTTCAGCTAAAAAAGAGCTCCATTTCCAAAGCAGAAAACTCTGAAGATTCATGTTAGAATAAAAGAACACTATCAAAATTCACTTCGAACCTAAGGATCCAGATGATGTGTGTCATTTGTTGATTGTTTGGGTTGCTGGTTTTGGCTGGTTTTGGCTGGTTTTGATGTTTTGAGTCAGGGCCTCTATGCAGTCCAGACTGGTTGAAGCTTCAGCCTCCAGGGTTACACCACCATGCCCACTTAACTGTGTCTTCCTAGTCCACATAAAACAGATTTTGTTTTATTCTTTGGGGTATCTATCAGAAGTGAGATTATTGGAGCATCTTATCTACTTAGCATCTCAACAGTGGGCGGGGCCATCTTACTTCCCCATCAGCAAGATTCTAGAGGGTCCCCTTCTTCACATGCTCTCCAACACTTGTCGTTTTCTGATTTTTGTCCTTAGCTACCCTATTCATACAGTAGTAATATTGTTATAGATTTGTTTGTGGTTTCCTAGTATTCAGTGATAGTGAATATTTTTCATGCTTGTTAAGTTGCTCATGAAAGTTCTTACTTTTAAACTAGCTTAATTGGTTAGGTTTTTTTCTGTTTGTTTGTTTGTTTGTTTGAGCGATGGTCTCACTCTGTAGCCCAGGCTGCCCTAGAACTCACAATCCCTGTGCCTTTCCCTCCTAAGCACTGAGATTTTTGATGGTCCAGCATACCTGGCTGTTGTTATTTTCATTTTTGAGTTCTAAATATTCTTCATAGATTATAAATACTCGAGCCTTATCAGATACAGTATTTACAAATATTGTCTCCATTCTGTAGGCTGCTTTTAGGTTTTCTTGGGCATAGTGCTGGAAGGTTCTATGCTTGATACAGATGGAGAAAAGCAATTAAAAGTCTTACCCAGCTGTGATCCTTGCAAGCTATACCAACAGTTGGCCCAGAAAGGCATGCCCTCTGATCCAATAGTGGCATGGATGTTATGGGGTAACCAACTATGCTTTATTGGATTTGAGGCCTACTTTATAATATTTAAATTTTGTTTTATTTTATGTGTATGGATAGATGTTTCACCTGCATGTATGTCTGCACTGAGCACATGCCTAATGCCATGGAGGCCAAAAAAGGACATCAAGTACCCTGATGCTGGAGTTACAGATAGTTGTAAGCCACTACCCATGTGCTGTAGATCAAATCTGGATTTTCTGGAACAGCAGCCAGTGCTTATAACTGCTGGGCCACCTCTCCAGCCTCTATAAAATTAAAAAAAAAAAGCAAGACAAAAAATCCCTAGGGTCTTGCCACATCATAGCTCAGGGTATCCTGGAACTTGCCATGTAGTGCAGACTGAACTCAAACTTAGATCCTTCTGCCTCAGCCTCCCAAAGACTGGGATTACAAATGTATACTATTACAACTGAATCATGTTCCCTTCTGTTCTAATTTATATTCTATTGCTATGTTATGTGCCATGGGAAGAAAGAGTTTATTTCACCTTGCAGCTAATGGTCAATCAGGAAGAGAAGTCAGGGCAAAAACTCGAGGCAGGAACCTAAAGGCAGGAACCATAGCACAGATCGTAAAAGAATGCTGCTTATTGGCTTGTTCTCCACAGCAAACCCAGCTTGCTTTTTATACAACCAGGCATACCTGCCCAGGGTTGGCACCATCCACAGTGGTCTGGGCCCTCTGACATAAATCATCAATCAAGAAAATGCACCACAGGCTTGCCTACAGGCCAATCTGATGGTGGCATCTTCTCAGTTAAGGTTCCTCTTCCCAGATGACTACAGTTTGTGCCAAGTTGACATAGAAGCAAAATTACCCAGAACTCCATCTTTTATCTCTGTCACCATTGTTAGCCAACTTGTTCCTTCTTATCACCTGAACTGGAAAGCTTTCTATGTAGTGTGCCTATCATGGGTAGATAGTATCCATTTACTACCACCAGGTTGTTTCTTTGCTCAAGAATGGGTGACGATTACGACTGTCTGAACTATTAATTAGAGACTGCCCTTGAAATGCAGTTATGTTAGCAGACTATGATAATCGTACCTTTAAGTCTAAATTAGCCAGCCAGATTTACCTACTGCCTCTACAATAGGTAGGTTGGAAGAAGAGCTGGATCAAATTACTGATTCAAGGTCGATGGAAGCAGATTCTTTTTTAACAGGGGTAAAAACAGTGCTTTTGATCCAAAGACCAACTTTCATTTACTCATTCCACAGATGTTAAATGGACACCTACTGAATACCAGTATTACGAGAAACAATGGTCCAAATACTGCACTCTAGTTATCACTTAGGAGAGAGTTTTAAAAATATCTAATAAAAGCACGAATGCAGTCCTGCGGGGACAACAGAGTGGAGTAAGTCTTTTTTTTTTTAAAGATTTATTCATTTATTATATATAAGTACACTGTAGCTGTCTTCAGACACACCAGAAGAGGGCATCAGATCCCATTACAGATGGTTGTGAGCCACCATGTGGTTGCTGGGATTTGAACTCAGGACCTCTGGAAGAGCAGTCGGGGCTCTTAACCACTGAGCCATCTCTCCAGCCCCCTGGAGTAAGTCTTATTAGAGAGAGATTCCCTTCTCACTAACAGATCTGTTAAATCGCCACTATTATTATCTAGAACAGTCCCCCTTCCCATCACCACTTTATCTTTGAACTCAGTCATTTACAAACATGTATTACTTATCTATCTAATCCCAACAAAAGAATAAAGGAATTCTAAGCTCCTTGGAATTGGACTGTGACATAGGAATGGTTAGGAAGTCGTATAGCTGTGAAGTTTTACAGGACACTTCCCAACATGCTGGTATGTTTTTTAAAATGTGTAAAACTGGAGGTTGACAAGATAGCACAGTGGGTAGAATCGCCTGCTGTGAAAGTCTGCTGACTTGAGTGTAATCCTGGAGGCCATGAGCAAGAAGGAGAGAAGTGACTTCACAGAATTATCCTTTGGCTTCCATAACTGTGCTTCAGTGCTCATCACACACACACACACACACACACACACACACACACACACACTTTTTAAAATTACACTAAATTAATACATTGGGGGAAATATAAGGTGAGTCAACATCAAAGCAGTGGCCACATGGCAAGAGCTGAGAGCTGAGAGACAAGTGCAGACCAGCTGCGGTGACTCCATAGTGCTGGAGGTCACATGGCAAGTTGCAACAAGGTACCTCCATAACGGCTAAAGTGGGTTTTGCACATTTTTTTCCATGGACACATTACAGGGAATGGAGACTAACTTGTGCCATTTTCCTTTACTTACATCCTGACTCAGATGCTTTGACCAGTGAGACGGAAACATCAGAGCATCCAGAAAGGAATTCACGACAAGCTCAAAGGATGGGCAACCTTCAGGAAGCAGACAGAATGGAAGACAGATCCCTGTATAGGATAGATGGGTGTTTGCTTAATGTAGGAAAACAGAGTCTGGGTGAGCAGAGATTTAAAGTGGACTGTAAGTGAGTGAACTGCAAAGTCTTACTAGTGGACACTCATTTTGCTGTCCAATGCCGATTGACTTTCTAGTTTCTGCTTGTAAACCACCATCTCTCCTATCTTCTGACTAAAGAAACTTCTAGTTGAGCTGACTCTACCCCAGAGCAGGAGTGAAGGTGCCCCTCAGACCTGGAGAACCATCACATATTCCCCTGGATGCTGAGACGGTCCAGGAATGGACTATAAGATATAAAGAGCATTTTCCCCAGTGGCCCTGTCTTTGGAGTTGTTCATGGGAAGGATGCTAGAAGCTGGAGATGATGCTGACATCTTAGAAGGCACAACTGAGAGTTGGTGTGGGGAGTGAGTCCCAGCCATGGGGTCCAGCCCCTGGGTGGAGTCCTGCCTGAGACTGCAGCCCTCAGTTATGCCAGCTGATTAATTCTCATGGGCATTTACTTCGTCTTATTAGACTTTTCTGTCACATGCAACATAATTGTCCATTAAAGACAATAAAAATAAACCCTGAACAATGCAAATGAAAGTTCCTTGGTGGGCATAGCTGTTTTCATTATCAAGGAATAAATTACCTGCAAGGTTGGATTGGAAACAGGCGTCAAAATGATGTTAAATCTCAGTCTCGGTAGGCCTCTAAGCTTAGGACACTCACCCTCCATGATGTTTGGTTTTTTGTTTTTGTTTTTTTTTTCTTTTCTTTTTTTTGGAGCTGGGGACCTGAAACCCAGGGCCTTGCGCTTCCTAGGCAAGCGCTCTACCACTGAGCTAAATCCCCAACCCCATGATGTTTGTTTTGTTTTGTATTGTTTTGGGCTAGGCACAAACTTTAAATTCCTGCACTCAGGAAACAGTGAATCTCCATGAATTCCAGGCAAGCCAAAGCTACGTAGTGAAACCCTGGTTTGGAATAAAAGTAAATAAATAAAAATTGTTTTGGAAGCTGGAGGCCAGAGAGATGGCTCAGTGGTTAGGAGCACTGGCTTGCGCCTGCAGAGGACTCAGGTTCCACACACCCACAAGGTGGGTGCCCAACTGTGTCTCCAGTTCCGAAGGACTCACCGTTCTCCTTCTCTGCTCTCCCTGGACACCAGGCACACATGTGGTATACATTTAAAAATGAATCAAATTAAAAAAAATTATTTGTGCCTTTAATCTCAGTACTCCAGAGGCAGAGGCAGGTAAATCTCTGTGGGTTCAAGGCCAGCCTGGTCTGCAAAGTGAGTGCCTTATTTAATGTAGAGTTTGCTTGTTAGCCACTGCATGCTTGGCCAGGAGCTGTGGAAGCACTGGGATTACAGATGTGCACCACTGGTATACTACCATGCCTGGTTTACCTGGGTTCTGGGGATTTGAACTCAGATCCCCACGCTTACATGGCAAACACTTTACCCACTGAGTCATCTCCCAGTCCCCTCTGCAATGTTTTGTAGTAGAACTCAGTTCCTCTCACTTGTATGGTCTACTTTTTAACAAGCCCAAATTAGATACAGAAATTATTAGACTTTGATCAAGTGGTATTCTTAGAGTTTGGGTCTTCTTTATGATATGTTCAAGATATATGGATATTCCATAAATATAATGCTGTTAATAGTGTTCATTTTAATAGCTAACCAAATGGCAGAAAAAACTGTCATATGTGATGGTCTCATCAACTGTCAGCTTGATGAGATCTAGAATCTGATTCCAGATAATAAGGGATTGTCTTGAATAGGTTAATGAAGGTGGGAAGACCTGCCCCACTGTGGGGGCACAATTCCCTCAACTGAGATCTTGGAGAAATTGGGCCAAGCATAAGCATTCGTCACATTCTGCTTCATTGATGAGATGCTCTAAATTCCTAACCTCACCACAATGGCCTGCAAACTCAAGCTGCAAACCAGAACAAACTTTCTCCCTTTAAATTATCAAAGCTGCAGGAAGAGTGCCTGAGACACTACATACTCCGTGTGTCTAAAAACCAGTGCATAGGCGGTGGCCACTATGTATGGGCTAATACTAACAACAGAGGCCTTGACTGCAAAGGCCTGATCAAGGGGCAGGGCTCCCCAAAACTTCTCTGGAGTTTTGGCATGAAACAACATCATCGTCAACACGGAGGCTGGAGAAAGGCAGTATCTGAAAATGGCTGTATCAAAAGTCAAATTTGGGGTTGGGGGATTTAGCTCAGTGGTAGAGCACTTGCCTAGCAAGCGCAAGGCCCTAGGTTCAGTCCTCAGCTCCGGGAAAAAAAAAAAAAAAGAAGTCAGAATTTTTCAAGATAAAAATAGAGGGAGGTCGGCTGGTTATAGAGCACCTCTTTAATCCCAGTGCTTGGGAGGCAGAGGCAAGCAGATCTCTGTCAGTTCAAGGCCAGCCTGGTCTACAGAGTGAGTTTCAGGATAACCAGGGCTACACAGAGAAACCCTGTATCAAAAAAACAACAAGTAGTAATACAGAAGGATGAAGGCCCTAGTTCCCAGCATAAACTTTCACTGATACAATTAACCCTATCACAGATTATTTAAATAGCGTGGGGCTGATAGCTTTAAAAAACAAACAAACAAACAAACAAAACCAAAAAGACAAAAAACCTGGGTCTGGCTCCTGACACACACTTGGTGGCTCTAAATCAGTTAAAAATTTAGTTCTAGGGGATCTGACACTCTTTTGGTCTCTGAGGGCACCAGTCATGCATGCAGTGCACATATATTCATTCAGGCAAAACACTTAGACATATAAAATACATCTCAAAACTTAAATGTGACTTTTAAAATTCTAAGTCTTAAAAATAAAATAAAGTAGCTACACTTATCCTAGTCTTTCTTCATCAGTAATTTGAAGAGCATTGGGGAAATATACTGCAGAAATATAGGAACAATGACAAAAGCTAAAACTAAATGATACCTCACAATGTCCTGGGTACCATTTTAAGTGTTTTCCTTGCATTAAAGGCCAAGTGACTCGGGGAACCAGTTTGAAGCAAGAGTGAGCTCAGGATGTGTCCAAACACTGATCTAGTCCTGAGATCAGGAGTCAGGACTGTTTCCTCTTCTCTCTGGGTCTGCATTCTCTGGTGCTTATAGTCTGAACGACGGCTACCCCCCACCACCCTTGAGGTAGTCAGACAGCCTGGTGGCCAAAATACAGGTTTAACTTCCTCTCTCCTTATAAGGACATGTCCAGCAAGCACCTGGAACTCCTCTTCATGCAAATGAAAAATTCCCAGAACCCCAGCCCCGGTCAATAATGTACACTTACCCCTGTCCTCAAAACTTCTACCCTTTTCCCAAGGTTTATACAGCCCTTGTTACCCCCAGTAAAAGAGAGCTGTTTCAAGGAAACCTGAAAGCTGTTTCTCTTGGTCCTCAAGCCAGTGGAGATCCTGAGAACCCACCCACCCAGATAAAGTTCCTTCCTTCCATTCCAGCTGCTGTGCACAGATGCCTGGATACCCTGAGGGCAGAAACAGAATCAGGCCTTCATTAAACCACGAATACCTCACAACAGCCCTACAAAGTAAACATATTAGCCTCATTTTTCAGAGGTTCAGAAGTTAGGATTCTTGCCCAAAGCAAGGAATACAGTGGATAGTAAGTAATTTGAAACAAGGCAGCTCTTTCTTGCTTTCCTACGTAACTAACAATACTAACTAACAATACAGGGAGCAATCCAAATTAGAACAGGAAACATAAAGGAAAAATCCAAAAGACTTTTCAAGAGTTTTCAGTGAGGGTGTGGTGTGTGATCCAATGGCACAGCACTTGGCTTACACACAGCATGCTTGAGGTCTTAGTCTATTCCACGAGAACACAAAATGAAAATAAATTGTGTCTGTCGATGTTTATGTGTTATGGTATGACACCATAATGCATGAATACAGCATGTAATGGTCAGAAGAGGAAAGCCAGCAAAGCCATCATCACCTCGGGCACGTGTCACTTTGACATTAGGTATAATTTTAGCAAGTCTGTCAATGTTTTGTCAAGTCCAACAGAAATGATGAAGGACAAATTAAAATGCTGGCTTCTGAGGAAAAAAATTAAGACAGGCAGGAAAATGAAAATGAAACCTGAAGCTTCCAGAAAGAATGTTTTCAAGATGGATTTAGTGATGTTTACCGCTGTGCGATGTAAGGGGATCACAAGTTCAAGGCCAACCTGGGCTACACAGTGAGACCCTCCCTTACCTAAGACATAAGAATGTAACCAAGCTTCAGAACCCTATGGAAAAGAATCTTTCACTATAATTGATGGATAAAATCAGCTAAGGGGGCTGGAGAGATGGCTCATTGGGTAAGAGCATGGGTTGCTTTGGACCAAAGAACAATTCTAAGTACCAAGTGGTGGCTCACAAATATCGATAACTCCAGTTCTGGGGCCTCTGTGGGAACCAGGCACAAAGGAGATGCACAGACGTACACGCAGGCAACACAAATACACACACAAAATAAAATCACATTAATAATTTTTTTTAAGACCAGTTAAAGAGACTTGAGCTGGGTTGGGGATTTAGCTCAGTGGTAGAGCGGTTGCCTAGGAAGCTCAAGGCCCTGGGTTCGGTCCCCAGCTCCGAAAAAAAAGAACCAAAAAAAAAAGAGAGACTTGAGCTAAGAAAGTCTTCAGTCTCAGAAACAGAAGAAAAATAAAGGCTGAAACAAAATAGCCCTGCTTCTCCGTGTTCCGGCAGTAGATGGGTGGTTGAGATGAGGTCTTGTGTAAGCATAGGTTGGCTTCAAATTCTTTTTGTGGCTGAGGATAACTCAACTCACCATTCTCCTGCCTCTGCTCCCAAATGCTGAGATCACAGGAAAGAAGGTAAAAAAAATGTTACTACGTCACAGCCAACTGCTCTCTTCTGTTAGCAAGAGAAGTCTAGGCTGCCTGTGGAGAGAAATAACTACAACGACAACCGACAACAAAACCCTTAGATGATCCTTTATTTTATTCCAGAATGGATTCAAGCACAAGAGCTGATAAAGATGCCCAGTCAATAAGAGCTCCTAAGAAAACTGCTTCGTATGCAAACCGTTAACTGAGTCTCTCGCAAACAAAATTCCATATCTCAAAATGATTAAGCAGAATGCAATCATATCAGGAGTACAAGGATAGTTCAACAATAGGAAATTTATTGCAATGATTAACCATGTTATCAAAAGAGATGAATTAACCAATTCATCTCTTCTGAATTGACTCATTCAGCCAATAGATGTTTATTAAGAACCCACTATGTGCTAGGTACTTTATTAAGTCCTACGGCTATGACAATGAACAACAAAATGTTGAATTGGTAATTAATAAGTATAAATTATATCTAATATATTAATATTTGGTAGTAGTAAATGCTATGGTAAAAATAAAGCTGGCTACAAAAGAGAGAGAATGATAGAAGAATGCTACTCAACGTAGGTGGCCAGGCCGGGCAGTAGTGGCTCACACTTTTAATCCCAGCGCTTGGAAGGCTGAAGCAGGTAGATCTCTGAGTTCAAGGCCAGCCTGGTCTACAGAGTGAGTTCCGGGATCCCCCAAACCACCTCAAAAAAGTGTGTGTGTGTGTGTGTGTGTGTGTGTGTGTGTGTGTGTGTGTGTGTGTGTGTGTCCGGAGCAGGCCTCACTGATGAGATTAAATTTAAGAAAGACCTAAAGGAAACGGGTAGGGGATGACCAAAAGAATATTTGAAGACAAAGGGTTCCAGGGAGAGAGAACAACAAACGCAAAGGCCTTTATGTGAGAGAGTGTTTAGTATTTTCAAGATCACACTTATGGCTAAACAAATTCAAACAGAACTCCACATCAGAGATATGGAAGGCAGAGTGGCAGGTGAGTAAGGCCAGTGGTTCACTGTAAGGACATTGGCTTTTGTTCTGATTGAGGCTGACAGTAACTAGAAGGGCTTAATTCTCATCCTCCCTTTCTTTCTTTCTCTCTCTCTCTCTCTCTCTCTCTCTCTCTCTCTCTCTCTCTCTCTCTTTCTCTCTCTCTGAAGCAAGGTCTCATGTAGCTGAGACTAGATTTGAACTTGCAATGTAGTAGAAGATGACTTTGAACTTTGGGTCTTCCTACTTCTAACCCTCCAAGTATTGTAACTAGAAGGTTTTGAATAAATAATTGACATTATCCGAATTTCATCGTAAACAGCTTCTCTGGTTGCTGTTAAGAATGGACTCAGGTAGCCAGGCAGTAGTGGTGCATGCCTTTAATCCCAGCACTTGGGAGGCAGAGACAGGAGGGTATCTGTGAGTTTGAGGCCAGCCTGGTCTAAAAGTGAGTTCCCAAACAGAGAAACCCTGTTTCAACAACAAAAACAAAACAAAACAAAACACAACAGAAAGAAAGAAAGAAAGAAAGAGAGAGAGAGAGAAAGAAAGAAAGAGAGAGAGAAAGAGAGAAAGAAAGAAAAAGGAACACCCCCCCCCAAAAAAAAGAAAGAAAAAAGAATAAACTCAAGCAAGATGGCTCAGTGGGTAAAGCATTTGCTGCCAAGCCTGGGACCCTGAATTTAATCCCGGAGAACATTGACTCTTGAAAGATACACACACAATAAATAAACTTAACTTAAAAACAATCAGTCATGGTGTGTACATTTTAAATCCAGCAGTCAGGAGAAAAAGATAAGTAGATCTCGGAGTTCAAGTCTAGCCTGGTCTACACATCGAGTTCCAGGACAGCCAGGACTACCTTGTCCAAAATCCAACAAACTAACTAACAAAAGGAATTGACTCAGTCAGTTGTGATGGTCATAATTAGCAATACTTTAGAGGCAGGGGTTCTCACCAATTACAAATAGAATTAGGCATTCAAGGCCAGGCTGGGATACAACCCATCTCTTAAAAAGGAAGGATTTGGTTCTTGATTTCAGACAAGATAGGAAAATGCTTCTTCTTCCTTCCCCTTTCCCTGATTCCATTCCTCCCTTCTCTGCCTCCAGAGTACTGGATTGATGTTTGTATCACCCTGGCTGAGTTTATTCTAAACCCAGGAACCAGATGTGCAACTGTAGCAAGAGTGCTTGCCTATCAGTCCTGAGGCCCTGGCTCATTCCCCCACACCAGAGGGAGGGAGAGTGTTAAGGTGGGAAAATTCTAGACTAGCCCAAGTAAGGGGCCGTGGTGACTAGTGTCAGGATGTCAGAAACACATGTGGGAAGTAGATACATCTTAGGTATGCTATGAGTCCCTGTACACTATAAAATTAGCTTTTAACAAGGAGGGACCTTCAAATGTCCGTCTATTTTTACAGAGGGTCCTCAAGACTTCTCTCAGAATAAATAACAGTTGCCAGGCAAAAACTGCAGTTTTTGAGTCAGGATTCAAATGCCTATTTGAAGTTTGTAAATCAGCAATGTAGTTACATATTTGGAATTTTGTATCCATCACCACAATAATTGCTGAAAGACTTCGGTCACTTCTGACAGAAACCCTACTTAATCCCATCACCCTGATCCTCCTCCTAAACCAGCATTAGGCAATCTACTATGGGTATAACTTAACCCATTCTGAATATTGCACACAAAGGGAGTTGTGCAACATGTGATCCATTGTGACTGGCTTGCTTCACTTAGTGTGGTTTTAAAGCTTGACTGTGTTGTAGCATTTTTTTTTATTGGGTGCTCTATTATTTGGTTGTTTTTTATTCTATGTCAGTGGAATTTGTTGTTTTTGCTCCCCTCTCTCTGTCTCAGTGCTGCTCTCTGTCTCTCAGTGTCTCTGTCTCTGTCTCTCTCTCTATCTCTGTCTCTCTCTCTGTCTATCTATCTATTTATCTATCTATCTATCTATCTCTTTGTCTCTCTCTGCCTCTCATCTTTAGAGATAAGGTCTCATGTACACCAGGCTGGCCTTAAACTTGCTGTGTTGTTGAGGATGACCATGAACTCCTCATCCTCTTACCTCTGCCCCTTAAGAGCTGTGGTTGCGGGGGTTGGGGATTTAGCTAAGTGGTAGAGCGCTTGCCTAGCAAGCGCAAGGCCCTGGGTTCAGTCCCCAGCTCCGGAAAAAAAAAAAAAAAAAACCAAAAAAAAAAAAAAAAAAAAAAAGAGCTGTGGTTGCAGGCATGCACCACTACCCCTGGGTTAATACCCAGCTTCCTCTTCCTCTGAGTCTGGGTCTTCCTTGGCTCCGCTACCAGGACAGTACTCCTAGCCTCAGAAACTATTTCCTTTGCAATTAGCCAAGACTCTAACTTAGCTTTCTGTCCCTAGGTCTTTGCAACCTCTCAGATTCTCGTCTTGAAGGTGACCTAGCACTATTTGTGTTTTCTTGGTTTATATAGACCACGATTCATGTGATGTGGGAGAGAATGTGAACGCCACAGACAGAAGTCACTGCAAGCCATCTTGGAAGCCACAGGAACAAGTATGTGGTTGTGTCGTAATTAAAGACTGAACATTTTGCTTTTAGATAACTCCCCAGAAAACAAAACAAATACCTCATCTATACCATCTATTACCTAAGGAAAGCCCTCGTCTGATGTTTTGAAAGGAATTAGTCTCTCTTTTTTAAATTTTTTCTTATTGATTCTTTGTCAATTTCACATCATGAACCCCAATCCCACTCATCTCCTGTCTCCCATATCTGCCCTTGCAACCTCCCCACCTAAAGAAAAGAAAACAACCAAAAAACAAAAAACAAAAAAAACCAAAAAACATCTCCCTTCCGTAGAAGCTGCAGTGAGTCACGGTGTGCCACGCAGGGCACCCTTCTGGCCAAACGGCTTCCTTAGCAGATGTTCATTGCAATGAGTCAGTGGCCTCTGGCTTCTGCCACACTTTCTGTATTGGATCCTCACCGGACTCCTGTCGGATAGCCTGTTGTTGCCCTGTGCCATGGAGATCCTGAAGCTTTAGTTCTGCTGGACTGGCCCCTTCACACACTCCAGCAGTTCCTAAATGAGGTAGATGATAGGGTGGACCAACTCAAAGTCCTGGTCTGGGCCCTAGCTGAGTTGGTCAGCTCACCAGATCTCCCACACCCACTCTACCCAGGCTAGCTTCCCTGCTTTGCCCAGGCAAGGGGCAGGGCCAGCTCTCCTGTGCCCTTGTTATCAGGACAAGCTCTTCTGTACTGCCCCCTTCAAAGGGCAGGGCTAGCTCTCATGCTCCTAGAGCTCCCTCCACCAAGGCCAGCTCTACTGCGCTGCTCAGACTGGGTGGGGGACCTGTCTTCTGAGTGCTGCAGCAGGGGTTGGGGGTGGGGTTGGGGGTGGAGCAAGTCACTCTCACGTCTTTAGGGCTAGTTCTCCCATGCCGTCAAGGCAAGGGCTGGGTCCAGTTCTCCTGCCTTCCACAGGCAGTGAAGGGCAGGGCCAGCTCTCCTCTGCTCACACCCTTGGGGCTGGCTCAGATGAACTGAACACCCCCTACACCCTCCTAACTCCCACTACTCACCCCTTCCCCCCTCCCACCTCCACCCTCCACTACCAGAGTCAGCTCTACTGTGCTGCCCAGGCAAGGTGCAGGCCTGCTAAAAAGAGTTGGTGGTAATTAGACTCCATATGGTGCTCTTTGATCAGTATAGAATATCTAGTAGTATAGGGATATAGAAATGACACTTTAAGGTTTGGTAGCAATGTGACTAACCACAACATTACTGGTGTGACGTTGACATTTTTGTTCACCTAGCATAACTACGGTCACTGGGAGAGCAATTGCTAACTAGCATTGGCTACCACACAATGGCTGTTAATCTTCATCCTGAACTTGATTGTGTTGAGAAAAGACCTAGATAGAAGATTATTAGTAAATAAAGCACACTTCTGGGTGTCTGGGTCTGTAGGAGGACTATCCACGGCAAGAAGGAACTGTCTTGAGTGTTGGTGGCACCACCCAATGGGCAGAAAACATAGATGGGATAAAAGGGAAATATGGGGAAAGGCCACTAGAGTATGGCCTCTTCTTCCTCTATTTTTCCTCTCCCTCATTCCCTCTCTTCCTCTCCCTCCCTCCCTCCTGGCCCCCATGATGTGAGCTACTCTGCTTGGCTACACTTTTCCACTATGATGGACTAAAACCTCATGAAGCCATGATCCAAATCTTTTCCCCTTAGATTGCTTTGTCCAGCTATGCTTTTATTTATAGCAATGAAAAATAGACACAAATTGTAAAGAGAAGCGCATATATCTATATCTATATCTATCTATCTATCTATCTATCTATCTATCTATCTATCTATCTATCTATCTATCTATCTATGTATCTATCTATCTATCTATGTATCTATACTACCTATTGTTTTGCTGATAGATATTCACTTGAACTTTTGTCAGACAACAAGAACTGGCACAAAGGGAACTTTTGCATTCAATTAATATCTCTGAATGATTGCCTCTTTGATATATGACACTACACTTAACAACGTAGTAAAGAAACACAAAATAAATGCACATACTCCTAAACATCTTTCACTTAAAGATTTTATTTTGATTTATGTGTTGATGCCTGTGAAAGTATAAACTGAATATGTCTAGTGATGGTGGAGGCCCAAAGACGGAACAGGATGCCCTGGAGCTGGAGTTAAGATCGGTTGTGAGTCACGTGATGAGAGTGCTGAGAACCAAACTCAGGTCCCCTGGGAGAGCAGCAGGTGCTTGTAACTGCTTGAACTATCTCCCCAGCCCTTGAAGTCTAATTTAAAGGAGGAAACAAGGTTGGGCATGGTAGTGAACATCTTTAATCACAGCACCCAAGAGACAGAGGAAAGAGGAATCTCTAGAGTTTAGGGCCAGCCTGGTCTACATATTAAGGTCCAGGGCAGCCAGGGCTATCTCAAAAATTAACTAACTAACTAACTAACTAACTAACTAACTAACTAACTAAAATAATGGCAAGAAACACAACTAACAAGCCATTATTTCTTTGTTTTTAAGGACAATAAACACAATTTCCTATACAAATTCTTAAAAGGGCATGGCTAGTTAACTGTGGTGTAAACCCTTACAGAATATGCTGAAGAGGCAGGGCAGGAAGATCATGAGTCTCAGGTCAACCTTGGGCTACCCATTTCTGAGGTAGAGAGATGAGTCAGCAGTTAAGAGCTGGCTTCTCTTCCAGAGAACCTGGGTTCAATCCCTAGTGCCCACATGTGGACTCAGAGTGGTATATCACTCCAGCTCTGGGAGATCTGATGCCCTCTTCTGCCCTCCATGGGCACTGTATACATGTGGTATACAGACATACATGCAGGCAAAATATCCTTGCATATATCATGCTTGGCAAAAAACAATTTCTAAGATGTTTTTTAAAGTGTGAGGGACTGGAGAGATGGCTCAACAGTTAGGAGTACTTAGTACTCTTGAAGAGGACCAAGGTTTGGTTCCAAGTACCCTGTGGTAGCTTATAGCTGCTTGTAACTGCAGTTCCAAGGAAACTGATGCCCTCTTCTGGCCTTCATGGGCACACACAGTGCACATCAACTCATGTAGGCTCACACACATACACATAAATAAATTTTAAAAAATTAAGCTGGCTGATGGTGGTGCACACCTTTAATTCCAGCATTTGGTAAGCAGAGGCAGGCAGATCTCTGAGTTTGAGGCCAGCATGGTCTATAGAGGGAGTTCCAGGATGTCCAGGTCTACACAGAGAAACCCCGTCTCAAAAAACAAACAAACAACAATTAAGTATGTGGTCAGGGACCAGTGAGATGAGTCAGTGAATCAAGACATTTGCTGCCAAGCCTGATGTCCTGAATTCTACCCCTGGGACCCACGTAATAAAATGAGAGCTTTGACTACCAAAAGTGACCCACACACATGTAACACACACACACACACACACACACACACACACACACAGAGAGAGAGAGAGAGAGAGAGAGAGAGAGAGAGAGAGAGGGAGGGAGGGGAGGGAGGGAGGGAGGGGAGGGAGGAGGAGAGAGAGAGAGAGAGAGAGAGAGAGAGAGAGAGAGAGCGCAGATGCCAATGGGAGTAATCCCAACACGTGGGAGGTTGAAACAATTTTGCTGTGAGTTCTAGGTCAACCAGAGCTACATAGCCACCCTGTTTCAAAAAAGGAAAAAATGGGGCTGGTGTTGCAAGCAGTTGAAAGAGAGCTTGCTGTGTGCAAGAAGCCTTGGGTTCAAGCTCCTGCAGCACATAAACCAGGCACGGCACAAACCTGAATCTCAGCTATTGGGGAGTGGAGACAGTGCTATCAGAGTCTATAGAGAGAGTTCCAAGCCAGCCTAGGATACTGGAAACCCTGTCTGAAAAGAAAAACCAGCAGGGGTTGGGTGATGGGGAGATGGGTCAGTGGTTAAAACACTTGCTATTCTTCCAGAGAACCTAAGTTCCGTTCCAAGCACCCCCCACATCAGGTGGCCCACAACCGTCTATAACTCCAGCTCCAGGAAATCTCATGAGTCTGACTTCCTGATGCATCTGCACTCATATGAACATGCCCACATGTAGACACATGCACCTATACATAATCAAAAATAACAAAAATAGATCTTTTTAAAAAGTATATCATGTATAGTGATACTTAGCAGTTGGAAGGTTAAGACAAGAGGGTTTTCAGTAGGCCACTTCCAGCAAGGACTACATAGAAATTCTACCTCAAACGAACAATGGTTCACATATCTGTATCTGTATCTGAATATACATGTATATAGTGTACTATTGTATGTATTATATTATATATATTGTAATATATATATACCTCAGCTTGGTCCATGGAACTGTTCACATGCACATGCTTTCATATGTGTGTATGTGTCTATGTGTAAGTATATCAATATGTATATTATTATTTCTCATGAATATTTTCTATATACATGTTTTTAGTTATTTATACAGATTATATATACAAAATTGCTTTTTTGATTAAAACACATTTCGGGGCACAGTGTAACAGAAGTGTCGGGTAGAAATGATCTTTATGGCTAATGCACATGGGCCAGCGATGGGTGCCTAGAATTTGGAAATTTCGCGGAGAGATTGATATGTGTTTTTATCATGTAGCCATGTCAAAAGAGGGTGAGTTGGAGCTCTCTGGTACAATTAAGATACGGAGAAATGTACAAATATATCTCGACTAAACTTGGTTCAGTGGAACTGTTCCAGATCAACAGACTGGAGGAGCCTTTTCTTAAAATAGTTTTGCAGATTGGTGTAAGCTTCGGATCACATTAATTTGTGATAGTAAGGAATAGTAAAGGATGTAATTTTATGTATTTCTATTTCTGTAATTTATCAGCAGGAATGTTTGGTGAACCCATAGTTTGTTGTTGAGCAACATGAACTTAGATGCAACAGTCAGACCACCTGGTTAGCTTCTCTCCCTCATCTACAGTCTTAGATTCTTTTGCTCAAACCATCATAGGAATCAATGGCTTTCTCGAAAAGAGAACTCCCAGACACATAATGTCAAATGAGGTACAAGCTCTTATTATAGAAAGGAAGAAGATATTTTTAAAGCTTTAGGTAAAGCTGACTTTCTCATTGTATATAAAAAATTAGTTACACAGCATTTTATTCTCACTAGGCTATCAAAAATTAAGAAGTATAGCAATACCAATCATTAATAATACATAGCATTCTTATGAACTATGAAAGAGTGAGAAACATTTGGCATTAATTATCTCACAAAATTGAAAATACATTCAACAGCCAAGCAACCCTACTTACTCCTATAGGGAGATATGCAAAAGCCATGTTTAACAGCAATATTTGAAATAACATGTGTAGGGGGGTAGGGATGAATTCAACCTTAGGTTATGTTGGAAACAACCCTACTGTGTCTCAAGAGAAGAGTAAATTCACAACAGGATGTTATTTAGAAATGAAAATGAATATATATATATACATATATATATATCACAGATAAACTTCAAAAACAAATATAATTTTTTTGCCCCGCCCCACAAATATAATTTAAAAAGAATATTGGAAGACAGTAAACTGGGCAGAGGTGTCACATGCCTATAATCCCAGCACTCAGGAGGCAGAAGCAGCAGATCTCTGAGTTAGAGGCCAGCCTGGTCTACAGAGTGAGTTCCATGATGTCCAGGGCAAAAACGAATTAAACAATATCTTCTTTTAGAGTATGTATACTCCTGATTGAATTAAATTTTAACACAAAGCGGAAGCCTGGTAAGCTGCCTCAGAGGTGTAGAGCACTGGCTGCTCTTTCAGAGAACCCAGGTTCAATTCCCAGTGCCTACATGGTAGCTCACACCCCCTGCAACTCAAGCCCCAGGGGAGCTTCTCCACTCTGAATTTACCAAGCACACCCACAGTACACAGACAAACGTGGGGACAAAGCATTCCTGTGCATAACGTAAAATGATGTTTATAACTTAAAAAACAAAGCGAAGCAGAGCCCTAGGTGTGCTGATCCGTGCCTGGAACACCAGTGCGTGGGGATGAAGACACCGGAAGAGGAGGGTTCAGGGTTGACTTGAGTTACATAGCATCTTCAAGTAGTTATCTCTAAAAAAAAAAGGGAGGGAGGGAGGGAGGAGGGAGGAGGGGAGGGAGGGAGGGAGGGAAAGATAAAACTAAAACTGTCATTGATACTAAGCACACAATTTAGGAGGCTTGCTTGTTGTTACCCCTGTGGGCAGGAAGCTGAGACAGGGGAAAAGCACAAGTCAGTGCAAGTGGCTAGAGAATGTTCTAGTTCTTAGGTTTGTGGATGTCCATTGGAATAGTAAGCTTTATAGTTAACATGTCACCCACGTATTTCTTTCATACTTCAAGGCAAGTTGTAAGCACTGAATCTAATCCATCCTGAGATCTTTTAATGAGAAATACAAATGCTGGTTCTCACAGGGTATGTTTGAAGAAAGAGAGAGAGAGAGAGAGAGAGAGAGAGAGAGAGAGAGAGAGAGATTCCCTTCCTCAAATAGAAATGAGAAAAAGTATTCTGGAAAATGAAACCCTCTCAAAGCTACTGGCAGGTTTTTAAGAGAGTTATGAATCTAGCAAAAGCCAGGAGAATATATGTAAAACGACGAATTGGCCAATCCCTAGGATTCCCACTCCACAGCATGCTAAGGCAGAGCACAAGCCTTCTTACCTCCCAGATGCAGGCTGGGTGTCATCACTAGTAGGTGAAGTTAAAGTCATTAATACTAAATGTTAAAATTTTAATCTGGCAGAAGAATATACATTGCCAAATACATCAAAGGTGTGTCACAAAAAATTTGAGGGTAGAATATCCTAGAGGAAATGGTGTGGACCTGGGTCTATAGGGCTTGGTCTTAGCATAAAACTCCTTTTTAAGTTTTTTTCTTTTTGTTCTTTTAAATCCTTCCTAATACAGAGGCAGAAATTTACCCAAAACAAGCCTCAGCAAAGCTGTTAGTTTGTGATACAATAAACAGATTTTTATATTTAATCTTAATACATATCCATTCAATCTCTCTTTTGTTTCCTTCTCAACAATAATTGTCTTGATAACCATGTGGGTTAGCATGTGCTGAGGAGGTGAGGTATATAGATTTAACTGCTTGCTGTATAGCTCTCATAACCATGCCATGAAACACTTTCTAAATGTAGTAAATGTGTGCCACAGAACAACAGAGAAACTGTGATATAGAGTAAGTTACACAAAAGGTATTGTTTTACAGAGCATGTCCTAGAACCATTGCCTTTGTATTTAAGAATAATATATTTGGGGTTGGAGAGATGGCTCGCTGCGTAAGAGTAGTAGCTGCTCTTATAGAGGTTCTGAGTTCAATTCCCAGCAACCACAAAGTGGTTCACAACCATCTGTGGTGGGATCTGATGCCCCCTCTTCTGGTGTGTCTGAAGACAGCATACTCATATAATAGATACATATTATGTATATTATGCTCATATACATAAGATAAATAAATATACAAATGTACTCACATACATAAATAAATATACATAAAATAATAAATTGTTTAAAAAGATAGTACATTATTTTCCACAGAGAACGGCTAGGGTGAGTTGCTTAATGTCTTACAGTGGATCTCTGAGATCATAGAGCATAGACACTTACAGGTTTTAGAGCGATAGCTGTGTTTCACATCATCGACCACTCTTGCAGAGGACCTGGATTCAATTCTCAACACCCACATAGAGGCTCAGACTGTCTGTAACTCCAGTTCTTGCAGATCTATTGTCCTTTTTTGTTTCCCAAGGCACCAGATATGCAAATGGTGCACAAACACATGCACAGGCAAATAATCTATACATGTAAAATATATGTTTTCAATTAAAAAAAGAAAAATGGAAGCCAGGCATAGTGGCACATGCCTTTAATCCCAGCACTCAGGAGGCAGAAGCAGGCTGATCTCTGTGAATTTGAGTCCAGCCCAGTCTCTAGAGTGAGTTCTAAAATAACAGAAGAGTCCTGTCTTGGAAAACAAAACAGAACAAAAAATAAAACAAAAAAAAAAAAGAAAGAAAGAAAAAGGAAAAAGAAAAATGGAGGAAAATTTGGTATACTGTACTTATTTAAATTGCCCTAACCTGTGTTGTGTTAGACTGTGTCCAACTTCATGACCTGTAATCCAATCAACCTGTCTTTCATATATATATAGCCAAAAATAAAGATAACAAATACTTCAACTTCTGATTACATAAAGAAAAACTTTTACCTGAAGACAAACTCAATTACAATTCAAATGTGCAAATTTAATATATAAAATAAAGTGATCTGAAGCAAATTACACAATTTATTAAGTGAGATTATAGAGCAAGCCACATAACGTTAACAGACGCTGTCACTCAGCAAACACTATCCACATTTGTAATGTTTTCTGACATCTGACAAGCCCACAACAGTAAGGAAGTTATCTCTTAACTAACCAAAAACATTCAGAGCAAAGGAAAAGGTGGTATAAGACGTTAACATGGAAACCCATCAGAGACTAAGGGGAATAAATTAACCAACAACAGAGACAGCGATAACAACAAAATCTTCTAGCTCAGTTGAAAACAAAAAAGTGTGAAATTATAACAAGGTCAAATAAGACGGAAAAATGCAAAGGTAAAGAAAATGTGTCTGTCTGGTGTTTCAGAACAGAGAGGACGATCGTACTCTGTTGCGGATTGGTTCTAATGCTTTGAATTAATACGGACACCAAAATCGGGAATCTGAGTGGCCAAACACTCTGGTCCTTGTCCCTAGTTGGTTTTTGATCGATCAACAAAGAGTCAACGGCCAATAGCTGGGCAGGTAGACTGAGGCAGGACTTGAGGATTTGAGCGAGAGAGAAATGGTGAGACAGGAAAATGAATTGCCATGACGGGGTAGGGGTGGGATAGGAGGCTGGGGGCGGGAGGCGTTGTGTGAGAGCTACAGGAGAGAAAGAGGGTAAGTGGCTACTTGTCACTTCCCCATCTGGGCCTGGGGTAGAAGGAGAAGGTTTAGGAGTATCTGAGGGGTGCGTTTGCTAGGAAGGGAAGGTATAGGAGTGCTCAGCTTTGAGCTCTTGGGCAGATGACTGGGCGCTCGACCAGCTGGGAGACTAAGCAGCATAGCTAAATTTGCTGTGACCATACTCTTAAAAGGGGCTGATATTAAAAATGTGTTCAAAGTGTAGTGCAGAGAAGGAATGAAGGAAATGGGAGGGGAAGAAAGAGGGAGAAATAGTTACACGACAAAAAGAGCATAAGGTCTACTAAAAACTAACAAACAAAACCAAGCCACGCTTGCTACTTTAATCCCAGCAGGAGCTTGAGGTCAGCTTGATCCACAGAGCAAGTTTCTGGCCAGCCAGGGCTGCATAGTGAGACCCTATCTCCAGAAACAAACAACTCATACCCACACCTAAAAACAAGTGTAAGCTAAGAAGGAAGTCTGCCCAGGTTCAGGTCCTAGCTCTGCTCTCCAGCCAGTTAAAATTCGCAAACTTCAGTGTTCCTATCCATAAGGTGGAGATCATAATGTTGTAAGAACTTTATGATTTAATCTGAGTGCTAGCATATCCGAGGCATATAATAAGGATGCTATGTGAACATTGTGATGGATAGTCTTGTCATTTTTCAGTGCATGTGTGTAGAGCAGAGGTCAGTGTCCTAATGATACCTACCTTGCCCCATCCCATCTCTCTCTCTCTCTCTCTCAGACAGGGTCTCTCACTGAACCTGAACCTGAATCTCATCAATTCACCAAAACTGTCTGGTCAGCAAACCGTAGAAATCCTTTGGTCTGGGTTGGGGATTTAGCTCAGTGGTAGAGCGCTTGCCTAGGAAGCGCAAGGCCCTGGGTTCGGTCCCCAGCTCCGGAAAAAAAGAACCAAAAAAAAAAAAAAAGAAAGAAATCCTTTGGTCTCTGCCTTCCCAGTTCAGGGGTTACAGGAATGCATTCCTAAGCCCAACTCTTCAGGTGGTCACTGAAGATCTGAAATCAGGTCTTCAGCCTTGCACCTCTGAGGCAGAGACGAACCAGTCTATGATTTTGATTTTTGAGGTAAGCCTGGTCCTCATAGTGAGTTCCAGGACAGTCAGGGCTACTTAAAGAGACCCTGTCTCAGAAAAGAAAAAAAGAAAGATAAAACATAAAAATGGCTGGCTATGGAAGTGATTGCCTTTAATCCTAGCACTCAGGAGGTAGAGGCAGATTTTATGAGTTCCAGACAAGCTTGTTCTATAGAGTGAGTTCCAGGATAGACACAGCCACCTTGAAAGACCTGTTTTGTGTGTGTGCTGGTGGGGGAGACAAAGTTTGGTAGGGAAAGGAATGAACATGAGTGAGTTCAAAGTTGCTGACAAGGATGATACAGAGAAAATAGCTGCTATAGTTGTTAGAGAGATTAGCACAAGCCTCTAGCTTGTAAAAGTTCATTCTCATTTGGAAGGGGAGAGACTGAATGGAGCACTAACTACCAAGGCAACTGTTTTCCCAGGTTTGGCCTACAAGGTACAGTGGCCACTACAGCTTGGCAAAACAGAACCAGACTATATATCAAACTGCCAGCAGAACTCAATGGCGTCATCCACTTGTTGCTGGTCTGGTAGACAGGTAGACAAGTGTTACGGGGTCATGGAGGCTTGCTCCAAGGTTCTAGAAAGCTACTGAGGACAGGTGGGGTGTAGCAGGGTGTGGCAGATTCCCTACAAGGAGACCTTGAGGGATCATTAAGTGAAACTGAGAATGCAACCTAAATTCCAAGGAAAACTCAAGGATGGTGGAGATCCCAGGACCTTGAGGCATCTAACAAATGGTGCTGGCAACAGCCCTAAATGCAGGGTTTGATATTTGCCCTGCTAGGTTCTGGTCTCGCTTAGTCCTATCTTTTCTTGCTCTGCCTGGTTCTTCCCAAAGGGATGGGAATTCTTATTCTGTTCCACTGTGTTGAGATCATGTAACCTATTTTTGAAATTTTACAAAAGATCATAATTAAGAGATCCCCCCAGTCTCAGCAGACAGTCTGCACTTATCCTTGAACAGCAATGAGACTGTTAAGACGGTAGGGAGTCACAGAGTTGGACTGAGTGCATTTTTTTCACTGTGAAATAAACATACACTTTAAGGACCAGGGATGGACGTTATGGTTTAAGTGTGGGGACCAGCAAGATGATTCAGTAGACAACGTGCTTGCCATTCAAATCTGACAACTCAAGTTTGGTGCCTGAACCTCCTAGTGTAAGGAGAGAACCTATTCCTGAATGTGGACCTCTGACCTCCATGTACACAGTCATGTGTACACATCATACACGTACATACAAAATAACAAATGAGGGTTGGGGATTTAGCTCAGTGGTAGAGCTTGCCTAGGAAGCGCAAGGCCCTGGGTTCGGTCCCAGCTCCGAAAAAAAACCAAAAAAAAAAACACAAATGAAAGAAAACTTTTTTTTTTTTTTTTTTTTGGGGGCTGGGGACCCGAACCCAGGACCTTGCGCTTCCTAGGCAAGCGCCTACCACTGAGCCAAATCCCCAACCCCTAAAAAACTTTTAAGTTATGTGTTTGTGGCTGTCAAACTGACAAGGAGTGGAGTCATGATTATTAATATTGTGAGACTGATAGGATTTAGATACAGCAAGAAGACAGTCCTCTAGGTGTGTCTGTGAGGACATTTCTAGAGAACTTTAACTGAGGTGGGAACGACGCCACTCATGGCTGGTGTCACAGGTGGAATGAAACCAAACTCCATCTCCACTTGTCTTCTGACAGCAAGTGCAATGCCACCAGCCACCTCAAGCTTGTTAGGCACTACTAGAACTGTTCTTGTACCACACCTGCCTCACCACGCCTGCCTCACCATGCCTGCCTCACCATGCTGGACTATGCCTAACTGTGAGCTAAAATAACCCTCTGTTCCTAAGTCACGTTTGTCAGGTATTTTCTTTCAGCAATGAGGTGGTAATGAATAAAATGTTACTATACATTTAAATAAAGATGTCTAAGGCCTGGCATGGGGGCACATGTCAGCACTCAGGATGCTGAGTCAGGAGGATCAAGAGTTTAAGGCCAATCTAAATTATATAGTAAGTTCTAGGCCAACCTGGATTATATAGCAAGAGCCATTCAAAACTGAGAAAAAGAGAAAGAAGAACAAAAAGGAGTAACATGGATAATGATGTTTAAGCAGTAATCAAGACAAAATCTGGTACTGATCTACAATCTTTTATCCAACATCCTTGGGACTAGATTTTTTTTTTGAACTTTAATTTTCCTCATATTTAAGAATGTAATATTATCTACATCTTACTGAACATGGTGTTCTGAGCAGGAGTCCTTAATCATACATTAATATTTCTATCAGTAGACACACAAAAATGCAAGAAATAAAGACTTAAAAGAGACTATATCAATTCCAATCTGATTTTGTCACCAAATGAGTTAACTTTTTTTCTTGGATTTTGGGACCACGGATAAATGATTGTGAATCTGCAGTTGTAGCAAATCATAAATCTTATTGTATTCAATAATAGAATTATCATGGGTTATACAGAATAGAAGTGGTATTAAATGAATGGCTTTGTTAAACATAAATATTCAAAAGCTCCTAAAGACCTTTGTCTCTCAAGGAAAAACTAGTATATACATTATCATAATAAAGGATGTGGCTGGATGTGGTGGTGCAGGCCTTGATCCCAGCACTCAGAGGCACAGGCAAGTGGGTCTCTGTGAGTTGGAGGCCAGTCTGGTCTACAAATTGAGTCCAGGACAGCCAGGGTCTATTACACAGAGAAACCCTGTCTCAGAGAAAAAGTGGGTGGGGTGTTATACCTGTGCATTATGTAAATTGTTCATAAGGCCCAGACTTACATGCTCCAATGACTATTTTGATCTCTGATCAAATGCTACCTCCTTAGAGAAATTTTCTTGATTTAAAACCCAAGGTGGAAGGTGTGCAGACATTCACACATATCGTGTGGACTCTCTCTTCCCTTGCCTACTTTCTTTTTCTTCTCAGTACTTATCATTGACTACTATTATATAATAATATCTGTTAGCTTATTATCTGCCCACTGTAGAATGAAAACTCCATGATATCAGCAATTTTGTTTGGTTTGAGGATCTAGAATGATGCCTTATTAGTGGACATATGATAAATACTGTTTAATAACCAAATCAAGGCAACAGCCTGACTGATAAACACCAAAGAGTTCCAAGAACTAGACCTGATCTTGTAGGCCATACTTAACTTTCCACAACGAAGTTCAAGGTGGTTTTAGAAAAGAGGGATGGGGCGCGGAGAGATGGCTCCGTGGTTAAGAGAACTGGCTGCTTTTCTGCAGGACCTGGGTTCAATTCCCCATACAGATGGTGAGTAACTGTCTGTAACTCAAGTTCCAGGGGACCTCTTACCCTCTTCTGCCCTCTGATGACACCAGGAATGAAAGTAGTACACAGTCAGACCTGCAGGCAAAATACCTATACACATAAAAATTTAATTACTAAATAGTTATGCACACACATAAATATGTAAAATCTAAACATCAGCTGTATTGTAACATAGCTAGCAATAGAATTCCAAAATAGTAATTAAAAACATCTCGTCGGGGTTGGGGATTTAGCTCAGCGGTAGAGCGCTTGCCTAGCAAGCGCAAGGCCCTGGATTCGGTCCCCAGCTCTGAAAACATCTCATCATCCTACACACACTTAAGTAGTATTGATTTAAATATAAGAAGTAAAAATTAATCATTCTATTTGTACTTAATAATTAATTAATTTTGTTTGAGTAGATGAGAAAGTGTGTTCCATCCATGATATTGTATGTCAGTAATCCCAGCATGCCAGAGGTTTAGCATAGGAGGATTAGGAGTTCAAGGCCATCTTTGACTAGAACACCAGGGTTACGTGAGTCCCTGTCTCAAAACTAAACTAAGCAAAGCAAAAGATTTAAAGAGTCAAATTTGGTAGTGCAGACATATAACTCCAGCTATGCTAGAAGCTGAGGCAGGTAGATCAAAACAAATTCAATGCCAGCCTGGGCTAGAGAGTAAGTTTAAGGCCAACCTAGGCAATTAGTGAAACAGACAAAAAAAAAAAAAAAAAAAAAAAACTTAAAAAAAAAAGTAGTGTCTTTAACCCCAGCACTCACGAGGCAGAGGCAGGCAGGTCTCAGTGAGTTCAAGGTCAGCCTGGTCTACAGAAGGAGTTCCAGGATTGCCAAGGCTGCACCGAGAAAACCGGAAGCCGTGACGGTAGCAGCGCTTATTTGTGCAAGGTGGCCTGTCAACATCCCATCACAGGTCGGGTCGGGGCTCATAAGGCCCATCTCTCCCTGAGAGGATCTGTAGGCAGCTAATAATGGTTGCTGGGGGAGGGGAGTCATTTTCCTTAGTGGTGTAGCCACTAGTAAGGTGTTCTTGTTCAAGTGACTTTACTTTAAAAAAAAAATAAATAAATAAAGTGGGACATTTATTGGGAAGAAGAGGTTCAGTGAGAAGGAGCACATTGTGTAGCCATATGAACTTATGAAGGAATTAAAATAAATTAGATGAGGAGGGTTGCAATTCCCAGAACAGCTTAGCTCTGGAGGACTGAGTGGGGTGATTCAGGAATGATGGAATGGCAGACACACATACATAAAAGCCTGAATCCGTTGGGCTGAACCCGCTCAGATGGAGAGTACCTGTAGTAGGACTGAGCCTGGGAGCTCAGTCCTTAAAGGTATACAGCGGGGGGGCGGGGGGGGGGGCAGGGGGGCCGGATTAGCCAGTCTCACTGGGAGGTCTCTAACCTGAGACTCAGTGGGAGGTCTCTGTAGTGGTGGGCGGTCTCTGTAACCTGAGATGGAAGTCTCAGGTTACAGCTGGGGAGGAAGAAGTTCTACTTGCTGGTTTTTGTGCGCGCACGTGTTTTCAGCGTGGGGACCAAAGAAGGGCTTTGCCAGTTCCATGGGTCTCCAGCATTGGTTTCGTTAACACAGCCATACATACTCACTGAGGACTTTATCCACTCCCCACACGACCCATATAAAATTGATGGGTGTGTGGTACATACTCCTCACGCTATGCTGGGGTTGGGCAGACACAGGAGGATTCTCGGGCTTGCTGACCAAGCCACTTTAGCCTAGTTGGTGAGCTCCAAGCAAGAGACCCTGACTCAGGAGGTAGATGGTGTTCGTAAGGATGACACCAAAGGCTGTCCTCTACGTACACGAGCATGAATTAAAGTGCATTCATGCACAAATAAAAAATAATAGTCTCGGGACACAGCTAGTAAAACACTCATGCAGCACATGTGTGTTCAACCCCCACAACCTGACAACAACAACAGCAATAAGATAAAAATGATTATTGGGGTTGGGGATTTAGCTCAGTGGTAGAGCGCTTGCCTATAAGCACAAGGCCCTGTTAGGTCCCCAGCCCGGAAAAAAAAAAAAAAACCAAACAAAAAACAAACAAAAAAAAAAAAGATTATTGCAACACACACAAAAATGTTAAACTTACTTTGCATTTTTCCCTTTGGATCATTGCCTCTTCTTTTTTCTCCTAGAAATACTTTACTCAATATACAAATTTTGCTGACCTCCATCAGGTCAAAAAGTTGCTATTGGATTAGGCTGTAAAACTGGTGTGGTTTAGCATCAGAGGTAAGCCACATGCATTTAGTTTTGATTCGGGCGGTACAGTGATGACACACTGATCTCCTAAAGGAAGCAGCAGAGAAATGTTGAAGTCTCTGTAAAATGCCAGCAACTTTCAATATAGAGATTCATACATTGGAAAAGCCTAGCTTTCTGACCACATCCCATCTATCTACTGTTTTAATAAATGAATAATTTTGTCTATTTTTAAAACTACTTTAAGGGCTGGAGAGATGGCTCAATGGTTAAGAACGCTGACTGCTCTTCCAGAGGTCCTGAATTCAATTCCCAGCAACCACATGGTGGCTCATAACATCTGTAATGGGATCCGATGCCCTCTTCTGGTGTGTCTGAGGACAGTGTACTTATATACATTAAAACTATTTTAAGACTGTGCATGATAATGCATCTCTTTGACCCTATTGGTGAAACAGAGCAGGTGGTTTGTGTGAGAGGCCAGCCTGACCTACATTGTGAGTTCCAGGTCAGCCAGGTCTATATGGCAAGACCGTGTCTCAAAAAACAAACAAGCAAAGCAACAACAAACCCCTCCAAAACAAAATTTAATTCAATTTAAAAGAGAAGGAAAGAAAAAGTTATAACTAAGAAGTTACACCCCACTTGGTGTAACTCGGTCAGCCCAGTGAGTAGACTCAGCAGGTAAAGGGACCTGCTGCCCCAAGCCTAACCACTTGCTTTTGGTCCCTGGGACCCACAAAGAAGGAGAGAACCAGTTCCCACAATTTGTCCTCTAACCTCTAAATGTGCTGTAGGTATACACACACACACACACACACACACACACACACACAATGTAAGTTAAAAAATTAGGCATGGTAGCTCATACTTTTAATTCCAGCAATCAGGAGGCAGAAGCAGGCAGATCTCTCTGAGTTTGAGGCTTGCCTGGTCTACAAAGAGAGTTCTAGGACAGGTAGGGCTGTTAATGCAGAGAAATCCTGTCTCAAAAAACAAAAACAAAGTTTATACCCTTGTATACCCTTGGGAAAAGTATCCAGGATATCCAACACCTTCAAATTACTCTACTTGTAGCCTAGAAATTGATATTCTATTGATTAAAAATGAGACAATTGGGGGTTAGAGAGATGGCTCACTGACTCCTCTTCCAGGGGTCCTGAGTTCAACCTACAGCGACCACGTGGTGGCTCCCAGCCATCTCTAATTCAGTCTGATGCCCTCTTCTGGTGTGTCTGAAGAGAGTGACAGTGTACTCACATACATAAAATAATAAATAAAGCCTTTTAGTATGTTACTTTTAGCAAGGCCTACTTTCTCCCAGCCTGGAATCATTGCTTAGTGGGAGCTGGCACAAACGCATCTGCTAATTTGTTAAGGGGTCTCTCTTCTTGGAAGCATACAGTCTATTTTCATTATTTCTACTTTTTTTTTTAGACAAGGCTGACCCAAAATTTGACATGAAGACCAAGGTGGCCTTGAACTAAGAGATTCACCTATCTCTGCCTCCCAATGTGGGACTGAAGTCATGTACAACCATGCCTGGTTATTTTTATTATTTTTTTCAAGACAAAAAAAAATCCTGGGGCAGGACTGATCTCAGTGGTTAAGAGCACTTATTGCTCTTCTTTTTTCTCTTTTCTTTTTTTCCCTGAGCTGAGGACCGAACCCAGGGCCCTAGCAAGCACTCTACCACTGAACTAAATCCCCAACCCGCATTTATTGCTCTTACAGAGGATCTGGGTTCAGTTCTTTTTTTTTTTTAAGATTTATTTATTTATTTATTTATTTATTATATGTAAGTACACTGTAGCTCTCTTCTGACACACCAGAAGAGGGCATCGGATACCATTAGAGATGGTTGTGAGCCACCATGTGGTTGCTGGGATTTGAACTCAGGACCACTGGAAGAACAGTTGGTGCTCTAAACCACTGAGCCATCTTTCCAGCCCTGGGTTCAGTTCTTAACATTCATACGATGGCTCACAACCATCTGTAATGCCAGTTACAAGGGATCTGTTGCTGTTTCTGACCTCCTCAGACTCATATATATATATATATATATATATATATATATATATATATATATATATATATATATATGGTGCATACATACACTCAAGACTCATGCACAACTTTGCTGAATCTGAGGTTGATAGTTTTAGCCATCAAAGGCTACAGAGTAGAGAATTAAAGGTAACAGTTACTGTTTGCTTTGTTTTGTTTTGTTTTTTGAGACAAAGACTCATTTATCAGTAACATTGGCTAGCCTGGATCTTGCTAGACCAGGATTGCCTTGAACTCATTGAGATCCACCTGTCCCCTGCTTCTGAATAGAGGTGATAGGTAGGAGGCTGAGGAATGGTCCAACTCTCCACAGGGAGGAGCTCATCTTCTGATGAGAGCTGCTTCAATATCATGTTAACACTAAGAAGTGAACTAAAAAGTACTAAATAGTACTATTCAGTAACTCTCACGCCAACAGAAAAAGCTGTTCATCGTGTAAGTGAAAATTCAGAAGTGCTTGCTTGACCTCTTTCACGATGCATGTGAACTCTGTCTCATGCTTCTGACCCACGTCTTCAAGTCTCTAAATTGCAATGAAACCAGATAAAAGCTCAAGGAACCACTTCACACCCTAAACACGTGCAAAGTTTGTTCAACAGAACATTCTACTGCCAAAATAGTGTTGGCAGAAGTTTGGAACAAAAGCCCCAGGCTGCATGGTTTGCTGGCACTGGAGTGCTTGAAAATCTTAACATAATACCATGGAGTTTGAGAATTACCAATTCACTTGAGACTCCTCCTCCAAGTTTGACTTGAGAAAGATGGAAGTGGCCATCAGGAAGGACTTTGTTAACATTTTATCCTCTCTCCAGAAATAATTGGATTTCCCATTCTTGGTTGTCATGCCTCTATATACCTTGTTTACACAGTAAATCTAACACAGGCTATTTTGAAATGGACATAAATTCAATTTTGTGAGATTGCTTTGGTAGTGGGTAATGAGAGAACTACTATACATAAACAAAATTATAACAAATTTCTACTTAGAGACACTTGATCCAAACAATTATCAACACATCACAATTTATTATCTTCAAAAAATGTGTGTGTGTGTGTGTGGTGGGCTCGGGGTAGCGGGTTTGAGACCAGTCTCAGCTACATAAAAATAAACAAAAAAGATGTGGGAGCAGTTAAGATATAGAATTACTTTCAGGTCACTACCACTTTATATTCAGTCTTCTTACTTCTCTGAGTTTGAGTGATGGGTGTTTACTTTCTATATGAATGATATAGAAAGTTAGGAAAGAAGCCAGGAAGTTTCTTCAACAAGGGTCAACAATAAAGTACAGTTAGGGGATAACTGAAAAGAAATTGTACTTAAATGTTAAAACTACAGTTAGAAGCCATAGTGGTGAACCCCTTACAGCACTCAAGAGACTGAGACAGGAGGACCTTTGAATTCAAGGGTAGCCTTGTCTACATAGTAGGTTCCAGTTCAGCCAGGCCTGTCTTTACAGAGAGGAAAAAATGCAGTCAAAAAACCAACATCTGGGCTGGAGAGATGGCTCAGAGGTTAAGAGCACTGACTGTGCTTCCTGAGGTCCCAGCAACCACATGGTGGCTCACAACCATCTGTAATGAGATCTGATGCCCTTTTCTGGTGTGTCTGAAGACAGCAAAAGTGTACTTATATAGAATAAATAAATCTAAAAAAAAAAAAAAAAAGAAAACCAACATCTACACTGACTTTAAACTATACTTGATAAATATGAAGTACTGTGAAACCATAGCTTGTTTTTTTTATTAAAAAGCCACTTTTGAAAGCACCACTTGCTTATCACACCGTAAACATTTTTAAAGTTTTAGGCTTTTCCTTCAGTAACTACATGTACTTTATTAGTTTCTGACAGCCTTCTCTAGTACCTGCCAAGTGCTCTTAATTCTTAGCTCCAGTTTCATATTTTCACCAGCTTCTAATTTCCACAATGGAAATATTTAGAACAAGATACTCCAGGATGTCAGGACGCAGAGACAATAGTTTTAAGGACATTTGTATAGTAGTGCTGCCACCTAAAGATGAGGGGAGTAAAAGAGCAATTCAAAGGAAAGGACCCATCATTGCAGCTCATTTTCTGACCTCTAACCAGAGATTAATAAACATTTTGTTGCTTTTTTTTAAGTATGTGGTTTCAATTGTTTTATAATGTATTACTATCATTTTCTATCAGCACAAATCTCAAATTCAAACCTTTTAAGTGTTCCCTTTGATTCCTCTTCTACTATTAACCACTATCTACAAAACATTAAAAGGTCATCAAAAGACAGTTTGAAGACAACAGTGGAAGGTAGTAGACAGAATGACTTAAAATATATCCTTCATGCATGATACAGTCCTTAAAAATTCTCGACTTTTCCAACTTAGAAGTTCTTATCTATAAAATGATATGTATCGAGTATTGTTCTTCTCTCACAGGTTTCACTAGATGAAATTCTTGAAGATTAATGACGTTTAAAGTTCCATCGCCTGCATGTATTTTCAAAATTACTTTAAAATCTGGTTAGGACATTTGCAAACAGCGGAATTCCCATACTTTAAAAAAAGCAACAAAATGTTCATTTAATCCTTAGGGGTGGGAAAATGTTTGAGATGGGTTGAAGAGAGCTGGGTCATTTCTTTGCTTTTTTATTCACCTCTTTATTTTCCTAAATAGGGTGACTTCCCTTGGAGATCTATTTAAATAAGAATGGTGAAAGCAGTCATTTATTCTGCAGATCATTAGTTTGATAATTGTGCAGTGTTCACTGAGATGTTATAGCGTATCTGACAGCAACTGCAACCAAAATCTTAAAGTTGGTAAGATTTCACAAACAAATGTCTTAAAGGATATTGTATAGTACTAGGTTTCACCCTTGCATAGCCATTTGTGAAAATTAATTTGTCCCCTTTTTCTTCCCTCTCTCTGCCCAAGGACGCATAAATAATATTTATCAGGGTTTTTGTCCTTAGTCACATTCCCTCAAAGGGGCCCAGCTTCACCTACACTGCGTGGGAGGCTGGGCAGAAACCCCACACTTCCTGTCAGTGGTTCCTGAAGCATAAGCCTGATCATCTAGCCTCTCTGCTTTATGCTAATTCCTCCCCTCCATCCCCTCTTAGCCCGCGTCTCAAGGCCAAGGTGAGACCCTCCCGGGAGATGAAAGGCTCGCTGCCTCTGAGCTAGGCGGAGGGAGGGGGCGTGTGACGAGGTGGCAGCAGCAGCCGCAGTGACGCTGAGGCCCTTAACGCAGAGCTGGCGCAGGCCCTTCACGCTCCCACCCGGGCCGGAGCCCAGCCTGGGCCTTGCGGACGTCCGCAAGGGATGAACCCCCTAGGGGCGCCCCGGGAGCCGGGTGGGGAGAGAGTAGCACCGGAGCCCAGTCATCAGACGCGCCCTGGGGCCTGGGCTGCGGTGTTGACGCGCCAACAGCAGCGAGAGCGCGTTCACGCGTGCGAGGCAGAAAAGAGGAGCGCGCTCGGCTACCGCGGCCGCCACGGAGCCGCGAGCGCGAGCCACGGAGGGGTGGGCAGCGCGGGGCGCGCGCTGACGTCGCCGGGAGTCACGCACGGAGCGCCGGGTTACGCGCCGACGTCTGGCTGCCACGACTCGCCGTGGCGGCGGCGGCGGCGGCGAGCGGATCCCGCTAGGGGAGAAGGGGAGAGAGCTGAAGGGGCTGTGAGTGAGCGGGAGGAGCGGGGTGCCAGCCCGGCCTGCCCGCTGGAGCGAAAGCCAGAGCGAACGAGGCCGGAACCCACCGCGCGGCCGCCGCCTCCGCCTCCTCCCCTCCCCTCGCGGCCCGCCCCCGCCCGCAGCCCGCCCTCCTCGCGGCTCAGCCCGCAGAGCCCGAGTGAGGCGCCGTTCGGCTCGCGCGCCGTCCAGAACAGGTGTGCGCGCGCCTCCCCCTCCCTCCTCCTCGCGCCCGCCTCGCGCGCGCCCGCCTCCCTCCAGCCTGCGCCCTCCCTCACCTGCGGCAGGACAGCGCCCGCCAGCCCGCCCGCCCCGGTAAGCCCCTCGCGACCTTGCTTGCTGTCACTGACACACTCGAGGTGCCGCCCACCTTGCCCCTGCAACTGTCCTCTCAGCGCAGGAATAATTATAGTGCCATTGCAGACCCAGGCAGTGCAGCAACGCCCCCCCACCCCGGGCCTGGCGGAGACGAACGAATGAACCCCCTCCCACTTCCGAGAAGGAACATAACATTTCCCCCTAAAAATTTAAGAAAAAAAAAAATTTTCCCTCCGCAGGCACTGGTGACCATCAATGATGCGGATTGTTTTTTAGCCATCTCTGAGCCCCCATTTCCCCAGACCACCGTGGCCCCGAGGCCTGGGACAGTGCGCTAGACGTGGCCGACACTCCCAGTTCAGCAATCCTTGAAGGTGGGGAGGGGAAGGAGGGATCTATAATTTAGATTCCACTACCAACCCTATCTCCTGCTCCGCCGCCCCCTCCCCCAAATTACATACACCCATCCAGGGTGCGTTGTTTAAAAAAAAAAAAAAAAAGACAAACAAATCTGTGCTGACATCGCAGATGAAGCCAGGCCCAAGGATGGGTAGCCGGAGCTCCAGGTCTGTCTGCTCAGTAGCAAACTCCATTTTTGTCGGAGGTGGGGGTCAAAAGGAAAGGATGTGAATCTAGAGGGTCTTCTCTGATGTCGACAGTTAAGACTAGAGGTGGGCTGTGATGTAAGAGAAGGGACCCTACAAACACATCTACTCTAAGCTTGAACTTTGGTAGAGACCTGAGAGAGACCAGCAAGGTGTCAAGGAGCTGTCGGCCTTCATCCCCCTCCCCTGAAAAAAAATTCTACCTTCTTTTCCTGTCTCTTCAGAGACGCCTGGAGGCTCTGTTTCGTTCTGATCAGGGCTCCTTACATATTTGTCAGCTAGGAGCTTTAAGGCATCTTTTAGCATCGGTGTCTATGTTTCCGTCCCATGTCCTTGGAAGGGAGATTTACAGTAGGCTGGATTTGTTTTGGCTTTTTTTGGGGGGGGGGTGGGTGGGTGGGAGGGTAGACTTTGGTAGAGGGAAAAGGAAAATTTTTATTTATTTTAAGACCCTCACCCCCGCCCAAAAGACTTAAGGGAATTGCGGCTTTGAAAATTGGAGTGTTGACTAGAGTGTGGAAAAAGTTGCTGATTTCAGTTCTTTGAGTACAGTACTAGTAACCATTTACGTATTAGACGAAGAGAGAGCATTTGATCTAAATGTTTTTTGTTTGGACCTTTGTGGGCACATAAAATGTCGGATTCTCTGAAAATTTTCATGGATTTTAGAATGTGTGATAAATTTAACTCTTCTGCAAATGTTTAAAATGAAAACATTTGGGAAATGGGAAGATTATAGATCACTAAATAGTTCTTTTCTGAATTTGAATATTTAGTTCATATCTTTATTTTTAAACACCAATACAGTGTCAAAGAAAGCTAATTATCAAGACTAGGTAGGTCATTGAAAGTTTCTTTAAAAGGATTCATGAAATGCCCGTTCTGTAAGATGATGGTGTTAATGTTCAGGTTTATTCGAGAGCGTTCTCTGAGCCATGAAGAAATGGGGAATCCCTCTGCATTGAATATTTGCAGCCTAACTGGTTGCAATTATTGGTTGTTTTTAGTGATTTAAGTCTTGAAGATGCTTGTCTACTTTTACCCAAATAGTACTTGAATGAAGTTCCAGTGTTCTCTCTTTGGGGGTGGAGTGGGGATGAAATTGGTGCTTTGTAACATGTTGCTTCTGTTGAGAACTATTCAATGAAGAGTTTACTATCCAGAAATAAATAGCCTCTCCTCAAGTTTATTTTATTAACTATGTGTTGCATTTTTCTCCTTTAAAGATAAAAGATGAATTACATTATTTCAGAATCAGTTTAAGCAGAGGAAAATTAAGGTTTTATTTTCTTTCTTGGTCTATCTTAGAATGTGTCTGTGTGCAAAAAAATGTGGGTAAGTTTCTTGAATATGTAGTGATTAATTTTTAAATATTGGTTCTCTTTAAAGAAGAATATGAGTGTATAGTGTTAAGAAAGAGGCTCAAGTGACCTAGAAATCTTTAGTAGGTAAATGTAAGCAAAATTTGAGGGAAAGGGGGATGTTTCTTTTCGATGATTTTTTTCATTAGTGTGGATATTTTGCTTCATACTATATTTCGTTTCTTTTTAGTTTTTCTTACATTGGCTGAAATTGTAAGATTAGTCTTACAGTTGTGTGCATTGAAGTAATAGATTCAAAGAGCTAAGCACTAGAACAGGTTTCCTTTTTCATTTATCAAGTTAGTCTATTTAGGTAGTTAACACATGGCTAAAAGTCTCTTTAAGTCCACACTTTCCTTATAGATATTCAAAGCCAGGATGCAGATAAAACTTTTAAATTCTACGTAAAGTTCTAAGCATTTTAAGCCTTTCCTATAAGTTACTATTCATTTATTCTGGCTGCCTTTGAAGTCTAATGTCATACCCGTAGCCTAAGGAAAGCAACCTTTTATCTTTTAGTCTGAGACAAATCCCACATTTAAGGGTTTATGTTGAAGTTGACGCTCTTGGTGAAGTAGTAAAAATATACTACCTACTTATTATTGTTGAATTATTAGAGGGAGAACCTTCAGTCTAGTTTACTTTTTAGATATAAAGTCTCAGTTGTTGCTGGTTTTCACTTAAAATTTCCATTTTAAGTGTGCAAATGATATTTAACTTGTATTTTATCTAGAAGCATCATCAATTGCCTCTGCTCCGGGGAAGAAGTCAATTCCTGGTCATAGCCCCATTTTCCCCCAGAAAATCAGGGCGCTCCCAAATTCCAACTGCTTCAGAACCCCTGGAAATAAATGTTTGGAACAGCAAGAAATTTAAACAGCGAAGTTAGTCCGGGAAGGCCATTTGGAGCCCCAAACCTGGAAGAATGTAGGGAGTGACTGGCTGCGGGTAGCCTCATCGAAATCTCATTGGCCTTGTTGTCTTGAGATCTCATTAGGGGGCAGGGTTTGGTTCATTGTAAACTCTCGCAGAGCAGCAGCCACCGCTCTAGATCGGGATTTCACTGAATCTTTTCTCCGTTTACACGTGGGAGCATAATACTGCTCTATTCTGTGCAAATACCCTGTCACTCGGCATTTAGGTTACTGGAATTACCGGGGTCTATCCAGGGTCCTGACTGTCAGAGGGAGCCTGTAGGGAGCATGTAGGGAGCCTGTAGGCACCTCTGTTGTCTTCAGGAATTTGTTTTTGTTGTGCGGAAGTCCTCTAAACGTTCCTTAACCCAACAGACTTGGAAGTAGAGAGAGCAGAAAACTCAGCACTGAAAAGGCCCTATGTGGTTCTAGAGATTGCTTCTAAATTAAGGAGAAATTATTTGGAGGCCCAAAGTAAAGATTTTGGCTTCAGAGTGTGCTTCCTCACTCTGAGCTCCTTCAGATATCACTGTTTGCAGGTGCATGTTTCTCAGGTTGGTTCACAGGATTCCTCTGATTTGCTCTTTGGTGGCCAGGATTCTTTGCTCTGTTTCTTCCTCTGTAATGGGAAGTAGTGAATGTGGCTAATGAAAAGTAAAATGGGCTCTTGCTTGGGACAGAGGATAGGAGAAAACGGAGGTGCAGAAGACATGAAGACCAGCACACAGGTTTTCCCTAAAAGTGAAAAGCTATATTAAGGGGCTTTGCCGGTTCAGGACTGGAACTGCATCTGTCCCTGGAATATTCTTACTTTAATTTCCCCCCCTTTGGGCAACCATCTAGTTATTGATTTCTGCAGCTAAGTGGGGAAGACCACTCTGTATTGTAGAAGGAAAGGCAGTTCAGCAGGAGTGAAACCCACAGATGTATAGGCACATTTCTAGGATGGAGGCAGCCGTTTATGTTGAAATGTCAGGGGTAAGGTGGCATGATCTGTATCCTCTACAGTGATGTGGATTTTGGGGTCATTGGCAAGGCCTTAGCTTTGTCACAGCTGTCAGGGCTGCACACTGCAGTGAAGGGGGTCTGAGCATTCACTGTCTAGGTGTTGGAAAATAAGCCCTAGATTGTGGATCATAGTTTAAGAAGAAAATTTTTGTTTCTGATCCCCATCTTTATTCTTGGACCCCTTTCTATGGCTACAGAAGATCCCCTTTAGCTATCACCATCCAAAGACTGATAGGTTAATTAATGACCAGCAACCTGTCAGCACAAAATGCAAGAGATCTTTTAATATTTTACGTGGGTGGGGGGCTTTCATTGATACTTGCTGAGTTTCTGGAAGAGTAAAGGGGTAAGTGAACCTGGTTTAATGAGTCCTGTAAGGAACTGCGTTTCCCAGGAAATTCCTGACATTTTTAGTTCATGAATTTCCGAAAGCCTGATTGGGTTTTCTCCTCCATTCTGGGTCCTTCTAAAGAAGAGTGGGCTGGGGTCTGAATTCTCAGCAGGGCCTGGTTCATCTGCAGAGCTGGCCGACAACCCAGGCTGGGCTGAGCTCTAAGTGGCGTGCCCCCCTTCCCAAATCTCAGAAGGGGGGGCAGCCAGGCAGTCGTGGTCCCAAAGGGGGTTGGTCGCAGGTTTTTGGGTGAACGTGGGTTTCTTTTTTATTATTGTTTGAGAGTAAGGGCATAGCCTACGGGAATAGGCACTGCGGGCACCCCGGCCCTGGTGCGGCTACTGTCCTCAGCCCAGCTCCCCCCTCTGGTGAGTGCGCCCGCCCGACTGTGCGGGGCTGCGGTTGGGGGGAGGGGGAGCGGGATCATCTGAGGCCAGAGCCGCTGCCGTGCGCGGGGAGGGGGAGCGGCGGGAGCGAGGGGAGGGAGAGGGGAGGGACGGGCTAGGTGTCTGCTGCTCCGCGCCACTGCTGCTGGCGCCTGGTCCTCATCCCCAGCAGCCCCCTCTGCAGCTAAGGGTTTACCACCGCAGCACCTCTCTTGGCTCGCCTGCCTCTTCGGCTCTGCGGTAGGAGACAGCCCCGCCGGGTGGTGGGTGACACTGTCTGGGTTTGGGTGTGGGTCAGGCCCACAGGGGAAAGGGAGGCCGTGACTCGGTGTCCCCTCTGCATCCTACTCTGCTGTGCTGTGAAGGCCCCTCCCCCACATCCTCTCTTTGGGGTCACTGGAAAGCAGAGACAGGCCTGGTATCTGTGCTCATTACGACATATTCCACCGCCCCCCCCAGCCCTAGTCCCCCGACTTCTCAAGTCGAGGCTGCTTAGGGTCTGGCCAACAGGGGTAGCAACGGCGGTGGCGGCAGAGGCTGCGGTGGCACCAGAACTGCGACGCGGCGCTCCCGCTCCCCCCTCCAGAGAGGGGTGTAGGGCGAGGGCCGGCGGGTGGGCGCCGCCTGGCGGGCAGGCAGGCAGGGCCGCTGGCCTGGGGAAGGGGCGCAGTCACGTGCCGGCGGGCGGGTGGGCGCGTACAGTAGGGCGCCCTGCTACTGTACTGGGGAGTCAGTGCCCTGTTACCGGGTCTCGTCTGTCTCGTCTCTCCCGCAGATCTCGCGAGAGTGGCTGACTGGCTGTGGGGGTTGCGGCGGCAGCAGGCGGAGCCGGGGAGGGAAAGCAGCGGCGGCTGAGGCGACTGAGGCGGCGGGCGGAGCGGCAGGCGGCGGCGGAGCGCAGCATCATGGCGGACCGAGACAGCGGCAGCGAGCAGGGTGGTGCGGCGCTGGGCTCGGGCGGCTCCCTAGGGCACCCGGGCTCGGGCTCAGGCTCCGGCGGGGGCGGTGGTGGCGGCGGGGGCGGCGGCGGCAGTGGCGGCGGCGGCGGGGCCCCGGGGGGGCTGCAGCACGAGACGCAGGAGCTGGCCTCCAAGCGGGTGGACATCCAGAACAAGCGTTTCTACCTGGACGTGAAGCAGAACGCTAAGGGCCGTTTCCTGAAGATCGCTGAGGTGGGCGCTGGCGGCAACAAGAGCCGCCTTACCCTCTCCATGTCTGTGGCCGTGGAGTTCCGCGACTACCTGGGCGACTTCATCGAGCACTACGCGCAGCTGGGCCCCAGCCAGCCGCCCGACCTGGCCCAGGCACAGGACGAGCCACGCCGGGCGCTCAAGAGCGAGTTCCTGGTGCGCGAAAACCGCAAGTACTACATGGATCTCAAGGAGAACCAGCGCGGCCGCTTCCTGCGCATCCGCCAGACAGTCAACCGGGGGCCCGGCCTGGGCTCCACGCAGGGCCAGACCATTGCGCTGCCCGCACAGGGGCTCATCGAGTTCCGTGACGCTCTGGCCAAGCTCATCGACGACTATGGAGTGGAGGAGGAGCCGGCCGAGCTGCCCGAGGGCACCTCCTTGACTGTGGACAACAAGCGCTTCTTCTTCGATGTGGGTTCCAACAAGTACGGCGTGTTTATGCGAGTCAGTGAGGTGAAGCCCACCTACCGCAACTCCATCACCGTGCCCTACAAGGTGTGGGCCAAGTTCGGACACACCTTCTGCAAGTACTCCGAGGAGATGAAGAAGATTCAAGAGAAGCAGAGGGAGAAGCGGGCCGCCTGTGAGCAGCTCCACCAGCAGCAACAGCAGCAGCAAGAGGAGACCACCACTGCCACCCTGCTACTGCAGGTGAGGAAGAAGGGAAGAAGATTGATCAAACTGAATGAAACACACACACACACACACACACACACACACACACACACACGCATACACATACGTGTACACACACACACACACACAGCCACACAGAGAAAATATACTGTAAAGAGAGAAATAAAAAGTAAAAAAAAAAAAAAAAAAACAAACTCCAAGGGAGCACCACCCACAGAACCTCCACCGACTGACAGTTTCTCTTCTTGACTTGCCACCCATCGCTGGATGTTGTCCACTTTATCCACCATATAAAACAGTAAGCAGCTGCTAAAAACAAAAAACAAAAAAAATATACAAAAGTAATAACATTATATGAACTGTGTTTCCTACTTGATTAAAAAATATAAAGAACTGAGTGTTTATTTCCCTAATTAACCAAGAACTTTTGTACACGTTTAAGCTATTATTATTAAAAGTGTTTGCAAAATGGTCAAGATTATAATATTGCTGAATTATATAAAAAGTCCTTTTCATGTTGAGCTAACATTTGACTTTAGCACAAAAAAAGAGATATTTTAGAACACGTAAAATAATATTTTTAGTTTTTCTCATTTTGTTACCAAATTTCAAACCTTACATGGAGGTTATTATAGTATATTTGACATCCTATATACCTGTGATTAGAGATGTGTATATATATGAGGGCTAGGCATGCTGTGTGTCTGAGCTTTGTCTAAATGTTATGCAGAAGTTTGTAGAGTTCAAGGTACGTAGGTTTAATTCATGCAAGGTAAACAATAAGTGCTCTCTTTTATACAATATGCATTGCATCTGGACCTTAAACATATAAAATGGTCAGTGAAACTTCTGTGAACATGAAGAAATTATTAAAAAAGGCATTTAAATGAAATTTGCTAAGTTGTGATTTTTATGGTTGGAACCAAAGTTATTCAAATAGTAAAAGAAAAAGAGAAAGAAAAAGGAAATTTCCCATAATATTTTTCTGCATCTGTTTGCTTTGACTGAGTAGGTGTTTTGTTATTATTGTGTATATGAGATGTACTTGTATTGTTCATAATATATATTTTTTATTATGTGTAGAAAGATTTTAAAAACCTAACTAACGTGCAGCAATTTCCAGTGAACCTGTACTTGGATATCAGGTAGTGAGTCTATTTGTGGTCACTAGCACTGTCTCCTAAACTTGTAAGAGGTCTGAAGCTATCCTTTGATTTTTGTCAGTGCTATTAACTTATGTAGACCTGTTTAAAAGCAAAGCAACATCATTCTAGTTATCCTACTGAGCCATGGATTCTGAGTTTCATTTCAAAAGTGAAAGCCAAGTTGGTGTATGTAAAGGATTTCCATGTAGCTGTGGTGCTAGTTATTACTGGCTACATTATATGCTAAGTGTATTTGTGTTCCCAAGTGTACAAGCCTTCTGTCAAAAGTATGTTCTATTATCACTCATATTCAAAGTGTAGGGTATGAAAATGCAAGCTTAGGAGAGCACTTTACCCAGCTGGTGTCCTCCACTGAAATTGTTTGTAACGATAGTCTTTTACAGGTTTTCATTTAAAGATGTTTGTGTGCTTTTAATTGACAACTAACTTCTTGCTGCTGTATAGTAAAATATTAATATATTTTTTATCATTAAACTGCTGCATGACTATCATCTTTGAGTGAAGAGAAAATGTTATAAAAAAGATGCCTTAAATACAGTACATTTTGGTTTGGAATTCTGTAGAAAGTATTTTGGTAAAAAAAGAAAAAAGAAAAAAAGAGGATCTTGGATCTTGTCTGACAGAGAGAGTTCTGGACATGCAATTGTTTCTTGGCAAATCCAGCCATCTAGATCTACCTGCTGTATGTAGAAGAAACCACCTGTAGGACTGGGAAGGGGTCAGTACCTCTCCCATTGGAAAGCATCGGCCTAGGAAGGCAGAACAGTTGTCTTTTTTGAAGGATTTTTTTTTTCCTGCTGGCTCTTTAGGTTTTGATTTGATATTTTTAAGCTTTCTGGTTGAGTGTGTTGTCTTTGTTTTTGAGATCTACTGTATGTGTTGAATAGCAAGCTATTTTCATTGTACTGTGCATTTTCCCATTGTTTGCTTTTCATATTCATACAATGTTAAATATGAGGTGACCGTAAAATAGTTAGGAGTTTCTTTACTTAAAAAAAAATCACTGGAAATTATTAAATTGCTTTCCCCTCCCCCCAAGGTGCATTTTTTTTTTATTATTTTCATATAGTAAAGTTGAGCTTTTACAGTGCATAATGTGACATTTGGAATGCTTATCAACTGCATGTAAACATTAATAACCTGCACTTTTTGTCTTAAGGTTTGTTGAGCTGTTTTGTTCACTGTACTTTAACTGTGATATGGAAAAGATTGCATTCTCTGTGCTGTTTCTAATTAGGAAAGAGAATTGCTTTGATTTTGTCTCTTGTTTACTATAGCTTCTTAAAGTTAAGCCTTGTGCTACGAGTTGTTGGAGTACTCCTAGATCAGTGTTTCGTAGTAGCCAGCAGTCAGTAGTGCAAGTCAACAAAAACACAGCAAACTTAGGCAAAGTGTCCTTTCTTTGAGATGCAAGTTCTTTCGTAAGGTTTTCTTTAGGGTCAGCTACCTAAAGTGAAACCTTTCTTACCTGTAGACTTCAGATTCTGCTTGGAATCCTACCGGATCAAGAAGCACATGTATTGTGCAGTTCTCTTTACACTATTAACAGTTAAACACAATCTTACTAGGACTTTGAATCCATTGTCTGATTTATGGTCAGTGGGTTTAAAAAGAAATCCACATGCAGATCTTTTAAGACTTAAAAAGTGGTCATAGAGAAGACTGAGTGACTGTAAAGATGCTCTTTTTGTTTTAAAGCATCTCATTTTCTCTCCCATTGACCTCCTGACCTCCCCTTCCCCTTCTCCTGTTTTATCCTTCCCTTACATTTCCCTCCCAGGTGCTCGGTACTTTACCAAGGTTCTATATTTCAGTGTATTATGTTAGAGTCTCTTCTTGTTTTTATTTTACTAGTGGATAGCCCCAGTTTGTGCTGAAAAGGGGGGGGGTATATTTGACCATATGTGTTACTCATTGAAAACAGTATGATCAAATGTGCCAAAAACAAGCAAACAGAACTTAATTCATGACAAGTATGCCTTATTTTTATTGATCTGCTTTGTCTTACAATTAAGGTCCAAGAGCTTGGTTAAACTATGTTATTTGCCTAAGTAAAAAAGAAAACTTGAAATGCATTGAAATATTGATTTTTTTTTTAAATGAGAGACACTGTCAAGTAATTTGATTCAGAGATCAGCCACCAGATTTAGAGAGAGAGAGAGAGAGAGAGAGAGAGAGAGAGAGAGAGAGAGATGGTTGTGGTGGTGGTAGTAGTGATGGTATTTGTGGCTTTTCCCCCCTTTAAATTACCAAATCTTATTTTAATGCTACCTTTTATTTGTGCCTCCTATTTATCATGCTGATGTTAGACGCAGCAGTCATCCAGCCACAGAGGGAGCTAAAGTTAACTAACCAGAACTGTAGAAATCATACATGCCTTTGACAACAAAGGAAGTTCATAGGAAAGCCACATTGGCTGTTCCTCTACTAGACACACATTGGAGGTAGATGAATATTTGCCAAATGAGGGAAAAAAAGACAAAGTAGTCAGGAAAGACAAACTGTTTTCCAGCTTCTTAAAGCCATGGAAAGTAGAAACCAAAACCAATGGGAAATTTAAAAGACCTTGAAAGTCTTACTTTCTAGTCCCATGCAGGGGTTAAAATTTGACTCAAAATGAGAAGTCTATCATTTAGAGATGGATAACTAGTCCAGTTTTGTTTTGTTTTGTTTTAGGGAATGGAGAAAGCTGCTAGTGATTTTAACCCCTGCTGAAAGGAGACAGATAATTTCATTTGGGAGCAAATACTTAATTGCCTTGAGAAATAGCACTGTAATAGTTTATGTTAATTAGTCATAGACTAACCTTTATCCCTTTCAAGCTATGCAAATTATTAAATAGGTATAAATTAGAATTGAATTAAAGAGTTGATTATATTGCAATCAGATGGCATTCACAAACTTAACTGAAGCATATACAAATAAAATCTATTAGTTTAAGAGTTTTTTTAATGCTGACATAAAAAATATAATTTAGCTACCTGTTCTAAAATGCTGAATACTATTAACATTGTATGATAGGTCTGAAAGACTGCCTCCTTTTTTGAAGAGAGAGATTAAGAATTTTTATAATTGCTTTTCATCAAATTTTAATATTTTTGTCAAGTTTTTAGATATTTAATTTGTAAAACAGTTTGCTTTGTACTGGCATACAGATATTAGGGTATATTGATTTTAAATTTTTTGAAGCCAAGTGATCAAGTACATTTGTAATAAAAGTCAATGGATCTCTATCAGTTGTACTCACTGTTTTCATTTCTTGTTCTTATCAATGTAGGAATTGGTACCTTTATCTGCAGGAAAATGGAGCAAAATTTGGGTGGAAGGGAGGGGAGAAGACAAATCTGTTGAGAAGACTCTAGGGTGGGATTGGTGGCCCAAGCACTTCAAAGCATCTTTATGTGGACTAAGATTTAGAGTGTTGGAAGGAATGTCATATTTTTATTCCTGATTTTTTTAAAAAAAAAATTTTATGGAACGTGATGTTTGGAGAAATCTTCTCAGTTTTGTTTCTGCACTTTTAGCATTTTTATGTTTTGGCAATGTTGAAACTTTTTAAACTAGCAACAGTTTATCTGTTAACATTTTTAGGTTAATCTGCCAACTATGGTGACCCTACCATGGGCATAGAATTATTTTTATCTTTACATGGCTTACCCTCTCTTCTCCAGTATTTCCATTAGTTTTTTTTAATGTTATACACTGTTCATATTTTCAAATGATTTTAGAATGGGCCTTCCCGAAATTACTTGGGTAGCTTTCATAGCTCCACCATTTTTTAAACACATAAGTGTACTTTTAATATTTTCTTCCCCATAAAAACTGAGATAGAAAATCAAATTTTCCCCTTTTTGTCATTTCTTAGATATCGGTAAAATTTTGTTTATTGTGTGAAAGAAAACTAAGACAAGGGGATCTTCAGCACTTTAAATTCAAAACTGGGTGAGAACTCTGAGTATAACATTCATGGTTGTTATCTCTAAATTTGAATATCAGTAATTTAGAGAGAGCTCATGTTTTGTCATGAGAATAGAATAAAGGAGAGATCTTTCTAATTGCCTAAGCCAATTTACTAGTTTTATAAGTTTATTTTAAACTTTATCAAAAATTTTAAATATTAAACATATCGAAACATTGTTTTCTTCATTGTAAGCCAAAATTAGGCCATTGATAGTATGATATCACATGATATGTAGTATCATACTCTATAAAACTAAAGTGACCACTACTTAAAGGGACTGTTAATCTAGCAGCATTAATTACCATAGCTCTACAGAGTTTGCAGTACATTTTTTAAGAAAAGCTGATTTAAAGATTTATGAAGCTATTTGATCCTAAAATCAAACCTAAATTTAAGGCCTAGGCCTTTTGGCTGCCTCTTTTTGAGCAGAAATTTCATTATTATGGGCCACGTAATGATGATCTAAACTAGCATTAGCATGGTCTAAATTAGCATTAGAATTTTAAGGTTAAGAGCAAGCAGATGAAATATGAGATGCTGGTTCTAAGCAGTTTGCCATCCTCCATCTACAAACTGACTACCAATTTTGAAGTTAAAGGGTCTAGGCAATTTGCGTCTTCAGAAAAGTTGGATATGAAAAATAGCCTCTTGCTGATGTTTTTCTTGTAAGGAATTTATATTATTCCATTTTTGCCTTCATGTTGTGTTTATGTCTCCTGCTTTCCATTACATCTGCTATCCTCTCCCTCCTTTTTCTTCCCTTCTGTTGTCTAGCTTTTGTGGTAAATTGTCTCATTGATAGATGTAGAAATGTGGTGGTGATCCTTTGTGTAAAACAAAGCTACTTTTTACAGACCAGAAATAGTTTGTTGTTCTTGGAATCATATTTTTGTGCTTCCATGAGTACATACTTTGTTTAATTATTAATTTGCATAGTAATTAATTTTTTAGCATTTTATGGGGGAAATTAATGAGTTTTAATTTTCTTGGTTTAGGATCCACTTTAGTAATTCAGAAGGTCTGTAAGGTGAAAAGTCACACTTGTATTTTGGAATTGTGGAAATATTGCTGGTATGTAGTTTGGTCTGAGATGTATTAATGCAAAAGACTTCGAGGAGGATTTAAGTGGTAGTTAAAAGTTACAGGACAGATGACACTCTTGAGTAGCTCAAACAGTAATAATAATCAGGTAATAATTTACACTGGTTGACATTAAGTTAAACTCTTCTAAAATAGATTGACAATTGGCAGTGAAGGTAGTTGTTGGTAGCTCTTGACCTCCATGGCAAGTATGTCCGACAACCTGGCTCCTTCATTCTCCTTTATGATCCTGTTCATAGCACCTGAGCTTTCCTCCTTCAGAAAGAAGTGAAATAATGACTCTTTCCTTTGAACATAGCTAATTGATGATCCAGAAAGATTTCTGTATTTTGATGTAATTTGGCCTCTCTTCCTCCCTTACTGCTGTTTCCCCCCATGATCTTAACTTGGCAATTTGAAGAGCATCTAAATGAGTACTTGTAAGGGAAGCTGGGAAATGAAGATTGTAAGAAGTATGTGTTTAAGCTACTGAGAACTGGTTCAGAAATTGGAGAGCAGAAAGAAAAAAGCTGTTTGTTTGTGAATGGGGGTGTGAGAGATACAGAAGAGAGTGATTGGAAATAAAGTAGGAGGAATTTTTATTGGCAGTAGAAAAAAGTATTAAGATGAACTCTGCATGAGAGGTGTTGACTAAGCAAGGAGGTTGGACTTCACTAAGGAAGTGTCAGTGGGTCCCTTGTTGGCTAAGTGAAAACTGTTGGTCTGTAGCTAGTAATGGTGGTGATGGATTATACAAATCAGTTTTGGTGTGAATGTACGATGGTTTGAAGGTTTATATGTCTGCGCCTCTGAACAAATTTAAGTAGCACAATTGTGAAATGGCAGCTTTTCTGATCAAGGCAGATTGGTGTTGGGAACTTATTATTTTGGGGGGAAAAGTTAACAGTTTACCCTTTTTCATTTACCCTTTTAAAACTATCAGTGACATTTATCATCCACTATTTTCTTGGGCTCTTGTCACAGCATAGTTTATGTTTGCACTTCAAAATAATCCTTTTAATCCATAAAGATCTATACCCAAAGATCCTTCTTTTATAGATACCTTTGGTCAACATGTATTTTTTAGAAAACAGTAAACCAGATACAGTCACTGAATTTCAATTTTAAGTATCTTTTCTATTTCCTTTACATTTGTAGCCATTAAACATTGTGGATTTTAAGAAGCCCTTGCTAATATATTTCCAGAATTAGATAATATGTCCTCTAACTCATGTTTTTGTTTGTTTTCCTACTTTAAAATTCCCTGTGGTTAGTGTACACAGAAGTTAATTATAATGTATCTCCCAGGTTCTTGTGTTCTTTGTAAGGTGAGTTGACAGTGATTAGTAATCTATTCTATAATCCCGAGAGTGTTTTAAGTTATTCAAGGTAAATATTTGTTTTCAAAGTTACATAACTCAAATTCACATTGACTATAAATTTACAATGGGTTTATTCCTAATAATTTTGATATATTACTTTCAAGTTTCATTTTAGTCAGATACCTATACATTCCTGTTAAGAATTTGTTTTAAAATAGCCAAAAGGAAGTCTTGGCCTGTACTTGGAAGGTGGTTTTTCTTGTCATGTGTCAAATTCATTAACATTAGTGATTACGTATCTTATTTTGCAGAGTTGACACTTAGTATAATTTCACATTTCATTGTGTGTCAGAATTTAAATTATAGCTAAATACTATAGTTTAAATCTGTGCAGAGCCTTCTTAAAGAGCTCCTCCCTTAGGAATTGTTTAAAAGAAGTGAAGAACAGTGCTTTAAATGACTGAGATGAGTCTGAGAGGTTTCCTCAAGTCTAGGCAATGGAGATAAACGATAGCCCATTTCTATGCTGCATACAGTTGTTAGGGTTTGATAATATGTAGAAAGTGCAAAAGCAGAAAAGACTGTGTAAGTGGCCTAAAAATTTATAGTTTTCATTATTGCACTATTTATCTTTGCACTTGAGTTTTTGGAAATTAAAGACTAGCACTTTCACTTTTGTTTCTAGTCTTTTCTAATTTCTTGCAAAATTGTTTTCAATATCCCACCCAAAGTTAAACTCATATGCAATTACATATGCTTTATAAGGCCAAGAAAATATTAATGTTATCTATATGACAGTAAATTTTGTTTTGATAAAAATTTTAATATAGATCTTTATTTGCCCATAAAATTCTTTATAAATATGAGCTTTATTAAGCTGTTAAAGTAGAAGCTTAGGATAGGAAATAATGTCTTCTGTATATAAAATTGTGTCTTTGAAATCCATTTTCCAGCCTAGTATGGCCTGGCTTTTGAGTGTTAGTATGTTTTCATTAGCAAGTGATATCTGAGTCTTACTGGGCAAGTGCTTAAGAAACTGGAAGTGAATAAATAGGTGGCAGTTCCCTCTTCTGTGTAGCTTTCTATAAGGTTCATATAACTTCTCTGTGGTTTATGTCATATGCTGGTATTTCATGAAATGAGTGTTTCTTTTGAAAATTTAAGATTGATGCTTTTTGAGGATGGTTATAGCAAAGGATATAGGACTTTCATTTAACCATTGGCGGTTTTATAGCCTCCTTGATACGCTCTACTCAGAGAACAAAGAGTGTACTTGTGAATATGTGATGCTGTATTCACAATTGCAAAAAGAAAAAAAGGAAAGGAAAGGAAACAAATTGAGTTTTCTCAATGGGACAGAGCGATGTATTTTTGGCGAGAATTGTTTTATAAGTTATTTAATGATCTTATTCTCTATCTTTTCCTGTAGTTTTTTACACACCTCATACTTAAAACCAGCAAGTCAGAGGCCTCTTTTCAGATTGTTTTGGAAGGTCTGAATGTGTTCTGGATGTGTGTTGATTGTGACATATTCCTCCCATCAGTTCTGCTGGTCACTGTGGTTCATAGTGTTTGCAAGTTCTGTTGAAGAGTCAGTGATGCATTTGAAATGAGAATATCTTCTACAACATGGTATGGATGTGTGTGGCTAGATTCCATGATGTAGCATGGTTGTGGAACAGTAGCCTTGATTTAATTTAAATAGAAAGTTTTAACCATAGTCCAGATTTTATGTACAGGAATTGTGCCAGGTACTTGTCTAAATGTGGACCAATTTTGGAAATGAAAGTTAATGGATGTGGATTTGACTCCAGATAATTCTGTACTCAAAACTAAAGTTAAAGGCTCACACCATTAGAGTTACCTACATTTGATGGCCTTAGCTCTTTAAATGTGGATGACATTCAGCATTATATCTGTGAATTTCCTTAGGAAAAGAAAAGTTCAGTCTTTATACCTTTTCTTGGAGGCTAAATTTACCACATATGGAAGTGAGAAAAATTGTAGCAAGTGTCTTTATTTTTGTAATGGAGTTTAACCAGCTTAATTAATTCCTTTTCCTACTTTGAATCACTTATTTCCCATATATAAATAAAGGGAAAGATCAGTAACCTCCCCACCCCCAGGCAATTTTTGTTGTCTGCCTCCATTTCCCAATCCTATTACACAATGAATTACGGGTATCCCTCTTAAGTCCCTGTAGTACTTTGGGTGGGGGGTGTCACAAATACCTTTGAAAATCTGATGAAAGTGATGGACCCTTTCCCCAGGGGAAAAATGCACATAATACAGATAATTTTGCTACAACCTCAGGGTCATCACTTACCTTCTGAAACCCAAGTTAGAAAATTTTTTGCTTTGAGCAAACTTTGGAAAACTTTAATAAAAAAAATTGATAAAGAGCTATTGGCTTAAAACATTTCAGATTGGAATTATTATCACATAGTGGCCCCTACTAGTGAAATGGGACATTGCAACTAGCTTTGTTAGGCTTTATAACATCCAGATAGAAGGGAAAGAGAAGTTCTGAGAGCTATTTATAAGGAGTCAGGTCATCTCCAGATGTGGGAGCCAGTCCTGGTTCAAGGTAGGGGTCAAGGTGCCTGACAAGTTTAGCAGGGTAGAGTTTGATAAACCATGCTCAGGATGCCAAGGGGTTAACCATTATCTTAACCCCTTCCTCACCAAAAGATTTTAGTTTTGTCTGTTGGGAAAGAAAGATGGCGCTAGGAAAAATGAGTTGCCTTACAACTTTGCTGGGACACATCAGTTTGGTGAAGTGTGGGACACTAGTATTATTTTTGAGAAGGTGCATAAAACCAAAGTAAATTATTCTCTATGTAGAACATTATTTACTAGTAACATTTGTTTGGGTGTATTAGCTTTGACAATTTTTACCAGTAAATGCTGATTTTATTTAGAACTGGGAGTCCAGTTTACATATAGGATAGTTGATATATCCATCTTTCCCCCGTGTAAAGAATTGTCTAAAAGATTTATGCATACTTTTTACTTTTCTCTCTTGATACCATGGGGTGGGGGTGGGGAGGACTTTGACTCGACAACTGACAAATGTCTTCAAATTTAAAAATCAAGAAGCAGCACTTTAAGTCTAATTCCACGCCATTTTAGTGCATGTTTTAGTTTAATAATGATTTTTGGTGCATGCCTTTGGGCTTATTCAAAAGTGTACAATAGAAAAGTGTATTTCCTTTCATAGAAAGGAGATGTTTTTCTACTTTGCAACATGTGATTACAAAAATCTTCCTCTGTGGGAAGATTAACCATGTATTGAACTACTGAAAAGTATATATTTTTAGATATACAGAAGGAATCTACACGGGGCAGCATTCAGACCTATATAGAAGTCATAAAATTCTGTATAGGACCAAAAGGAAGTAACATAAAACACTTAAACAGACTATGTTGGGTAGAAATACCTTTCGACCTTGCATTGACTTCCAAAATGAAAATGCCACAGAAGTTCGCTGAAACTTTTGTTTGAATTTTCTCTGTCAGTGTATATAGCCCAAATGCAGCAGCTTTGGGTTAGCACAATGTAAGAATCAAAACACAAAACTAAATAGTTCAGTCTGGTTTGCCAATCCAGCCTGACTGAAATAAGTAACCAATCACTTGCAAACTGAAAAACTGTCCAACTCCTCTAAGGTTTTGACAAAATAACCTTGGCTGATGTGGGAACATTCCCGCTTTGATTTCTGACCTGACAGCGAAGATTCATGCATGACATGATTTCAAACCTGACAGTGTCTGTTTAAGGAGCCATGGTACAGTTTGCTAATTCAATCCCAGATACCTGTTGATTACCTGTAAGATCTAGAGTTCAAAGTAGCCAGCAGCCGTATCCCTGAGTGCTCTGTGCCTATCAGATAGCATGAAGTAAGCAGAGTTGGGACAGGTCAACAGCTCTGAGGACTGACCTCAGAGCAGAGCCCCAGATTCAAGAATTGTATCTGCTTTCTTGGGAGTCACTGAACTATTGTCCCACACTGCATTACTTGCTGTAGATGTTCTCCAAGAGGAGGCCCAGAGCACACATCCGAATTGCTTGTGGTACTCAGAGAGGGGGTGCTAACTCTGATGCCCTGGCCAAATTCCAGTTTAGGGATGTGGGTCTTCTTGTCATTCTAATTGGAAATGTGCATCACTTTCCATTTTTTCCTGTTGCTCTCAGTGCAAACTACACAAGTCTGTTCCTTTGCCCCAATCCCGAGTCTCCAAGATACTGGTATTTTATGGGCCAGGTTCATGCCTTATCTTGATACACAAGAGTTGAAGAATGAGAGCTTGGCATCAGGATGCCTTATACTTGGAGGGTGGACTCTTGTGATGCCTGGGAATGAAACCTGCCCTCTTTTGGCATATGTTAGGGAGCTTGCACTGGTTGGAAGCTTCCAACCATAAGGTGTGAATGGAAACCAATTTCCCCTCTTTTCTTACAGCATGATGAGAAAATCTTTTGGGTTTTCAGTAGTTGAGGAAGGCCGGAGTTCTGCAGCTTTAATCTGGGTAACTAAGGCTGGTTTAATCTGGGTAACTAGCTGGTTTAATCTGGATAACTAGTACTGGTTTGAGCAAGACTTTGGTAAATTAACTCGGTTCTCAGATGCCACAGACTCCGTGAGAAGTCACCATTATTTTTAGTGGCCGTGATGGAGTCCCCCTGTAGCCATTACTTTAAGATTACATGCAGAGTTGCTTTATTTTGAGCTTTTTGTGTACACACAATCCCAAACTGGAAAAACTTAAAAAGGAATCCTGCTGTGAAAGGTATATATTACTCTAGATTTTTCTTACTGTAAATATTGTAAGATTGTAATACTGTCAATATTTTATTAACCAACAAATGTTAATCTATGTGAAATCAGACTTATTTTAAATGTGCTTCTTATTTACTGTGTGTGGTCCCTGTTGCTGACAGTATTAAGTTATATTCTGATGTAAGATTAACTTTATTAAAGAATGTAAACATTAAATGTTTCCTTATGGGAAAACAAATAAAGTATAAAGAAGACAATTCTTTTCATTGAAATATACTGTGTATTTACACTTGCTAGACCCAGCACCACTTATAAACTTAGTCCACTGTCCAGTTTCAGTTAACACAGCTGACACGGTTGTGCTCCACTTGAAGGTCTAAGCCTTGGTGTTGTTGGAATATAAACGGTTTGTATTTGTCTGCTGTGAATCATCTTGAGATTTCTAATCAAGTTTGTAAAATTTTTATAGTAAAACATTTTAATGACAATTTAAAAATTATCTTCTCTAAAGAATGGTCAAAACAATGTCCTTTCAGAAATACAGTTGCTCTTTACTATCTTTCCAAAATGACTTTGGTTAAACGGACCAGGTGTATATTAGTTAAAGTCTAGGGCTAAGTTCTTGATATTCTTTGAGTTTACAAGTTAATCCTTATTGGAGTTGTGCCAATATACAATAGAATATCATTAATTTGCACTGTTTGGGGACCCCATTTAAGAATGCTGAATTTTGCCAACTAAAAAGTAAGCAAATGCAATTTAAAAAGTAAATTTGAGCATTCTGTGTTAAATATGTGCAGTTATTATCATACGAAGAAGCGCAGTGTGTTGGGCTGTAATATAACCATATTTGCTGTCATGTTCTCCCATCTCAGTGCTGGGAACTCACCATGTGGAAACCAAGCAACCGTGTTGTGCGTCAGCCGGCTTGAGTTTGTTCAATATCACAGCTGAAGCTAGCAAGGTCTGCTGTGCTGCTTACTGAAGTATTGTGATTCTCTTAGGCATTGGTTCTTACAAAATATATACTGTAACAGTATACTTTGTACAGATTTAAATTTTATTTGAAAAAATGAAATAAAGTAGGCAAAAAATAAAGATGTTTATTTTTCATGTGACTACATAAACAGATCATCAGTCTTTTGTTTCAGTGTTTCTGTGGGGGAGGGATCTGGTTGACCCATTTGTTTTGGTTTGGTTTGGGTTTTGGTCAGTGGAGAGATCTCCAGGACCCCATGTCAGGTAGACTGTTTGCCTGCTACTCACCATCAGTTGGCTGCAGGCATTAAATGTGCTCTTACAGGAAAACCCCATTTTTAATTTTATTTTAAAACAAATTTATTTCCCTATAAGATTTTTTTTGTGTGAATAAACTTCTGTGTCTTCTTGGGTCAACTTTGAATAATAAATTATCTGGTAGTGTGATAGTTAGCCAAGCTGATGCACTGAAAAGAAGGGAGAACTGCTTGATTCCTGCGGAAGGGGAGCCTTTCTTGTTTCAGATCTTAAGTTTGAGTTTGGTTTGGGGTAATAGATGAGTTGCAAGAGTCCATGATATAAGATGAAGAGTTGTGCCTTGAAGTAAGGGCCTCTTCAGACTGCTGTTCACAGAATGGCAGACACACACACACACACACACACACACACACACACACACACACACACACACAGTACAGAAGGGAATCATCAGGACACTTACATTGGAATATTCTAGAAGAGTAAATGACCTATCCAAGGAGAACCACTTCAGTTTTGACCTCTGAGTAAGATTAAACAAACAAACAGAGGCCTCAAGAGCCTATAGGTTTATCTCCTTGGCTTTAGGAAGTGGAATTTAAAGTTCTATTTGTATCATTCTGTTTTTTATCATTGATGTTTTCACATACCTTCAAGCAAGATCAGAGATGAACTGGAACAAGCAGTTCCCCCAGTTGTTCTGGGAAGAAATCACACTTGGTGAGATCTTCTCAGTGAGGGGCCATGTTTCAAAACCTTATGCATGATCATAAAATGTTCTAATTTGCAGCTTGATGCTGTTCTGACTGAGTCCCAAAAAAAGTAAAGGGCTGTTTTGCCCTTTACCTAAGAAAATGCCCTCCCTTGTAGAGAATAAGCATTTTGGAGTAAGTTCCACAAGTGACAACTCTGATAAAAATAATGAAACTTTATCAAAATCTAAAGCTGAGGGTGCTACTATTTGGGAAGGATAGGTGGGGGCCCTAAGAAGTAAGTGTATGTGTGTGTATGTTGTAGTAGTAGTAGTAGTAGTAGTAGTAGTAGTAGTAGTAGTAGTAGTAGTAGTAGTAGTGAGAACTAAACCTAGACTTTTCGTATGCTAAGCAAGTATTCTGGCACTAAGCTATATCGCAGCCCTTAAAAAAAAAATGTTTTTGAGGGTAAGGTTCCATTAAATTGCCCAGACTAATCTTGAGCTCACACTGTAGCCCAGATAGACCTTCAATATGGAATCCTTCTGCCTCACTCTCCTGAGTAGTTAATATTATAGTTCTGTGTCACCAGACCTGGCTAAAAAGCTAGTTTCTGTAGTTGGCTATGACTTTAGGGGACACAAAGAAAACAGGTGGGTATCTCCCTCCTCAAGAAGCAAAGATCAGGTTAAATTCCTGGATCCCTTTCTAAGAGGAGCAGAAAATTCTAGTGAAGACTGTAGGGGGAACCTTCTCCCTGTAAATACAGGGAGTGAAAGGCAGAAGTCAGGCCCCTTCCTTATCCTGTGATCTTCTAAAGACTCAAATGGGACTGTGATAGATATGTCCAGTGGTCAGTTTGAAGAGCAAAAACCTAGATAAGGTTCTACTGCTGCTGTCTTGAAGGGTTAATCTCCCAGACTAAGGATAGATATGAAGTACAAGTCAAAGCCGGGTGGCTTGGAGACCTCCCACTCCTCACCTTCCAGTGGCTGTGAATTTTTTATTTAACCATGCAGCATATAACTTATTTTGTCTCTTTGGTTTGATTTTTTTTTTTTTTAGAAATTTTTTTTCAGTAACAGTTGCTGTCTAAGCAGACAGAACACAAAAACATACCTGTACATGTGCTCACACAGACATATATGCATGTATACACACACACACACACACACACACACACACACACACACATTCACAAATGAACATACAGACAGCCTCACACCTTTGAGTACCTGGGATTTGACAGGATTTGTTGATCTGGCATACTGTTTTAAAGGAGTTCCTACTCATTTCGAATCAAAGGGGAAATCATCTGTGGCGACTGACTTGCAGTTCTGCCTGGGTCCACACACCTCCAGTACTAGCATGTCAGCACCTCCCCCACACTCTGAGAGCCTCAGGAGATGTATATTTCCCCTGGAAATAGGATTCCACTTTAATATTGCAATTCTCCAGAGTGTTTCTGCTAGCATTATTACAGCTTTTCTACCAATGCTGATTTTACTCACTTTGATTGTTCACATCAGGCTGTTTGTACTTAAATTGTCAGTGAGAATGTCACAAAAGAGACTATGAATGTTCTAGTGTGTACAAGCAGGATATCCCCATGTTACAGCCAGCAGGGTTGTCCTGTTAAAGTTGTTGTCTTAGGCTGCCTGACTCCTCCATCCTGTTCAACACATACCTCGAATCTGTCAGTCTCCATAGGAGATTGGCAGCAGTATCAACCTAGCGATCCTTTTTGTCTCTGGTAATAGGTGTGTAATCACGGGCCTGTATTTTTCCAAGTCCCACCCCCTACCTCTTACATTTTAAATATTGAATGTTTAAAATTAGGTACTGAACTAAGTGTCTTACCTAGGTTACTTTATTTCATTCTAATTACAGCCCCTTTAAGGCGCACTCTTACTACCTCCAGTTTGCCAATGAGGAAGTTCCCTATGACATGGGATGATGAACCTCACCAGGGTTCCACCGTCAGAATTCCAAGCCCAGATAGTTTGAAGTCAGAGAACATCTGTGGTCTCAGGACTCTTGCTCTAGTGCCTTCCCATCATGGTTCTGTCTCTGCACCCACTCTGACTTTGACATTACCTCACCTCACCTATTTCGCTACATGGTAAAGCCAGTGTGCTCCTTACAAAAGAGTTTCCTCTGTCTAGTTCAGAGCCACATTTCCTGTTCTAGACTCAGCCTAATTCATGAATGAACGTACATTTTCACTTCTCCCTCCCTTCCTTGAGGGAGAGATTTAACTTGTAGCAGGTCTAAAAGAAGCTAGCAAATGGCCTTTCCAGACCTCATCCTACTGCTGTTGCTTAAAGTGAGCACAACCTGAAGTACTATTCGTGCTCTTAACACTCTCACCACAATGACCTCAACCACAGATTCTGTGAATTAGGCTCTGGAACTCTGTCATGTTGAATGTGTTCCCTCTCCATTTCCCCAGATTCTAACCACCACTACCCCACCCCCCAGCAAGCACCTGTTCTGTAGAGCAAACCTCCTGTCTGGACCCATGTGGACTCATAGAAACCCAACAACGGTATCAATAAGTCTCCAGAGAGGCTCTGGGCTGCCCAAAGTCCCAGAACCCCTGTGCATCAGCAGTTAGCCCAGTTTTGGATCAGCCAAAGCCAACCTCATCATCTTCCACTCAAGAGTTTTGACTGAGTTTTTAAATTCTGGAAGACATTTTCCTGCACCCTCTAAAATGCTATTTCCCAGATGTTTCCTGACCTCCAAGAGAAGGTCCAGTGCAGTGTGTGTCTGTGTCTGTCTGTCTGTCTCCAAAGGCTTCTTCCAAAAATAAAATCTCAAATTCCTTGGGACTTAGGGTAGTTTAGAGGGCTGTGGTGTCTGTTAGAATCTTGTCTAAAAAGGAAGAGCATAATTTAAACTTAGGACTCCTATGGGTTTTGTATCATTTAAATAAGTGAATTTTAAATTGTAAACCTAAATTAGAGCATTAGTGTCCCCTCGGAAACTGCTGGCAATACAAATTCTTGAGCCCCACCTGAAACCTACCAAATGAGAGCCTCTGGCACCAGAGTCCTTCAGGTGATGTGAAGCACACTAAGGTGTAGGTGTGAGCTTTGTTTTAAAGCCTTCGGTTTAAGAATATGATGAAAGAGTTGGAGAGATGGCTCAGCGGTTAAGAGCACAGATTGCTCTTCCAGAGGTCCTGAGTTCAGTTCCCAGCAACCACATGGAGGCTCACAACCATCTGTAATGGGAGCTGATGCCCTCTTCTGGTGTCTGAAGACAGCTACAGTGTACTTATATATAATAAATAAATAAGTAAATCTTTTTTTAAAAAAATATAAAAACGGGGGCTTTCTCAATTTCTTCATAGAACCTACTCCAAGATCCAAGTTAAGAAGTCCTTCCTACTTGGGTCTAGAGAGGTGGCTGTGTAGTTAAGAATGCTTGCAGCTTCTTACAGAAGACCCAGGTTCCCCAGTACCCACATGACAGCTCACAACTCTAGGGCCAGCCTGTGCTACACAGAGAGCTATGTAGGTGCTGTCTAAAAAGACAAACCAAAAAACATGGGCCAACAGTCCGGGCCTCTGGGACCAGATAAAGTAACGAGTTACTTCTGGAGCTGGGAGCTCAGTACCAGAGTGGATCTGTTAAGCTCACGTCAGCTGGGGAAGGGGCGGGGTTTAGAGCTACAGCTTCTGTCAATGGCAAACTCCCAAGAAACTCCCAAGGGTCCTTGGTTTGATTCCTCCGCGATGTTTTCACCAGAGCGCTCAGTGACTTGGACTGGCAGGCACACTCTGCTTCCTTCCTTCTTTCCTTTTCTTTCTTCTCTACTTTCGTTTTATGTATATGAGTGTTTTGCCTGCATGTATGTCTGTGTACCACATGTGTGCCTGGTGTTTGTTGAAACCAGAAGAGGACAAGAGATCCTTTAGAACTGGAGTGACAGCTGGTTGTGAACCACTGTGTAGGTGCTGGGATTCAAACCTGGGTCCTTTGGAAGACCAGCAAGTACTCTTAATCTCTCCATCCCCCAGGATTGTTTTTTTTTTTTTTAAGCCCTTGTACCATGACTCATGCTGGTACTCAGAGCAGCCTCACTGGGAAATTCTTTCCTCTACAACTGAGGCCTCCAAAGGAGACTTCCAGTCTTGGTTATCCTATAAATCTCTTGCTGTGGCTAGTTCTAAGACATGGCCCAAGCTTTATATGTATTTATCATCACCACCATCAATCATTAGAGTATCACTGTGTAGCCTTGGTTGCTCTAGACTCAAAGTGTAGACCCAGCTGGCCTGAAACTCAGAGATCCACCTGCCTCTGCCTCCCAAGTGCTAGGACCAAAGGTGTGCACCACCAGGCCTAACAGAAAGGCTTATTTTTGAACTTGCTGACTTCACACATACGAAGCAGAAGCTTCCGGTCCCTCACTAGCCCATTTCTTTTCCCATCTTAGCTCTCTGGCGCAGTAAATAGCGTTACTATATATACATTTTTAAAATCAAAACCAAAACTTGTTCTAGATTCTACTCTCCTTCTCCAATGGCTGCATTTGCTGAACACACCATTGTCACTGTAGCACAGTGACCCTCAAGCTTCACACTATCTCAGTCTCCTGGGCTACAATGACTGTAGCTCAGTAGGAAAGTACTTACATAGCACAAGTGAGTCTGGGCTTTGATCCCTAGCACCACAGACACCCATGCTACACCTATATCACATGTATGTTTCACGATAATGTCACGTCTTGCACACACACACACACACACACACACACACACACACACACACACACACACACACACACACACGTTCTGCTGAGCCTACCCTGGGTTTCTAATTTAGCAATTCTGAGATGGACCCTGAAGATTTTCATATCTAGCAGGTTCTCAGATAATGCTCCTGCTAATGGTCTAGGAAAACACTGCTCTGGCCTGTTACTAACTGCATCCTGTTTGGCCTGAGACTGTCTACTACTAGCACTGTCTACTGTCTAGCACTACTGCTCACATGGACATGTGCCTCGTTTGTGACAAACTGTTCATCTGTTTACCTAAGTCATCCCTACTGAGCTGCCCACCCCCACCCCCACCCCCCATATTATCTCTATTGGGCTTGCCGGGCTATTCTTGCCTCCTGAAGTCCATGCTCACACATTACAGCCTACGGGAGCTGTTTGGTTTTTGAGACAGGCTCACTCGGTAGCCTTGGCTGTCCTGGTACTCAGTGTGTAGATCAGTCTCCTACCTCCATCCTTGCTTCCCATCCACTTAGGATAAACTCTAACTCTACTCTAGTTGCATGGCCGCTATGACCTGGCTCTAACTCTGGCCTTTTCTCTTTCCTTTTAGCCCCTGTTCTTTCTCTCTAGCTATACTGGTTGCATACAGTCTCTTAAGCATTTGGAGCCCAGTGCCAGCTAAGGTCCTGTCTAGGGTTTCCATTGCTGTGAAGAGACTCCATGACCAAGGCGACTCTTTGAAGGACAGTATATAATTGGGCCTGGCTTACGGGTTCAGAGGTTCAGTCCACTATCATCAAGGCAGGAGCATGGCAGCACCTAGGCAGTCATGGTACTGGGGGAGCTGAGAGTTCTACATCTTTTTCCAAAGTCAAACAGGAGAAGACTGGCTCCCACATGGCTAGTAGGAGGGTCTTAAAGCCCACCCCCACAGTGACATACTTGCCCCAACAAGGCCACACCTTCTAATAGGGTCACTCCCTGGGCCAAGCACATTCAAACCACCACAGGGCCTTGCTTTGCTCTTCTTCCTGGAATGCACCTCCCCCACACCCTCATTGGCCTGTCCCCTTTCGCAGCCAGGCCCTGGCTCCTGTGTTGGCTCTTCAGAGGCCTTTCTTGACAACCCAAACTGAAAAGCCCCCTCACTCTCCTCCTCAAGTCTCTGCCTAGTGCTTCTCACTGTTTGGAGCGCCTCGCTCATGCATTTTTATCTACTGGTGGTGCAATGGAGAGGGCGTGGTTCCTGTGATACCTCTACTGCCCAGTCATGGCTGGCACATACTTCCTCAGCCTTTCTCTTGGGGAGTTGGGTGCCAACTTCCTGTGAGATCTGCTAACTGAGCAAAGGGAAGAGACCAACTATTTAAGGGACAATTTGCCCTATTTCCAAATGCTAGCTCCTCTCCTTCCCCAAGTATTTAAAGTGGAAATGACACCAACCAACCTGCCAACAACTTTCCAGGAATGAAGTATAAAAGAATTATCTTCATTTAACAGGCTGTGGTGGCACATGCCTGTAATCCAAGCACCTAGGTAGATCAGGAGGATCAGAAATTTGAAGTACAATTCTTGAGTTCAAAGCCAGCCTCTGCTATTTAAGAACCTGACTCAAAAGGAGTGTGGGAGTATGTAGAAAATTCTTCCTGATTTTAAACGAGGTTAAAATGAGGCTCAGCTGAATTTAGAATAAATATAGGGTCCTTGATAATGTTAAGTTAGACTCAAAAAGCAAAGTCATGGGGCTGGAGAGGTGGCTCAGTGGTTAAAAGCACTGGCTGCTCTTCCAGAGGTTCCAGGTTCAATTCCCAGCAACCACATGGCAGCTCACAACTGTCTATAACTTCAATTTTAGGGAATCCAACACCCTCACACAGGCATACATGCAGGCAAAATACCAATCCACATAAAATACAAATACATTTTTTAAAAAGCAAAGTCATATAGGACAGATTTGAAACTTACCAGCTAGGTCACCAAAATAAAAGGATAACTTCCTACGAGCCAGGTTTCTCCTTGGAGGAGAGGGACAGAGACGGGATATGACCTGACCAGATCATCCCAGTAGATTTCCAAATCCTTGGTATGAGCCTGATCTTTTGGGAAGGAGCAGTGGGGATGGGGCTTAATGCCAGACCCACATGCAAAACCAGGTTCCACTGCTTCTTAGCCCTGTGGCCTTACACAACTCTACCTAAGAGTCCCTGGTCACAGTGTTCTGGTCTGTAGTCAAGGACACCTACCGCCTTTGATTACAGGTGAAATAATTTACATCCAGAGCTTACAGTGTGGTGCTGGAAGAGTGGCATTTAATGCATGCTGCTGTTGTCATTGTCTTCTTCATTTTTCTTATTGTTGGTTTAAAAAAAAAAAAAAAAAAAAAAACCAGGGGCTGGAGAGCCAGCTCAGCAGTTAAGTGTGATTACTTCCCTTCTAATGGACCTGAATTCAGGTTTCAGCACTCACATCATCTAGTGGCTCCCTCCTGTGCTTGTAATCCCACAGAATCTAGTGTCCTCGTCTGGTCTGTGGACACGACACACATGGCATATACAAACACACATATACCAAATAAACATAAATCATTCGGGGGGGGGGTGTGTGTGACAGTGAGTCGGCAGAGTTAAAGGCTGCAGCAGCAGCAGCAGCAGCAGCAGCAGCAGCAGCAGCCACATTCCAGGCAGAATGACATAGAAGAACGGTAAGCATGTCTACAGCATGTGCAGCTTTGGGCCTCTCTACTCCTTTGGCTGTGCAAAGAGGACCCTGATATCGATACAGCTATATACCGGGTCACATTTATTTGGAGCTTTACACCTTGTGTCTGTGTCAGGTGGTTGGGGACTTCCTGGCTGGAATAGAGGAAAGTGCATACACAGTACGTGGCCTTGGTCTAGGGACTCTGCTTCGTTCTGGATTCAGGCAGTAGCTCTGCCGTCTGCCAAGGTGTGGGATGACTAGAGGTCAACGTTAATTTGTCTGTTGGACATCTAGGATGGCAACTAATCAACCCCAGAAGTGGCTCTAGAGTCAGAGGAATTGGTTTTTACCATGGCTAAGAACATTCTAGTCCCGAAATGTTCTAGAAATTTTACACTATACCTGCAAGGACAATGTACATTTTTCTGATAGAATGGTCCTTGATTTTCATTAAAACAAAATGAAACAAAACAAAAACCCTCAAAAGAAGCCAAAGCTCAAGAAATTTAGAATCACTGGTCCTACACTGGCCACAGGTGACTAAAAGGCATGTATTAGACAGTATGCCTAATGGTTAGGACTCCTAGACAAAGAGCAGCAAGGGAGGAGAGCCACTCTCCTTCATAGACCTTTCCTGGTTGGAGCCCCTCATGTGTGCATGGGAAATTGGAGATTCTTTTTTTTTTTTTTTTTATTTTTTTTTTTGGAGCTAGGGATCAAACCTAGGGCCTTGCGCTTGCTAGGCAAGCGCTCTACCACTGAGCCAAATCCCCATATGCCCATTTCCCCCAAAATGTGGGAACAGTGATAGAAAGCACTCAGCCATGCCCACTCTTGCCTGAGAGGACTTCTGTGATGTCATCTCAGAGGTAGGAGGCAGAGTCAGCTGACTTTGGTTGTAGGACTGGTGTTGGTGGGACAGTCTCTTCTTCATGCTACTCTCAGGTAAATACCTGGCTCATGGTTGGCCCACAGAGGTGACATATGAGCAATAGGAAGGAGTTGTTTCTTTTCCTTCTGGATACAATGAATCTAAGCTCTTGAGTCTGTTTTTGATGTTGTTGTTTTGGGGGTTTTGTATTGTTTTAAGTTTCCCAGGGGCCAGGGCTTCTCTTCACCTTATCTCTGGGCTATCCTTTCATGAGGAGTCAGATGTCTTGGTTTTATCCCAACTGCATGTATTATTCACTCCTTATATTTCTCTTGAAATCTTACAATATAGCGGGGTTGTGATGGCACAGACCTTTAAAAATTAGCATTCAGGAGGCAGAGGCAGGCAGATCACTGAGTAGGCCAGCCTGGTCTACAGGGTGAGTTCCAGGACAACCAGGGCTACACAGACAAATTCTGTCTTGAAAACAAACAAACAAATCCTATGACATATCTCTAAAATCTAAACTGGAGCCTGAAGGATTACCTGGTGCTTCTTGATAGAGACTATCCAGTTCTGGCTGGTCCTGATACCTGTCTGTGTTCCTCTCAGTGCATTTAATTCCTTGTAACTCAGGTCACGTTCAGCATCTCTTCATGAAAACGCATCTACTCCCTTGATGAGAACATCTTCCTTTCTCTCAAACCCCGGGTACATGTGTCTAACCCATGTTACCTGTGGGCACTGAATACCATGAGATCCCTAAGAGTTGAATGTGGCTGGCATCCTAGCTGAATCAGGTAAACTTATCATCAGCTACAACTGAGGAATGAGAGCTGGGAAAAGCCTAGCACAGAGGTTCCTGAATCCAGGAGCAGACCCTGATCTCCGCAAAATGCATAAGTGCCTTGACTGCTGGAAGCTCCACAGGATATTAGTTTTCCTTTGAGGGTCTTGTCTGAGTGTTCTCTAGACTTGATAGCAAGTGAACTCTGCACTTATGTTCTCTAGACTTGATATCAAGTGACTTAGGCCTCATAGACTCAGCGGTCAGACTCTACACAGTACCTGGCTCAGCCAAGAACCTCAGATTACCCAACAGGGTGGCAGAAGAGGCAGGGGCCAAGATCCTAGAACTACGCAAATCTGAGGGTGTCTTGGAGAAAAAGCCCATACAGGGTGACATTTTCTTTGTATGCTTTCCCAAAACATCCTTCTTTGCAAGGGAAATAAAGACTTGTTTTGTTTTGTTTTTTTTTGGAGACAGGGTTTTGGTATGTAGTTTTTAGCTGTCCTGGAACTCACTCTGTAGACCAGGCTGGCCTCGAACTTAGAGATTCACCTGCTTCTGCCTCCCCAGTGCTGAGATTAAAGACATGTGTCACTGCTACCCAGTGAAAATGAGGACTTGGGAAATCCTGTTGTGTTCAATAAAGTCTGAACGATGATCCTGTGATGACTGCAAAGGCAGCCCTTCCTCCAGCTTTCTGCCTAAGGCTGAGGTACGGTTGTCCCTGTTCTTCCCGCCATCTTTCCTTATCCTCTTTGCACCCTGCTCTCCTTAGTCGGTGTATATTGAACAGCTCCCAGCAGCACTAGCCTGAGTTAGCTGTTGATGGTAGGACACTGGGGATGGTGGACAAGGAGAGACATGGCCTTTCAGCAGAGTCAACTTCTCCTTCAGGGAAGGAGATCTGTCTTAGATCTTTGAGGCCATCTCTTCTCACACGCTGCTCCCTGTCAGGATGGTCCACCCCTTAGTCTTGGCCAAACCATTTTAGTTTTCATGTTATTTACAAAAGGTTTTGCCTTTTGATATACATTCGATTAAATGTATCTGTCTTTCTGCCACAGCTCTGAGTTCTGTGGTTCCTAAAGGCTTCCTAACAATTTTCAGATTTTTTGTGCTTCTTTCAGAATTGGATTTCCTCTTAGATCCTTAATTCATCTGGAATTAATGTGTATAACTCTTCTCAGAGGTTTGCTGTTGACCAGTGCTCGTGGCTCCATGGGCATCCTCTCCCAAGGCCTTCAAACACTACTTTCATACTGGAACTCCCACAGATACCTGCGGATAATTCTTGATTCTTTGTTGCATTGGACTTTTTCCTCTTCCTGGTCCTGAACTATAGCATTTTAATTACTGTGGGGTTGGGGTGTGACTTGATGGTACTGTATTTCTCTTTTTTCCTCCCAGGTATACTTACTAGGCTTAATGGCCTTTTTTCCATTCCAGGCACTTTCTTGTTTTTGTTTGTTCAGATTGTCTTCTCGTTACCAACAGAGTGTTTATTTTTTTTTAGAAAACAAGTTTTCTTTGCTACAGTGCATAGCTAATCACAAGAGTGTCAGTTAACAGAAGAGCCCCTGCCTCCAGGCTTACTTTCCAAATAGTTGATCAAGTTTTATTGAACAAATCCTCTTGGGGTCCTGGTTGGAATTTTACTGATTGTACGTATTTCCAGGGGAGAGTTGGTTCATTTACAGTAGTAAGACCTCTCACCAGAAACAAACTCTCTGAACCATGTTCGCAGAGACCTTCAAGGGAGACCTTGTCTCTCAAGCCACCTCCTACGGCCCCTCATGGTCCCCGGACTGGAGCCCTGAGCCACCAACCCGTGTAGTGCTTCATCTAAAGACTCCAGTGGGTTCACTCCCCCATTCCTCTCAGGTGGCTGAACATTGACTTTTGCTCAGGAACTCTGAGTTTTTAATCTTTCGAAGCCCAAAGAACTGCAGAGAGCCTGGCCCTGTTTTTCTCTCTCACACTTCAGCATGTCATTCTCAACCTCTCCCTTTTTGTCACGTGTGAAGCCCAGCATTTCTAAGCTGGAGTAGGGCAGCGTGGCATCTCCAGTCTAAGCATCCCTAGGAACCTAAAGGACTTGAAACACAGCTCTTCCTTCTGACCCTGCCCTTCACATTGTCCTGTGCCATTCCTGAGCTCTGTGAATGAGATGGCACCTTGTGTTCTAGAAGATAGGAGTGGACTTGAGGAACAGGTACAGTGAAGTCCAATGCAACCAATGACGGTGCATGCCTTTAATCCCAGCACTTGGGAGGCAGAGGCAGGCCGATCTCTGTCCTGAAAAACCAAAATGTTTAATAATAATAATAATAATAATAATAATAATAATAATAATAATAGGCACAATGTCAGAGTGAAAGCACAGGCTCTTTGCAAAAGTCACAGAGTCCCAACACATAGACACCTTTTGCCATGCTCTTCTCTGTGTCTGCATGTCCCTGGTCTCCCTATACCCTCCTTTGGGACCAAATCAGCCCAGGTTTCCACGATACCTTCACACATGGTCATAAGGCATCTTCATCCACTGCTTGTCCATGGTGGAATACATAACAGCAACTAGAAAACTTCCCTAACAGCACTGTCACCAGAAATGTTTCCTTAGGCATTAATGTTTTAAAAGCCAGAGAATGAAAGCAAGGCATGGTGGCACTGGTAATGACTTCAGAGGCTGAGATGGGAGCTCAAGTTTGAAACCAGTGTGGACAACATAGCAACACCCTTTCTAAGTAAGTAACCAAACAAATATTTTTAAGGCTGAAGGAACCATTCCCCCACCAGAATGATCCAATGCAGAGACAAGAATCTTCCATGGGACCTGAAAAGTTTTGCTAACACAAACAACACTTCAGCCTCTCATTCTTTGAGATCCCATCTTCCAAAGGCACACGCTGCAAAGATCCCTCCCCAGCCTAACCTCATCCAGCTCCCAAGTTGCTCAAGGCCCAGCCAGCCACCCAGTTTTACATGTCTAAATCTGAAATCAAAGTCCCCAGCAGGGAAAGGGATTGTCACAAGTAATTGCAACATCCCACAAGAATTTGGGAGTTAAAGGGAGCCAAACCTGGGCCTTCTCCAAAGCTTGCAAGTCTGAGCTTTTTGAGAACCACATTTAATCCTTCCAAAGTGTTAAATGTAAAACGTCTATCTTGGGCCTGCCTGGAAGCTCTGGGGGACTATGCACAGCCCCCTGCTAGCCCACTGTGGTGACAGGTGTAATATTTCCTTGAAAGAAGACAGAGTAAGGAATGGCCTGCCATGAGCTGCAGGCCCTCAGAAGTGGCCTCTGAACAACACCCACGGGAGCAGGGAGCAGGAGATCTGTAAGAGTCAGGACCCGGATGGATGCCATGAGAGATGTGGATGGGAAGGAAAAGGCCTAGCATTCTGCTTCACCTTTGTCAGTAGCTTACATACTAACTGCCCTTTCCTAGCCCCTGCCTTACCTCATTTCACGGTTGGCCTTTACAGGCATCATTTTGAGATTATACTTACCATCTATTTTCACATAAGGGGGTAAGAGCTGTCTTAAGAAACAAAGCCTGGAAGCTGCGTGTAATGGCATTTACATGTAACCCTGGCACTAGACAGGCTGAGGCAAGTGGATCAAGATTTCGAGGACTTAGTAGTCAAACCCTGTGTTTACAACTGGAGATGAGGGTGCTGGAGAGCTGGTACAGTGGTTAAGAGCTCTGGCTGCTCTTCCAGAGGACCCAGGTTCTATTCTCAACATAGATATGATGGCAAAACCACATGCAACTCCAGTTTTAGGGTATATGACATCCTTTTCTGGCTTCCTTAGATATCAGACACATGCTACATAGACATATATGTAAACAAAACACCAATACACATAAAACATGTCAAAGGTAACCTGTCATACAGTTGTTACCATCTTTTTCATATCAAATAGCAGAACTTGGCCCTTTGTGCAAGGCATAAACAACATTAATCTTTGTGAATCTCTCAACAACCCCCCTGTTTGTTTTTGTTTGTTTGTGTTTTTGTTGTTTGTTTGTTTTGTAGACAAGGTCTCTATATAGTACTGGATAACTATATACTCTATAGTATTACTTTGTAGGCCAGGCTGGCCTTGAACTCACAGAGATCCTCCTGCTTCTGACTCCTGAATGTTGGTACTAAAAGCATGTGCTACCACTGTCTAGTGAGGCCAATATTTCTATTCCCCATTAAATAAAGGAGAGACCAGGTCTGGCAAGATGAAGTAGCTTGCTCTTGGCATCCCAGTTGTTTGCCTGACTTTCAGAGGACCTGGTGAAACATCGCCATGGCACATTTTTCTTCATCACCCTTCGGTGATGTTCCCAGCCTCAGCAGTTTAAAATATCCAGGCATGGTTGGAAGGGATGTTCATGTCACATCTTTCCGGCCTTCCCAGGCTCCCCTAGGTAACCCAGAAGTATTGATGAGAGATGCTTAGCATGGGGATTATGAGGACAGGAGAGGGCGGTAGGTCGTATCTTGTGGTTTAGATACGTCTGAACTCTATGTCCTCCTAGTTCTTCAGGCTGTTTCAGAGGAGTGAAATCATTTCTCACTGACACCACTGTAGCCCTGACTAAATAAATAAATAAATAAATAAATAAATAAATAAATAACAAACCAGGGGAAAAAAAAAACAACAAGCCTCGAAGTCCAGACCAAACAAAGCAAGATTTTCTGCTTGGAAGCCAAGGGTATAACTGACCCTCAGCCCAGCTTCCTTTTAGCATAGCCCAAACCTCTGTCCCCTCTGCTGTTTTACATGGTAGGTTTATTTAATTAGTCAGAGGTAAAGTCAAAGTGCAGCTTGTTCTCAGAGTCAATTAATATTTACGGAGTCACCCCACAGAGCATGACGCCAAGGCTGCTGTGTGTTATCGGTATCAGCTTAGGGAGCAGACTTCAACCCCTCGAACCTGGCATGAGCAGGAAACAAGAGCCAGCCAAGGAGGAGCGCTTGACAGGTCTCTGAGCCAGTGTGAGGAACGGGTAAGGTCCTGACCCTAACATCCCTAACTCAGTGGCCATGCTAACCACAGCCCTGGGACAGAGGGAGTGGCAGAGAAGGTGACTGGAAGATCATGTCCCTCTCTGGGACCGATTCAAGGGGACAGAGGTGTAATGGGGACAGAAGCTACAGGGAACACATGCCCTTAGCTGTGCTCTCTAAGCATCATACATGAATAAATGAGGCAAGAATCTTTCCATTTGTCACCTAGTTCTTCCCAGGAAAAAGGACAGGATGGAATGACTGATGCTGGAGAAATTCAAGCATCATGAGTTAATGGAGTCACCTTTAGCTGTGGCTTGGTTGCAGAAGGAAGAAGACCTGGCCTGGGCAAAAGAGCACTAGACTGTGTGGTCCCATTAGGCCGGGGCCCTCCTCTCCTTGTGCTCTCTTCTGTGCCTGTGAGAGTCGCACTCTTACCCTGAAGCCTTGTTGCCTGCCTCTTTTCCTAGAGCCATTGCTGTGACAAGATCTTGCCATGGTGCTTGCCCTCTACCCTCGGTGTCCTCCTGGACTGCCATACCTGACAAGCATCTCACAGTTGCCCTGACTTTCAGCGTTGGGTGGCATGGGAGTTCAGTGCTCTGAGCTGCCTTTATGGGCGTTAGTTCAGGAGCCTCCTCCTCCCTCCCCCAAGAAAGTGACAGTGTAGCCAGATGTGTCTGGCATTTACAGATGTACTCCTGGGCTTGGCCTACCTGGGTCAGACTGTAGGGGTTACCATGAGGCAGCACCACCCCCAGGCATGGACAAGCCCTTCTGGAAGCCATAATCAAGTAAGTAGACATGCTGCTGAGATAAGTCTGTCTCCAGCTTCCAGAAGAAATGGCTTTTATAAGTCAAAGAATGGAGCATGAGTAGCCTGAGACCTACTCCACCCAGGTTTGGACAGGAAGACACAGGAAAGCCTGCAGGTGCCATTCCAGGTTTGTTGTCTCTGTACAGAATCAGAGACTGTGTGGGATGGGAACTGCTCAGCCACCTGAAGGACTGATGGGGAAATAGAATGAGTAATGGGGCTGAAACTGACATAGCCAGATTGTCAGCTATGGTCAGCCCTGCTGGGTCGAAGGGTCAGAAACGCCAGCGCCCCCTGCTGGTCCCTCAGTCAGGCTTTTGGCTTCCTCCACAGGAAGCTTCAGGGTCTTCTTTCCTTGCCACCCTGTACTGGAATGGCTGCTTCATGGCTTGCAGCATTTTTGCCTAATGGGGAACTGCTTTCCTGCCCCACCCCAAGTGTTCCTTCCTTCCAGACAGATATTCCTGAATCTCGCCAGTTCTAAAAGAAGCCCAGGACCTGTACTTCCCAGTATGCCATTCAGGACTGTTAAGTGGCGGCAGCCTTCCCAGAGTGCTTGCCTGCCTCCCCCAGAGAGGCTTCCTCCTCGAATTTCTCAACGCTGAACCATACCCTCATTGGGTTTCTGAGTTCGGCCACTCTCCTTTCCCAACCAACCCTCCATTTCACTTCAGGCAGACCAGGAGTATTCCCAGTTTCTCCTTCACACATCCTGTCCAGTTGGGGCATTTCCATTTCTCGGTTGGTGCTCTTTGTCACCCTCAGCATTCATCCCTGGGCACCTGCCACTAGGCCTTCTGCTGTGTGTGTCTATTGTCTCCCAGTGTGACCTTAGGAGACTGGAAGCACCCATAAGTTGAAAGCTTTAACTCCCATAAAGCCAGGGCTGTGTCATTCTCCCTAGGGGCACTCAAGGACCTTTCTGAATGCTGCTGCCTCTCCTGAGGAAACCTGACACTCACTTCCTCCGAGTGACACTCACTTCTCCTGGGTGTGGCAGGCCCAAGTTGGCTGGAGGCAAGGCTGTCATTGTCAGGTCACCTTGTCAGGTCACCACAAGAGGGGATGGGGGAGGGCTTTGATTTCCCAGGAGATTGGGTGAGAGTGGGAAACCACTGGAAGATAAGAACCCTAGAATCCTAGGTGTCCTCCATCACACCAGTGGAGAGGCTCACACAGGATTTGGAGCATACAGACTCAGAGACAACCTCAGGTCTCATGATGGTTGTCATTTGCCCCTATTCCTCCCCAAGGCCGCTTGCCTCCCAGGTTCCCAGCCCGGCGCCAGATACTGGCGTGACCTCGGGCGGGCGGCGCCCAGTGCTGCTGTGGACAGCTCATTCCGCTGCGAAGGCGGCCGCGCCCTGCGTGTCCGGGCGCCGCCAGGGGGCGAATACGGTGCCCGGCGGCTCCCTGGCTCCCGGGCTCCCGGGCTCCTGGTGTGGCCGCACCGCTTCGGAGAGGTCCGGGGGTAAGACGCTGCCTTTAGAGACCTCCAACCTGACTCTCGGGTGCGCCTCACAGCTTGGGCTCTCAGGCCGGGGGATAGGATGCGGCCACGTCTCCCGGGTGTCGGGGCACAGTGTGCGTGGGGGCTGAGCGGGCTTTTGGCGCTACCTCTCGTCCATCAGTCCCCCTTGGCTGCCTGGGCCCAGCCTCGCGGTCGCCCACACCTCGAAGCTGGCGGCCGAGTAGGCCGCATCCAGGGCGCCGCGAGCTGAGGATGCTGGAATGTCAGGAGGGGCGAAGAAAGACGCAGCTTGCTTCCCGGCTCTCTTCTCACCCCTCGAAAGAGGCCGAGCGGGCCAGTGTCTGCCGGGTGCGAGGGACAGACCCCGCGCCCGCTGCTGGAGTATGCGGCTCCCTGGCGCGGCGCGCACCTGTTAGCGCGGGCCTCCGCCCGCAGCCCCCGAGCGCGCGCGGCCTCCTGCGGCATAGCCTCCCAACTTGGAAATGATCAGTTTTAGGTTGTAAAGGAAAAGAACAGGGGGGTGGGGGTGGGAGTAGGGGGGTGGCTAGAGGGTGGAGGGGGTGAGTTTATAGTTACATTCCAAGGCTGCTGTCTGAGTCGCCTCGAGGCTGCTGCCTAACACCCCAGCAGCTCACAACAGTTCCAGGCCCGCATTAGACAGACTGGTAAGTGGTTCTTCCCATGGAGAAATACTCTGGAATTACAAATTAACCGATGTGAAAACTGCCAGAGTAGGGGTTGGGAAGCGAGAGGAGCTCTCTTGTGTCCACACTAACCTCTTTTCTGTCTAGGTATTTCTATTGATGAAGACATCCTTCTTTCCAAAAATGAAGTCAAGTTGAGATAACATTTTAAAGGGAAGCCTTGAAGTAGCACATCCCTGATTGTGTGCTGATCTGTCCCCTTGCGTTTTGGGTTCAGTTAGATGGTTTTGTTAAGACCTGGGGGTTTCTCAAGGTAAAGGATAATTAACTCTCAAGTCCCACATAAGCATCCATTTTATGTCCAAATATTCAGAATAGCTTTCCATCCTGGGAAAGCCAGGTCAAACCTGAGTCAGCCTGTATTCGGATTCATAGCTGATCATGTGGCCACTCGAATCCTTCAGGGAGGGAGAGGGTCTGAATAAGGGTACTTCCTCTGCGCTCCAGGATGTCCACAGGACACTGGCCTCCCAAGCAGCTTTGAGACAGTACTAAAGACAAGTATAGCCTTGTAGTCCTAAGAGCACCAGGTCAGTGGCAGATGCAGACATGAGCAGAAAATTACAAACAACGAAAAAAGAATTCTAGAGTGTTTAGAGCACATTGGGGTGGGGGGCAGTGAGAGGAGAGGGCAGTTTGGAGGAAGGGAGCATCCCTGACAGAACCTGACCTGCTGTCTCTCCACAGGAGGCTGCAGTGTCCTTAATATCACTCAAGGTTCCTGGCCAGCTTAGTGGTGGCGTACCTCCATCTTGTCCTCCATCAGGAGGAGTTAGGGTTTGGAACTTGTAATAAAAACTTCTAAGACAGGAGCAATAGATTTTTTTTGTGCACTATTTTCTCACTGCCCTTCCCAGGTAACCTCCATACCCCTGGCTGCCCCCCTGGCTGTCTCAGTTCCAAGGTCTAGCTAGGATAGACCCCTATCCCTCAGTAAAGTGCAGGACTTAGGCAGCAGAGCTCCAGGCCTGGGACCCTTTCAACAACACAGATATCCTAGATGCTAGGGTCTGCCTGGATTGTGTTTCTCTTCTGCTCCACAGTCTAGCTTGGATCTGGGTGCTTCCAGGTACAGACCACACGGCCCAGACAACCAGCGACTGCTGTGTTAAGGACAGAACAGAGACGCAAGAAGCAGCCCTCGGGTAGCCCAGCCCTCCACAGCCTGGTCTCTGCTCCCCTGAGCCCGCGGGCAAGAGTCCTCAGAAAACTGAGAGCTCCTCATCACGATGGGAACACCATCCATGGCTGGAGGATGGGAAGGTGTTCTGTATAGTACTGGGAACTTGACTTAGGCCTTAAAGAGCAACAATGTGGCCAGAATCACCAAGTACTTTAAGGCTTTGTGTATACTCTACCCTCCCTAGGAGACAGCTCCAGGGTGGTCTGCCTGGGAATGCCAAGTCCCTCTGCAGACACACCAGTACCCTTGCCAGTGACGGCCTGCTGCAGCAGCCTGTGTTTGATGAGGCAGCCTTTAAACTTAGTTTGCTTCTTTTTCTCGTTCCAGCCCAGGCGTCCCTCCTGAGCCATCCGCCCCGGCTCCTCAGCGTCTGGAAGTGGTGTGCAAAAAGGAATGCAGTGCCTGCCTTGGACCCCAGGGGCCCTGTTGCTCCCTTATCTTAGTATATTGAGCTTCTCTGTACGGTAATGTAGGTGTTAAACAAACCCACTGTCAGGCTGGGCAGCACTGAAGAATCCTGAGTAGGTGCTAGGAAGACAACAAAACCAAACAACCAAACAACCAAACCTTAATGTGTATACTTAGAGCTAAATGCATGAATCTTATTATTTAATCCTTTTAAATTAATTAGTTATTTAACCCTATTTATTTAGCCCCTGCAAGTTTCTAAGAGACATGTACTGTTGTTACTCACCTTTCATAGCTTAGGAAATAAGGCTTAGCATGGTGCTACACGCCTTTAATCCCAGCACTCAGGAGGCAGAGGCAGGCTGATCCTTGAGTTCGAGGCCAGGCTGGTCTACAAAGTAAGTTAAAGGAAAGCCAGGGCCGTGTAGGGAAACTCCATCTCTAAAGGGTGGTGGGGTATTGTTCAAGATCACCCAGCTTGTTCGCTTTTGGGGTTCATGATTTTTATTCCTCCACTATTCCTTCTACCCCCACGGGATTGGTCTCCCTGGTTCTGAATATGGTGACTTAGAGGTGGGCAGGGGCCCTCCAGTGTCGGGCAGAGCAGTGACGGCTCATCTCAGATTCCCTGCGTCTGGTGGCTGACTTCCCCACCTACCTCCACTGCCTCCACTCCTACCCTGGGCCTAATTAGTGACCTTCCAACAGCCCTGGCACCTAGCAGGTAAGCAACTGAAGACCTATAAACCTAGAGGTACCCTCTAAACCTGGAGCTCAGCACAGCCATGTGGTGACTCCCCAGCCCCAGGAACTGACCCCTACATACCACACACAGCCACGTGTTGTAGGGCAACCCCACAACACAGCAAAGAGAGGCCCAAAGAGGGGGGTTGGGCATGGGGATGGGTGTTTCAGAACTGCTACAACTGGAGTGAGTACTCCCCAGCTACTCTCCCTTTTCCAAAGGCCTCCTCCTGTGAGAACAAGGAAAGGGAAGAGTGTCCTGAGGGAGAGACCACCCTACAGCTTGTGACAAAGGGATGGGGAAAAGGGAGGGGAAAAGAAACCTTGCCTGGGGCAATGTTAACTGTGGGAAAGGAATCTCCCCTGTGCCTGCTCCCCCACCCAACACCCACAGCTCAGCTGTGTGCTCTTAAAGGTTCCAGATTTGACCACTATTCTCTGCACCCACCACTCGGAGGTCTTACGTTCTAGGACCAAACACGAGACTTGCCCTGTCCTTAGCCAATAGCAGTTGTAAGATGAAACGATACTTGAAAAGGCAAGTATGCTGGAAACAGCATAATGACAGCCACTTGAAGTAAAAGTCCCAGGCACTTAGGACAGATGCCGGGGATAGTCAGACCATTTGAAGGAGGGGAGGAGAGGGAGAGAAATCAGCCGGGCTGCTTTGAGGGATTCGAAGGAAAGAGTAATCAGCAAGACGGATTGATAGGTGCAGGTTTCCCCCGCAGAAGGGCCCCTTTAAGCGTGAGCCTTTTGAGGCTGCTGTAATAGGGTCAGGGGCAAAAGCAGAGTCGAGAAGAGAGATGAGTAGGTAAGAAGTCAAGGCCTAGGGGCAGGGCCTGTGGGTTTCCAAGCCGGAGGAAACAGGGACAGCCAGAACCTCCCACGGTCTCCCGGACCTCGCTGCGAAACAGAACCAGCCCGGGAACATTCCAGCCTAATCGCAGCTCAGATCGGCAGCTCCAGAGGGCGAGCCTAAGGACTTGGCGCCTGCTGACCCGCCAGTTCGTTAGGGGCAACCCAGCTGACCCAAGTGGGGACTTCGGAAATCCTCCAATAGCTGGAGGCCCAGGGGGGTTTCCCGTCTTCAGGTCGGGGGGAACTGAGTACAACTGGAAGGGATGGGCAGACATTGAGCCAAAGCCCCAGGTTGGGAAGGAATATAAAGATCCTGTCAGAAACGAACGGACTTCGGGACTTCCGGAGTCACCACAGCCCTGGGAGGCCCTGCTCTGGCCTCTATTTCTGGAAAGATACGGGTGTGTCGAAGCCCAGGTCTGTGCATCATCTGATCCAGGACCGGTCCCGCTGCTGTCCTCCGCAGGAGGGGGAGAACAACACAGGTCGGGACAGGGGAGCGACACACCCCGCCCTAAAGGCGTGGTCAGAGGGCCAGCTGGACAGATTTAAACGACAGAGACGGCCCCTTTAGTGTCCTCCTCGTATTCCAGAGGGAACCTTCATCATCATCCCATCCCACCCCAAGGCCTTGGCCGTCTTTACCCTGCTTCTGGGAAGCGGGCTCGCAGGCATTGAGGGAGACAAAAGTTAAAGGCAGAGACACCTCAGGCTGCAGGGTCCCCATGCCACTTCTCAGGCCAGCCGTGATACTTAGCTTTCTGGAGAGCTGTAGCATGAAACTGGAACTCTGAACTTCCTGTATGAAGCCCAAAGATGGGCTGCCAGCTACCACAACACTAGATCCAGACACACCCCCACCTCAGCAGCTACCTCAGGGACAGCGTCCTAGGATATCATTTCCCTAACACTTGCTGTGCCTCAGCTTTGCTCCACAACTTTTCATTCATTACCTTTTTAAACATTATTTTACTTTATGTGTGTTAGTGTTTTGCCTGCATGTGTGTCTTTGTGAAGGATTTAGATCCTGGAGTTATAGACAGCTGTGAGCCTCCATGTGGGTGCTGGGAATTGAACCCCAGTCTTTGGAAGAGCAACCACAGCTCTTAACCATTGAGCCATCTCTCCAGCCCCACCTTTTTTTTTTTTTTTTTTTAATCCTTCAACAACTTCATGAGAGTTTAGTCCTGTTTTACAGATGAGGCTCAAGAAAGTGAAGTTGATTCCCCAAGGTCATATACCGTATAGGCGACAGAATCAAGATTCAAGCTTGATCTGCCTGAGTCCAGAACCTTCATAAGCGCTCAAGCAAAACAGGGAAACAGACATGTACCCTCCCTACCCCACCCCTCCCCACCCCACGCTACCCCACCCCACCCCAAGCTTCCCAGGTAACATCCTCACACTTCAAAGCCACTCGTCCTTCACCACCATAAGGATGTCCGGAAGTAGGCCATCCAGAGCTGGAGAGAAATCACAGCGGGTTCAGGAAGATTCTACTTTCCCACACCCCTAACCCCTTCTCCCAGGGCTGTTCAATTCCAATGTCTCAAAAATGAGAGCCACTTAGGTTTTCATGAGGGGTGGGCAGGCAGCAAGCCAGGATGGCCTGGCACATGAGAAGAGACTGAGCTGAGCTTGGCACACTGGCCAGGCACAGCCTGGCCAGCATCACAGGACACGTGGGTGTGTCAGAGTAGCCATAGTTGCTTTTGTTAGTTGGGAATGACTGCGTTCAGAAGTGGGGAGGAAGGGCCCAGACCAAATGAGTGAGGGAGCCCCACAAAGGCCCGCAGTTACAATGCAGAGCTCTGCAGCCGAAGCTGGCAAAGAAGGCTCGATGGGGGACCTGGCTCCTCCCAGCACAGCCCCCAACCCCGGGATTCTGTCTACCTGCTGCAGGGCCTTTCTCCTTGTCATTCTGGAAGCTCTCAGGGCTCTCATGACTCCTGTGCTCAAGAAAAAAAGAATGGGACGTTCCACCCTTACTCTAGAAGAGCTGTGCCCGTCAGTGACGTCCATGAACATAAGACTCAAAAAGACTCAGTTTCTCTCCGGGCAATCACTGGATCTGCCTTCACCTCCCAAAAAGGAGCCCAGATTTTAGAGCCATAGAAAGCTGGATTGAAATGTCAATGCCTTTGCCTTTAGGTGTGGGAGTCTAAGCCTTCCTGAGTCTCATGTTGCTATTCTCCGAACTGGCAAGAAGTTGTGGCAAAAGTGACCGTGACGGCTGGAAGGATCATGCAGTTGCCAGCATCTACCTCAGACAACTCACAACCACCTATGATACAACTCCAGTCCCAGGAGGATCTGATACCTCTGACCTGCAAGAGCACCTGCATTCCTGTGCTCATAACCACGTGTGCATGTTTCTGAAACTGCCCTTAAACATGATTTCTACTGTTTATCAAGGGCCCACCACACACCAGTATATTTCATGGATTATTGCACTAAACCTTCAAAACTATTCTGTGGGTCAGGGGGAACTGAATTCAATGTCCAACGTGCGCACGCGCGCACACATCCAGATGTGGTGGCACATGCCTTTAATCCAAGAATCAGGGAGGGCAGACACATGGGATCCCTAGAACTTGCTGGCCAATCAATTTAGCAGAATTGGTGAGTGTCAGGTTAAGAAATCTTGTTTTAAGAATATGGAGAGTGATTGAGGAAGACAGCCTTTGCCCTCTGTGCACACTCACATTTGCATATGCATGAGCACACACACAAACACTCTGTGAGACTGGTGCTATTAACTGCCCTCACCTTGTAGACAGACCACAGCTTGGGTTAAGGTGCAAGCTGCACAGCTGGAATGTAGCTCCTCTATGGTTCTCTGTGTTGTCAGCTAGTCCTGTGTGCTCCTGACTGGTATGCACAGATATCCACAACTGGGTGGCTCCCTACCCCTACAGTAACAACCGGAAATGCTGAGCTCAGCCCCTGTCCCTGCCCCCTGCCCTTTGAACTTGTGACAAGCTTTTCCTGGCCACCTCCCTGAAAGTCCTTACTCCTTCCCCAGGGCCCAGCTGTGGTCTAACATCCTGTGGGTGTGTGCGGGACTCACAGTGAGGGCAGTTGGTTCCTGGCAGCTTGTGTCCTCTGCTGTTTGCTTTTGCCTCCTCCCATATGACCACTCTCCAGGCCCAGGAAACCCTGTTCCATCGGGTCATCAGTGAGACCCAGGAAGGACTTTTCTTGGACAGCCCCTCTTGCTCATCTGCAACTCTCAAGCCCTCCTCTCACTCCCTCAGGAGGCATCCGGAACCAGACCTCCCCCACCCCCATGCAGTCAAAACTACGATTCCCTTTGGGCTTTATTACCTCACTCCCAAACTGTTTGATTTTTTGTGAGCAGGTTCACAATGGCTCTGCTCATAGTGATTTCTGAGCTGAGAAGCTGCAGGACGGTCCGCCCGACAGAGACAAGTCTGTATTCAAGCAGAAGGCAAGACCTGTCCCCATCCTGGCTTCCTGAATCAATTCACAGCAGAAACCAAACCAGCCTGCTCAGCTCAGCAGCCCGGCAGCCCGTTACTTGAGTATTAAGGCTTCAGCCTGGGCTGCCAGTTTCTGATACGGAAGTAGTCCCAGAGACAACGGCTGGTGTCATTAAGTCCTAAGTCCCAAGCCCTGCTCTTTCTTTCAGCACCTCACAATAGCCCTCATAAATAGCATTTCTGTTTCCATTATACACTGGGCGAGGCTAAATCTAAGAAAAACCCTATCTGCAAAATTCTCTAACACGAATCCAGTGAGTGATACCACATGATCAGGGCTGGCATATCTTAGTCCCAAAGTTATGCTCCTCTGAGACATGCAGTCCAAGGTTAAAATCTAGATGAGGTGCTACTAGTAGGCTACGTGTATTCAAGCAGGCCGAGTTCTCTGAATTCCGAAGACAGGATTCAGTGTCCCTTAGGGCACTGATTAAGTTAACAAGTATTTACAGAATATGTACAGTACACTAAACACTTTAGCAAAAAAACCAACCCAGAGTTCGTTCTTATAGTCTAGGCTAGTAGGAAATAGGCAGATGTGTGTCCTATTACAAATAACCGTGATGTAAAGGAAAAACGAGAGCAGACACCGAGTGATAACATGACAAACAGAATTTAGACTAGGGTGAAGGAGTAGCCAGAGATAACATTTATACATTAATGCAACAAGGCTAATCAGCTGGTTGGTTAGTCTGGACCAGAGAGGTAGTCAGGGCCTCCTGCCCGGGCTGCCGAGAACCCAGGTTTTCCCGCGATAGGGGATTGTGGGGAAAGAATGCCACAGCCTACGGCCATTTTGCCATTTTCTGAAGTAAAGAGCTCCTGAGATTAGAGATCCCTGTGACTTCAGAATAAAGGCGACAGAAGTCATGTCATACGTGACTCTTTTTTTTTTTAATAGTCGCTCTGGGCTAAAACAGGAAGGGTAGGGTCTTCCACGCCCTGATGCATTGGAGCAATTGGCTTCTTGCCGCCCTCCCCAACCCTGAGTGTGGTGCTTTGTCGCCACCTGGTGGTTGTAGCGGACACTGCATGGGGTGGCCGGACCCCGCCGCCTAGGGTAGGTAGGCTCCAGAGCGCAGCTCTTTTGGCGCAGAGGCTAATGAGCCCGCAGGAGGTTTGGGTGACTTCCCGGCAGGGGGCAGAGGTGGGGAGAGGGAGCGAGGGTGGTGCATGGGGAACCACTGCTTGAAAGTCAACTGACTGGGGACCGACAATGGTTTCATTGTGTCTGGGGCCTTGACCTTGATTTCCTGCCACTCTCAACCCTAGAATATGGCATCACCAGGGTCTGATTGGCCAGGAATCCTCTTGGCGACAGTGGGCGGGCTGCTCGGTTGGACACTTGTCCTTGGGCTCCCCAAAGGCCGAGACGGGGCTGGCCCTGCCCACTCCCAGGAAACCCACGGGGCGGGGCAGCTTGTGGCCCTTGGTTCCTGGGAGTCAGCTGGAGGTTCTTCACCAGCAGGAGGCAGACGCTGCGGTTCCTGAAAGGCAGTGAGGCCTAAGACCCCGGATCTGCAGTTTTTGTTCACCAGGCTCAGTCCAGCTTAGTTCTAGAATTCTTGTGCTAACTGGCGTTAGCGCCTCCAGTTTTGTTTTGTTTTGTTTAATTGCTCACACGTAGTTACACATTTCTAATATAAAAGGCTTTACACAATGTAATTAAAAAAACAAAAAACAGGTTGGGGATTTAGCTCAGTGGTAGAGCGCTTGCCTAGGAAGCGCAAGGCCCTGTTCGGTCCCCAGCTCCGGGGGAGTAAGAGCTAAAAAACAAAAAAACAAAAAAAAAAAAAAAACCCCACCAAAGCTGCTGCCTTTGGTCAGCACTCCTCAGGCAACTTATTCCTTTACCGTGTACCCTTCCTGATCTCGTTCAATGTATTTATACCCCAGTTTGTGCATAGAAAAATGTTTGGTTAGGGCAGAGCCTGGTGACACAGGCCTGGACGCCCAACGCTGGAAGCTGAAACACGATAGAAGGATCAAGACCAACCAAGATATCTTAAGGAAACCCTGTTTCGATTTTATTTCTTCCTCCTCCTCCCCTTCCTCTTCCTCTTTCACCTTCTCTTTTTCTTTTCCTTCTTCCTTCTTTTTAACCTAAAAAGGAGACCGACGATATAGCCGAGTGACAGACGGCTTGTCTAGCCATGTGGTGAGCTCCTAGATTCAGTGTGTAGCACCAGCACCACAAAATGAGGGGAAGAAAGGACAGGGTGTTCAGTTGGAGGTATAAGCCAGCAGTGGAAACCTTGACTAGCACATACAAGGCTCCAGTTCAATCTAGCACATGCGTGTGTGCACGCACACACACACATTATTGTGTTCTAATTCTGAAGATGGGAATGAGAATATCGGGGAGAGAGGTTATCTGGGACAATTAGCGAAGTACTTGGCATACAGTGTCTTAATTTTGTTCTTGTCATTGTCTTCGGACCCCAGGCCCCAGCCATTCTTTCCTCCCTGCATACACAGCCTGCTCATTCTTCCCTCCATCTCCTTCCCAGGGACCCAGACGGATAAGAATCTGTGTCCCTAATGCCTGTGTTCTTTGAAAAACTAGAAAGAGCAGCTGGCGTTTTTTGCAGCATGCTCTCCCCCTTCCTCCCATAGTTGACCTAGATGCGACCACTCACTGCAGAAAGAACATTCCTATCCTGTGACAGAAGAAGTGTTGATGGCCCACATGATACTGAGGGTCTCCACGGTGACGCTACATACAGAGCAGCCCAGGAAGAATGCTGAAGGGAAGGCCAAGAGCTCTGAAAGCTCTCTGGAAGACAGCCAAAAGTGCACTGCTTAACCGCTGCAAAACTTAAGTCCTTACCTGTCCAACCTGTACGGTGGCTACCACACTCCAGGTCTGTGAGGATAACAGATGGAGGAGTGTCTGGAGGGACCTGCCATTGAGAAAGTCCCTAATAAACAATGAGTTTTGTTGTTGTAAAGCAATGTAGTGTGTTCACTCCACACTTCAAGTAAGCTAAGGGAATTACTAACATCTTTCTTCTTTTTAAAACAGGCTGGTCTTGTTCGTTGTGATGGCCTATACTTATAACCACAGCACTTGGGAGGCTAAGGCAAGAGGACCGAGTTCCAGGCCAACCTGTGCTAAATAGTAAGGCCCCTATCTCAAACGTGCGCGTGCGCGCGTACCACACACGCACACACACACGCACACGCACACACACACACGTCTCTGTAGCACGTAGGAGAAAATCTGGTTTTGACTCACGAGTCACTGAAGAAAGGGTAATGACCTGGGGTTCCTGGGGTCCCTGTTAGAACATCTGTTGTCACCTGTTGAAGTTTTTGCTGGTCCCCTAAATGCCACAGAGACCACAGAGGATGTTATTCCAGAGGATGCAGTGGAAATACATGAAACCTCAAAGGAATGACCCAGGGCCAAACCCCAGGTTCAGCAAGCACCCGTAGCCACCTGCCGTGAGCAGAGTTGGCCTCCACAGTGATTCACAGCCAGCCAGTCCTGACAACACAGTAATTTCATTTGGAAAAAAAAAAAAAAACACTTGCTGTGAATATTGGACTAATATTTTTCTGAGTTTACTAGGTCCCTACTGTTTTAAAAGACATTAAACAAGGCGATCAGATTCTTGCCTTCAATGACTTTTCTACATATGCTGTGTTCTCTATTATTTCTAAAGGCCCAGTTTACATGCACTCACCCTTTTAAGGTTATAGTCCTATGAGTGTTGACAAAGGCGGCTGTGGAACTATCATAACCAAACTATAGCAGTACACTATCACCGCCTCTACAACCTTCTAATCCATCCTCCAGCTCCAACCACTGACCACTACTGCCCCCATTTCTGTTCTTGTAGCTTCTTCAATCTGAATGAAATCTTACAGTGGGTAACCTTTCTAAAACAGTAGTGTGTATGTGACAGACCTACAGACACAGAGACACAAAGACAGAGGCTGACTCAGAGTGCACATGTAGAGCGCATGCCCGCAGGAATCAGAAGACAGCTCTCTCTTTTGGGAGCCAGTTTGCTCCTTCTGCAGTGGGTTCCAGGTCTCAAACTCAAGTCATCAGGCTTGTGTGGCAAGTGCCTTTGTCCCCTGGGCCTTGCTGGCCCCAGTGTGTAGCTTTTTGTGTATTTGTTTTGTTTTTTGTGTGTTTTCTCAGTGCCGAGGACTGACTCTGGCCCTGGTGCCCACTAGGCACGTGCTCTACCACTGAGCTATATAGCCCCACACCCCCCAAGGCCTTTTGCCCTTGCCGCAGTGCTTTGGGGGACCCATCTTAATTAATGTGCTCACCATCGGTTTATTTTTCTATTACGAACATTTCCAATATAGAGATAAGAGTAAATAATACAACCAACCTTCACGCACATCTGCTAGATTGAGTGACTGATTGCATTTTGCCATGTTAAGAAAAACCTCTAAATATAAACATACATTTACTGAACCATTAGAAAGTAATTTATAAGAGCTGGAAAGATGGCTCAGTGGTTAAGAGTACTTACTGCTATAATAGAGGACATGGGTTTGGTTCCCAGCACCCACACCAGAAAGCTGCCTATAATTCCAGTCCCAGAGAATTGACACCTCTTCTGACTCTCTTGGGTGCCTACAGACACGTGTACACACACACACACACACACACACAGAGAGAGAGAGAGAGAGAGAGAGAGAGAGAGAGAGAGAGAGAGAGAGAGAGAGAGAGACCCATGGGGCTAAAAGAAGACACTGGATCCCAGGAAGCAGGAATTATAGACAGTCACAAACTGCCCAATGTGGGTACTTGAACTAGGGTCCTCTAAGAGCTGCAAGCACTCATAACTCCTGAGCCATCTCTCTAGGACCCTTATAAACATTGTGTATAGGGTTTTGTGTGAGCGTGAACCTGATGTCCCTTGAGGGAGTCAGTAGGAGTGAAGTTGACGTGACTGCACTCTTACAAACTACACTCATTCTCTCTCCAACGGTGTGTAAGTTGCAGTTGCTCTGGGTAGAATCTGTTTTGTTATTGATACGGGGTCTTGCTGTGTAGCCCAGACTGGCCTGACACTCAAACACAGCCCAAGCTCAGTTCAAACTCCAGGTTTTCCTTCCTCAGTATTGCCTGCTGAGGCTACAAGCATCCATCACCATATCTGGGTTGATAATTACTGGTTGTCTCCCCTCCCTGCCTTCCCCCACCCCCATCCCATCAGGATAGAACTTGGCTTTCCAACAAGAATCTCCAGTGTCTACGATCCTACATGGTGCACAAAAAGCATTAGAGTTTGTGGGGTGAATGTGACTAGGAAACCTCTCGTGACCCTCCTCTCATCCTGTGCCTTTCGGGGGGGGGGGGTGTTTCCCCCTGCTGTCACTGTGGCAACCAACTTGCAGTAAGTGGAGCTGCTTGGCCTGTCCGCCCCTCTCAGGGTTGCCTGCTTTCCTCCGCCCCACCCCCACCCGGATCCCTGCTGTGCAGACTGGAAGCCAATGAAACGCCATAGTCTGATGCTCACTGAACACTCCGGTGCAGTCTATGCTGCTGAGGTACATTCCCTCCGGGTCAGGACCCAGGTGTCCCACATCGGTGGTCATTTTGTTCTCCGTGCTCCTTATTACCGTTTTCCAAGTGGCATCTTAAAGACATCAAGCAAGCCTTTTCCTTGCTTTTCAGCTTGCAAGGAAGTGGCAGAGATGGAAAAGAAACTAGAACAAATAAATACATGGAACCTACAGACCGGTGGGAGAGATCAGTAATAATTCAAAGATAAACATTTGAATGATTATAGGTGAAGCGGTACTTCATAAAATTAATTTATTCTCTGAGATTTTTATAAGATATAGAATGCATCTTAATCATATCTGTCCCTATTTCCCACCTCCTCCCAGGTGTTGATGCTGTGTTGAAACAGGGTCTCACGGTGTAGTCCTCAATAGTCTAGAACTTACTCTGTGGACCAATTGGCCTTGAACTCACAGAGATCCGCCTGCCTCTGCTTCCCAAATGCTGGGATTAAAGGTGTGAGCCTCGGGCTGGAGAGATGGCTCAGCGGTTAAGAGCACCCGACTACTCTTCCAGAGGTCCTGAGTTCAATTCCCAGCAACCACATGGTGGCTCACAACCATCTGTAAAGAGATCTGATGCCCTCTTCTGGTGTATCTGAAGACAGCTACAGTGTACTTATATATAATAAATAAATAAATCTTTAAAAAAAAAAAAAAAAAAAAAAAAGGTGTGAGCCTCCATCCCCCAACTAACAGTGTTAGAATAAGTGAGTATTTGGCTGGACAGGAAAATTCCAGTGGGTACAATCAGTGGTTCAGACTGTACAAGCTGGAAGGCGTGGAGTGATCCCCAGAACTCACATAAAGACGGAGGACGACGACGACGACTCCCAGGAGCTGTCCTCTGACCTCCACAGAGTACCTTGGCAAAAGCACCTACAGAGAGAGAGAGAGAGAGAGAGAGAGAGAGAGAGAGAGAGAGAGAGAGAGAGAGAGAGAGAGAGGGCGCCAACATACACATCATACATACACCATACATCATACACGAATAAATACAATGTAAAAAGAATTATTAACTGTCTTTGTCAGGGTTTCTATTCCTGCACAAACATCATGACCAAGAAGCAAGTTGGGGAGGAAAGGGTTTATTCAGCTTACACATTCACATCGCTGTTCATCACCAAAGGAAGTCAGGACTGGAACTCAAGCAGGGCAGGAAGCAGGAGCTGATGCAGAGGCCATGGAGGGATATATCTGACTGGCTTGCTTCCCCTGGCTTGCTCAGCTTGCTTTCTTATAGAACTCAGGACCACCAGTCCAGAGATGGCACTACCCACAGTGGTCTGGGCCCTCCCTGCTTCATCACTAATTGAGAAATGCCTTACAGCTAGACTTCATGGGGGCATTCTTTATGTCTTATAAATGACAATATTTAATTGGGCCTGTCTTACAGGTTCAGAGGTTCAGTCCATTATCATCAAGGCGAGAGCATGGCAGCGTCTGGACAGGCCTGGTGCAGGAGGAGTTGAGGGTTCTGCATCTTCACCTGAAGGAAGCCAGGAACAGACTGAGCATCCTCAGGCAGCTAGGAGGAGGGTCTCCAAGCCCACCCCCACAGTGACACACTTCCTCCAACAAGGGCATCCCTTCTAATAGTGTCACTCCCTTGGCCAAGCATATGCAAACTATCACATACTATCCATATGGAAAACACTGCAATCAATCTTAATTTCACACAATGCTTAAAATAGACCCAACAACTGATTGTTTTTTTGAAGGAGTTTTTGAATGGACCCCAGCTTAGTAACTACTGGAGCATGTGTGAAGTCTTGTGTTTGATTCTTTTTTTTTTTTTTTTAAGATTTATTTACTTTATGTATGTGAGTACACTGTAGCTGTCGTCAGACACACCAGAAGAGGACATGGGATTCCATTACAGATGGTTGTGAGCCACCATGTGGTTGCTGGGAATTGAACTCAGGACCTCTGGAAGAGCAGTTAGTGCTCTTAACCACTGAGCCATCCCTCCAGCCCCCCTCCTTTTTTTAAAGATTTATTTATTTACTATATGTAAGTACACTGTAGCTGTCTTCAGACACACCAGAAGAGAGCATCAGATCTCATTACAGATGGTTGTGAGCCACCATGTGGTTGCCGGGAATTGAACTCAGGACCTCTAAAGGCTCAGCCAGCGCTCTTAACCGCTGAGCCACCTCTCCAGTCCTTCTTCTTTATTGTTAAGTCATGGTCTCACTATGTAGATTAGCCTGGCCTTGATGTAATGGAGACCCCAGAGGCAGCTTGGATCTCCAGTGAGTCATGTTTGTTTGTTTGTTTTGTTTGTTTTGGTTCGTTGGTTTTTGTTTGTTTGTTTGTTTGTTTTTGTCTAGTCAGGTAGCTAACAAGCCTGAGCCATCCTCTGGCCTCTGGCCTCCATAGAGCTGTAACTACAGGCATGTGAGGGACCAGGCAGTTTTTATGTGGGTGCTGGGATAAGAACTCAGTCCTCATGCTTCTGCAGTGAGCACTCTTAACTGCTGAGCCATCTCTTCAGCCCTAAATATATATATTTTTCTCTACAACAGATTTTTATTTAGTAAGAAATCTTACAATTCAGAGTACTAAGATAATCAAATTAAAATATGGATGAAAGAAATTTAACAAGTCCTCAAACTATTTCTAATAAACACATGGAAAGTTTCTCAACATCATTAGCCATCAGAGAATTATACATTAAAATTCCAGTGAGGTAATGATGTAATCCCATGCGTCAATGAGAATGGGTAAGTTTATTGTTGTTGGTAGTGGTGATGATTTCTTTAGTTTATTTGTTTGTTTTTTGTGTTTTTTTAAGACAGGGCCTCACTATGTAGTCCTAGCTGACCTGGAACTCACAGATCTCCCTGCTTCAGCCTTCCACAGGCTGGAGTTTAAAAGCAACCACCAAGTTTGGAATAGCTAAACTTTAAACGACTGAAAAGGTCACATGCTTCTAAGCCCAGGGATCAAGAGGCAGAGACAGGTGGATCTCTGTGAATTCAAAGCCAGCCTGGTCTACACAGTGACATCCAGGCCAGCCAGGATGTCATAGTGAGGTCACGTCTCAAAACAAACAACAACAATAATAATTTAAAGAAAGAACTGTAAGTAATATATGTTGGGAAGAATACGGAACAATTAAAGTCCTAGCCAGCATCGTCGCTGCAGCAACAGCACTTGCGGCTTTGCCTAGGGATCAGAGTTCAGGTCCCACTGCCCACTTAGGGTGGCTTACTGTAACTCGAGCTCCAGGGGAGCCAATGCCTCCAGCCTCTGAGGGCACCTGTACTCGTGTGCACAGACCTGCACATAGATACACACACACACACACACACACACACACACACACACACAGAGTTAAGAATTAATATATTAAGGGCTGGAGAGATGGCTCAGAGGTTAAGAGCACTGTCTGCTCATCCAGAGGTCATGAGTTCAATTCGCAGCAACCACATGGTGGCTCACAACATCTATAATGAGATCTGGTGCCCTCTTCTGGCCTGCACGTGCAACGCTGTATACATAATAAATAAATCTTAAAAAAAAAAAAAAAGAATAAATATTAAAGTTTAAAAAAGAAAGAAAGCTTGCATGTTGTTAACAAGAGAAGTGAATTGGTCCAGGAAGGCCAGGGCTACAGGAGAAACCCTGTCTTCAAAAAACAAAGACAAAACAAAAAGGAGCATGAACTAGAACAATTACTTTGGGGGAAAGTTAGAATTCCTTGTAAAACTGAACATAACTCTTTTCATAAGCCCAGCAGGCGCCATAATCAATATTCACTAAAAGAAAGAAAGAAAATATCTGGCCATACAAAGACAGGGTTTGTCACAGCAGCTCATAATATCCAAAACTGGAAATGGCCCAGGTTTCCATCAACGGGGAATAGATTACGGTAGATTCCAACAGTGGCTTATCATTCACTAATAAAAAGGAACAACAGACTGACAAATGCTACATGAGTTTGTGAGTATGCTGATTACTCTTTGTCAAGCTGACACAAACTGGAATTATCTGGAAAGAAGAAACTTCAATTGAGGAGTTGCCTCAAATTACTTCTATCAGATTGGCTCGTGGGCATGTCTGGAAGGCGGTTTTTTCTCCCTTTGATTAATGACTGATGTGGGAGGCCACAGCCCACCGAGGGTGGTGTCACTCCTAGGCAGGTAGTCATAGGTTCTATAAAAGAACAGGCTGAGCAAGCTGTGAGGAACAGGTCATAAGCAGCACCCCTCCATGACCTCTGCGTTAGTTCCTGTCTCCAGGTTCCTCCTTGAGTTCCTGCGCTGACTTCCCTTAATGATGGATCATGACATGAAAACGTAAGCCAAATTCCCCCCAAGTTGGGGTTGGTCAGAGTCTTATTACTGAAGCAGAAAGCAACTGATACAGTGAGTGAAGTTCAAAAACACGCTACCTCAAAGAAGCCAGACAGAAGACTGCATGGTATGCATGTTTCAACCAACATCCTGAGACACGCTAAGCTGAGGAAAGGAGACAGAAAACAGACCGGGAGACCCTGTCTCAACAAACAAAGCAACAAAATGAATGGGCTGTATCATGTAATAAGTCCTAGTGGGAAAAAAATGGCATATTATGAGAGACACTGAGGAGGGAAGGACTGTGATTGGCCAGCCAGGGAGAGAGGCGACTTCTGAGCAGTGGGTGTCAGCCAGGGAGAGGGGCGACATCTGAGCAGTAGGTATAAGGAGGGAGCTACCCATGCGAAAACAAGTGAAGGGCATTCCAGGCAGAAGGCCTGAGCCAGAAGTGGTAATATGCCTTTAATCCCAGCACTCAAGAGGCTGAGGCAAGTGGATCTCTGTGAATTGGAGGCCAGCCTGGTCTACAGAGTGTGTTCTAGAACGTCCAGGGCTACACAGAGAAACCCTGTCTCAAAAACCAAAACCAAACAAAATAAAAAAGGACAAAGCCCTGGGATCAGGAAGAAGTTTGGCGAGTCTGGGCACGATCTGAAGGCTGTGGTAACTGACCAGGAGGATCGGACAGAGAGGCTAGAGAGGGAACAAAACCCAGATCCTACAAGAACTTATCAGTCCTGTTAAAGACTTAGAATTTGAAAATGTGAATCCCTAGTGAGCAGAAACAGACGGGTACATGAAAGAGTCATGGATGACAGCAGAGAGTAGCCAATGCTCCGTCTGGGAGGCCTTCATGGAGGTGACATTTTACCTGAGTCAGGAGAGCTGCAGAGTGGATGGGTCACTTCAGTGGAGGGTACTGCGTCTAAGGTGCCTACAGGCATGAGGCCACCTGGACCATTCAGAGACCTCGCATGTTGTATTATTGAAGCGCTTCCTGCAGGAGACAGGAGGCTTTGATCTCTCAGCCTAGATCCTGCAGAGCATGGAATCCCCCACCCCTATGGCGGCCAGAGGGAGGGGGGACTCTTAAGTCTGGGAGAATCAGAGTGAGGTTACACTTCAGGTGAGATCTCCAGCCTAGGCCCTCAGAGAGCAGGAACCAAGGTGTGGTGCGAGATAATGGAAAAGGCCTGAACAGGGTGGAGGTGGGGCCTGGGGAAATGGCAAACTGCCAATCATCAGTTGGCCCATTTAGGTTGAGGAAAAGAGCTGCACAGTTTGAGGACCCAGAGGGTATAACTGCCAAAGTTGATGTGCACCTGCTCTTGAGAAGGGCTCGTCACACCGGGAGAGCCAGGGGTTCCAGAATCCTGATTCAGATGCTTTGGATGGAACTCAAGAATCCACATACATTTAAAAACGTGCAGGAAAATTTGGCAGGCTATGGAAATATTACTTGAGGGGTGTGATCAATACAGGGGATTTGTCAAAATTCATTTAACTGTGCACCTTAAAAGGTATGCAGAACGTAAGATTTACCTCGGGAATAAAAAAGTGAACCAACCAAGTGTGGTGGTTCGCGCCTACTCTGATACAGGTGGGCTCGTATCTTGTGGCTGCCAGTTGAGCCTCTCCAGGCTTCTGGAGCTGAGGGCAGAATGGGCGCACTCTCACCTGGATCGAGACTAAAGTAGCCAGAGAGCCAGGTAAAGGCAGCATACATAAGGCTCTGGATGTGACGTGAACAAAGGTAGCAGTTCGTGTCTCTACCACTGCAGCTGAAGAGTAGCAGTTGACTGGCCATGGCCACCCCACATCACAAAGGCTCCTGATGATCTTATATAAAACGAGCATGGGGACACACTCCTGTAACAATAGCACTTGGGAGTTGGAGGCAGAAGAATCAGAACTTTAAGGTGAGAGTTTTAAGATCAGCCTGGATATATGAGAGCCTGTCTCAAAAAAAGAAACACGGGGTTGGGGATTTAGCTCAGTGGTAGAGCGCTTGCCTAGGAAGCGCAAGGCCCTGGGTTCGGTCCCCAGCTCCGGAAAAAAAGAAAAGAAAAGAAAAAAAAAAGAAACACAAACAAAACAGAACAAAAACAAACAAACAAACAAACAAACAAACAAAAAAACCAAGAGACCCCGCCATTCAGTGCTGCCACCTCGTATGGTGTGAATGGACTGAGCAGAAGTCTCCTGAGCCTTCTAGGTGGTCAGTCCTTTTGTTATACTCATTTAACAGATGAGGAAACTGAGGCTCGAAAAGATTAAGTTAATGGTTCTGATCCCAAAGTGAGAACGTAGGAGGCCACAGCCCCTTGACACTCCCAGCCCCACATAGTACTGTGCTCCCTCCCCCAGAATGAGAGACCCCCAGGGTGATCAAGTGACTTTTCACAGCAGAAGGGGCGGGTGGGTGTATAAGCTATGTTCATGCCTCGCAGGAGGTATGGAAGTCCTCCTTGTGTGTGGTTCGAGTGGCTTTCTTTGAGAAGATACCAGAGGAGTTGGAATTTGGAGCCTCATGGTGCAAACAGAAGTAGCAGGTTCCAGCTTCAGCACTTGTCTGGATCTTCTAAGAATCTCGCAGCAGTGCCACATGCTGGTGCTTTCTCCAAGCAACAGAAGGAGGAGGTGGAGGCAGCAGCAGCAGCCGCAACAGCAAATCTGTCCCCCTTGCTCGACAGTGCTGTTTTGCTCTGATGAAACACACTGGCAGATGGTTGTAAAGTCACTATCTTGAGAGCTGATAGAACCGGGATTTTTTTTTTTTCCTGTGCCAGATCTCATTTCCTTCTGAAACAATTCTCGTAGTAAACAGAGGTTTTCTGATCTTGTTAAGATCCAAGGATGGGATTCCTTTCTACGGGTTTAAGGATGAATATTTCCTTGTGGAGTAATGGTCCGTTGATGGCATGGGGTTTCGTTGCTTTGCTGTTATTTTGTTTTTGAGAGTGTTTCTCTCTGTAGCTCAGGCTGACCTGGAACTATGTAGTCTGGGCTGGCCTTGAGTGCTGCTTGCTGGGTAATTCTCCTGTCTCAGCTTCTATAAAGCTGGGCTTAGAGGCATGGGCCAGGACATTTGGTTTGATGCAAATGCAAAGACAGACAGAGACAGACAGACACATATAGAGTGTATGTGTGTACGCTCTGTGCATGCAGGAGCCCTCAGAGAGCAGAAGAGGGCGTCAGATTCCCTGGAACTAGAGTTATATGCAGTTGTGAGCCACTGTGTGGGTGCTGGTGACCAAGCCCGGGTCTTGTGCGAGAGCAGGCAGTGTTATTAAACCCTGAGCCATCTCTCCAGTCTCAGATGGGGGTGGTGTTTTGTTGAAGCAGGGTCTCCTCATGAAGCCATAGTTAGCCTTAAACTCCATGTATAGCCACGGCTGACATTGAACTCATGACCCTTCTGCATCAGCCCCCCACAGTGCTGGGATTGCAGGCATTCTCCAACAAGGCTAACTGGAGCTAATCTATTGGCGGCAGAAACTATTCCGTGTCTCTCCTCTCCTTTTCTCTCCAACGACCAGGCTAGGAAGATGCCCTGGCACCACCAGAGACCAAATCCCGATACAGACCACCCTGAATAAACCTTTCCTATGTTTCTCTGTTGCTACCTTCTCTTGACAAATGGGCAGCAAGACTGAAAAGCTTGCTGGGCGTGGGAGGCCCCAGGCAGAGGCAACATGGAAGGACCAAGAAGTGGGTAGATTGTGACTTGCATGAGGAGAATTATTTTGAACCAAGTCTTGCGTGCTGACAGCATAATGATCATTATTAGGGCCTCAGATATAACATGAAGCCCGCCCTAAAGTTAAATTTTCCCTTTCAGATAAGCATGGCCTGTCAGCCTTGTGTACAATGGTTCTATGCCAACCTCCTCCACGACTCGGGGTTGGAATGTTCCAGCTGCTCCCTCCCAGTTACCATCCCAAAGGCCTTTGCTTCTTTCTTACCTTACTTTAAAAAAAAAAAAAATCAACCTAAGAGACTGGGGGGTGGGGAGGTGATGGGGTGTGCACGTCTTTAATCCTAGCACTCAAGAAAAAGGCAGGCAGAACTCTGAGTACCAGGAGAGCCAGGGCTACATAGAGAAACCCTGTCTCAAAACAAAACAAAACGAACCCAGGAGATGTTAGCTGCTCATAGACAGGTTTTTTCTCATATTTAGATTCAGGCCTTCAGCCTGGTTTCCTACCACTCCAGGGACCTAGCAGGCACGGTGTGGCCCCTCACACAGGGACAGCTCTGCGGCCAGGATTATGCTGAGCAGATTTTGTTTGACTCTTACAGTATTTTGAAACTTGGCTTTGCTTTGTTTTTGTTTTCCCAATAGATACAGTTTGCTGGGTTTTGTTGAAAAGAAAAAGAAAAGGGAGCTTGAAAAGCAAGAAAAGTGCTTGCTACACACGCAGGAAAATGAGTTTGTACCCCCACATAAAGGTGAACAGAGCGGTACACATCTGTTCTAGCCCTCCTCCAGCGAGATGGGAGGCAGAGATGGGAGCTCATGGGCCAGCAAGCATTGGACATACAGGGGACACCAATAAGCCCTGTCTCAAGGTGAAAGACAGGGGCTGACGAGGGGTTTTCCTCTGCGCTCCCTCCCCCTCTCCCTCTCCCTCTCCCTCTCCCTCTCTCCCCCTCTCTCCTTCCCTCTCTGCCCCCTCCCCTCCCCTTCCTCTCTCTGCCCCCTCCCCTCCCCCTTCCTCTCTCTGCCCCCTCCCCCCTCCCCCCCACGGGGGTGGGGTGGTGAGAAACATTTGGGAGACATCCAGAAAATTAACGTAAGTTTGAGCCCAGCCTGGTCTACAGACCAAGTCCAAAGCCAGCTAGGGCAAAATAGCAAGACCCTATCTCAAAACCACCATAACAAATCAGTCAGCCTGCTGCTGCTTGAATAGAGTAGTTGCCTTCTTTGCATAAAGTTTGTTCCGGGTTCACTGTCATCCCCTCCTCCCCCAATCACCCCCCAGCCACAAGCTAGAAGGAAATTAAAGCGAAAGGCAGGTGAGGGTCTATGGATCTCAGCCTCAGCCCTGCCTCTTAATTTCCATGCTCCTAGCAACAGATATTTGCCTCTCTGTCTTTTAAGACAGGGTCACATGTATCCCAGGCTGGTTTCCAACTCAGTCTGTAGCCGAGGATGGCCTTGAACTCCTCATCTTCCTGTCTCCACTTCCCCAGTGCTGACAGTACGTCTTAGCCACTGTGCCTGGCTAAAAGGTTAAAAAACAGGAAGATGTGTCAGAGTTGTTGGGACTTTATTTTAGTCAGCTGAGACCCAGCCCAGGAGAAAAATGTCCTCCAGGACTGGCTCTTTTAAAATCACTATCGGGATGCCCAGCCACGTCAGAAATCAATGCTTCAGAAGGTAACAATTTGAAATGCATGCATTTATGTGCTGCCTCTTGAGAGCCCCAGATGCTGTACAAACACACTTAGGGCATTAAGTGCTCCTTGAAGTGCCTTCCTCAGAAACTATGCTTTCAGAGAAGGATGCATTTCCGTAAAACCAAATGCCAGTCCATCGCTCTCAGTGGCTTGTCTCTGTCTCCGAGTGCCGGAGTTACCTCCCCATTGGCTGTCCCATCGATGGAACCCCAGAGAAGGTGAGTGATTCTCAAGTGAATCGAAGCCTATCAGAATGGTCTATGACATAAGCCTTCTAGAACTTTCAGTGGGCTGATGCTCACAGTGTTGGCGGCCTGCCTGGAGGGGTCAGCTCCTACTTTCAGCTACTGAACTTCTGTTTTCCTTGGGAAGCCATTCCTTCCTCCCGGGGAATTTAAGGAGAATGAGTTTATGTCTAGCTTCAGAGAACACAGGACCAGCCGAGGCTTCACACTCCTGCCTACAACCACACATTCAGAAGAAAGCCAGTTCCGTATACCATTCAAACCCAAGACTTCACATTGGAGCTTTGCAGGTGCCGTTGAAAGCCTTTAGTCTACTGAGACTTTCAGCTGGGAGAAAGTACTCAGACACTGAAGGACTGGCTGCCTGAGGAGTCCTGAATGAAGACACAGGGAGGAAACAGGAGAGAAGCAGAGAGGAGATTCCTGCTGTCGGGTTTCACCTGGATCCAGGTACAGCTGTCCCTCAGATGAACGCTTGGAATTTTAGGCTCAGGAATTCACATATTATCACTTCCACTTAAAGTGATTTGACCAGTCCTTCCGCACTTGCAGCTAAGGCAGTTGTGACTAGAAGGTCAGAATTTGCAAATGTAGATGATAGGAAGGCTTGGAGCTGAGACCCATTGCTCAAAAGACCATGGCCAGAGACCAACAGTGACGTTGAGTTTCTCTCCTTTGCATGCACTTTAAATTCCATGAGAGAACTGGACGAGGAAACAGTAGTTTTGCTTTGGTTTTGAGACAGGTAACAGGTTGTATCGCCCAGGCTAGTCTCAAACTCTGAAGCTGAGGCTGACCTCAAACTTCTGATCCTCCTGCCCCCACCTCCAAGTACTGGGTTTACAGGCATGTGTTATCAGCCTGAAGTGATCTCTCTCTCTCTCTCTCTCTCTCTCTCTCTCTCTCTCTCTCTCTCTCTCTCTCATTTCTTTAATCCTACTTCATAGGAAACTCTGGCCATTCTTCCCTGGGTTTTGAACATGTCTGGTCACATTCACATCCGTCTTTTGTCTCCCTTACGAGTGGGAGTGACTCTGAAATGAGCCAGGTCTTGGTAGATTTCTCCTGGACTTTAATATTTGCTGTGCTCGACTGAAGAGGATTTTTCCCCCCAGTATTTCCTGGTGGCCTTGTAAGCTCTAAAAAGATGTTCGGTTTTTGTACCTACTGACATTCACTAATTACTCCCATACAGGGACCACGACAGGTAGGAGCAGGCTTTCTTTCTTGGGCATGGTAGCTTCTAGCTACTGGTCTGTCCTTGTCCTTTGAGTCTGTGTCTTTGCCATGGCGCGACTGACCCAACCTGCATTCTGCTCCCAAATGTCTCTCCACCGAACAGTGCCATTTCATCCCATTTCCCTATTCAAGGAGCTTGAGTGGTTCCTTCTCCTTTCCATACTTTGGATAGCCTCTTCTGCTTAGCTCTTAAAAAAACACTTACTGGGCCCCAGGCTTTGATTCCATAGGTTTCCCAATCAATCCTTGGGGTTGCTATAAAGCAATTAACAACCTTATCTCCCTTTTTACAACCTAGGGAACAATTGCATAGGAGTTAAGTCAACTTGTTCTAGGTCACAGGGTCAGTAAGTCACAGTGTCCCACTGCAATCCTGTCCTTCCAGATCCACACCCTGTGTGCCTAACAGAAGAATCCATTATCTCAAAAACCCCTCTTCGATCTGTTCGGCCTTTCTTTTCCCAGAACTTCCTGGTTTTCACAGCCCGCTTAGGTTGGTCTTCTGGCTGTCTTACCATTCTGTCATCTTTGCTTATGTGTTGAATCATTCATCCACTCCTTCATTCACTCAATAAAGGAGTCATTAGGCTAACCTCACATAACCGTAATTCAGTTACCTTTGCCTATCCCTTTATCTGTTCATTCATGGAGTCCCTGATGCAGATGTGCTGAGACCCAGAATACCCACTGTTACCGAGGCTTTGATCTAGACCTTAGCCAAGTAACTGGGATGGCATTCCTTCCATGAGGGTACAAAGGATATGGCAATTTACAATTCTTTTTTAAACACCCATTTGTGGTCCAGACACACGGGTGGGTTTTTTGTTTTGTTTTGTTTTGTTTTTTTTAACTGAGGACGGAACCCAGGGCCTTGTGCTTGCTAGGCAAGCGCTCTACCACTGAGCTAAATCCCCAACCCCCCAGTTTACAATCCGGTTTCACTGTGGCCAGGGAACTCCCACGCTGCCTGGTCTTCTTGTAGGTGTTGGATATCTGGAAGACCCAGCCGAGGTAATTAGAAACCAGCTCTCTTCCTTCTCCTTTGGAGATGGGGTCTTATGTATTCCAGGCTGCCCTGGAACTTGCTGTGTAGCTGAACACAACCTTGAACAAGAGTCGCCATGTTCCTGCTTCTGCTTCCCAATTCCTGGGCCTATGGGTATGTACCTCCACTCCTGGTTTTATATGGTGCTATTTACTGTTTTTGTGGTACAGTTCTGTTGAATCTAACCCAGGGCTTCATGCATGCCAGGCAAGCACTCTACCAACTTAGCCACACCCCTAGTCCAAGAAGCGGTTTAATTTAAAAAAAAAAAATGTTCACCGTGAATTCTCTATAGCCTGGGATGAACTTTGAATCCTTCTGTCTTTGTATTTGAACTGCTGTGATTATAGGTGTGTAGCACCGTGCCTGGTTTATGTGGTTCTAGGTCAAATACTGGGCCTCATGTACCGCTAACCAAGGGTTCTATCCGCCAAACTACATCCATAACTCCTAGAATGGTTTTTGGAATAGGCTTTTGACAGTGTGAAGGCTCTGGGAGTGTAGTTCAGCGTTAGATCACTTGTCTAGCCTGTGTGAAGAATCAAATTTGATCCCTGGCACCACAAGAGCAAAAAAGTTATGAATTTGGATTTTCTTTGCCCTGGGAGTTACGTAGAATTTACGATAGTTTTGTGAGGTAAGTGGTGTCATCATGTGGCTGATAGAAGCGAGACTTGCCCAATTTCACAAGTGAGCAAACCTCAAAGCAGAGACTCTTTTCACTGAACTATGCATCGTCTTTGGATGACTGCTGTGGATGAACACATGTTGAGACTTCTGCGGTTAGCAGACCTCCCACGAAACACGTTTTACTGCACTTCTTTGGTCCCCCCCGCCCCCCTCTAGGGACAGAAACACCCACTGCTATTGTGAAGAAATCTGTTGAAAGTCCTGCAACTTCTACGCAAGGCCTAATGTTTATCCTAGGACATGGTCCAATCTGAGAAGGCATGTGGCTGTGCCCACCCGCTGGCCACATCACTGGTTCTTAGATCCTGTCAGCAGCAACCCTGAGGTTTTTTTTTTTTTTTTTTTTTTTATTCACATGCTAGCTGCTCCCTCCATCAGCAATGGAGGTAGGGTAATGAATGTTTTGATTTTTCTTTGATAATGATCCCTTCACTGTGACCCTGCCTACTCAGAAAAAGGGAGTAGTCGGAGGCCATATTGAAAGAGATGCCCTTCTCTTCCCCAGAGCAGCCCTCCTATGTCCCAGCCTTAAGCAGATGTCATAAAGCTCTTCTCTTCAAGGCAATGCACTTCTTCCTCATCTCCACTTCTCTCACCAGAGTGGAGACAAGGAGACATGATGATAGCAAGGGCCTAGAAATGTTCCAGACAAAAAGACAAAGCTGGTATTCTATTAGGCAGGGTTCTCTAGACAAATGGACAGGGTGTCTTGATGAGTGCTGTCGGGATGCAGTTATGGATCTACCCGGATCTGCTTTCCCCCTGCCTCATAGTTCTGCAGAGTGGTGGCTCAAGCCACATGATGTTCCAGAGATAGTTTTGGGGGTACACTTGGATGACCTTTAGTCCTCAGAGGCTAAGGAACAATGCTGCTCTTCTCTGTCAGCCTGTCATGTGACCCTGAAGCCACGTCATCATCTTGCTGACCCTGTTTCTTCTTTTCAGGCCTTCCTCTTGCCGCCTCTCAGCTGCCCTGTGATGCTCTTAGCCTGCCTTTACCTCCTCTTCCCTTTCAGCACTGCCAAAACCACTGCCCACTTCTCCCTTCCCCTATCCCCCAGGATCCCTCAAAGCTCATTCTGGCCCAACTCTCTCCCCTCGTTCTGGATCTGACTTGTTGTCTAGTTGGAGGTCTCCTCAGTTCTGCTAGACACCGCAGGCCTGCCTGCTTCTGCCCTGTACCCACTTCCTCCTCACTGTTCTCCTCCTGGACTCAAGTTTTCTTTCTTTCTTTTTTTTATTAAGACAAACAAACTAGGGTCTCATTCTGGAGCCCAGGCTGACCTTGAATCTGTGATGACCCTCTTACCTCCCACATCCTTTTATGCTGGGATTATAGTCCAGGGCTCTGTTTCCAATCTCCTCTCTCCTTTCTCCTTTAGCTCTTTCATAATAAAGCTGTGGTGCTTCTCTGCTTTTCACAGCTGTCTTTCTTCCATGTATATGCTATTAACCAGACAAAACATGAAACCTAAATGTAGAAACGAGGAGGTACTAGTTGGTGGGGTTCTTACCCAGCATGAGTTTGATCCTTAGCAAATAAAACCAGGAATAATTTCACTCACCTGTAATCCTAGCACTTGGGGTAGAAGCAGGAGGATCAGAAATTTGCCATCCTCAGCTACATAGGGAGTTCAGAGCCAGCCTGGGAAACATGAGGTCCTGTTTCAAAATTAATATGTAATGAATAAAATAAACTGAGAAAATGGCTGGGCGGTAGTGGCGCATACTTTTAATCCCAGCTCTCTGGAGGCAGAGGATCTTGAGTTTGAAGCCAGCCTGGTCTACAGAGCAAGTTCCAGGACAGCCAAGGTTCTCGCTCTTTTACACAGAGAAACCATGTCGTGAAAAACAAAACAAAAGATATGGTCGTACTACCTATGTATTCTTGATTTTCCAATGCAATGTATCTTAATCAGCCTGGTCTCTAAGTTAGTTGTAAATTAACTTCTTGGTCAAAGATCCTATTGTGTGAAAGGCAGGGAGGACAGAAAACCTCTTTTGGAGATTGAGGGAGTAGGAGACTAGAGCTGAGGTGGAAGGCAGCAAGAGTGAGCCCCTCCCCCGTGGGGTGTTTCATTTTCATCTCATTTCTTTACATTTTCATGGTCTATTTGTTAAGACTGGGTAGTGACAAAGGTGTAAAGATACCGGTATAGCAATCAACGCGAGGACTTTGGACGGCTTTCCCCCTCTCTAGGCAGGTTCAGGGAGTCAATCTAGGTTTGCACATGCTTCGCAAGCATCAACCACTGAAATACATATTACAGCCCAGCCCAGAAAAAACCAGTTTCCAAAGTGAAAAATTAAGCTTTACTTTTTTTTTTTCCAAGTAGGACCGGTTCAGGAATTTCTCTCCCCGTGGCAATAGGGGACTTGAGGAACAAGAGGTCCTGGCCTGGACACTGGTTCCAACCTTCAAATTCTTGCAATTTGTCTTGTTACATTCTTGTGCATTGGTCACACTACTGCAGCAAGGTTTATGGGAAGTAGCTAAAGTGCAACTTAGTCATCAGCCTCAGCTCTCATTTGCAGCTCTATAGTAGGCCCCTGAACCTAGCAGCGGAGAAGAGGCCAGGCGGCAGCAGCAGCTCACAGCAGCCCGACATGCTGTGTGCCAAACCGCCCTTTTTCCCAGGCTTCCGTCTTAGGGACCTGGGGCGGCGTGCTCGCAAGGATCCGGAGAGAAACCCGCCCGAGCATGCTTGGGAGTGGGAGCCTGGTGGCAGTGTGAGTCGGTGCGAAGACCAGGGAGAAGCGGAGGGGCGGGGCTGTGCTATGACGCCGCCCTCGCTTGGTCCCGCCCCCTCACGCGTTGCCAGGGAGATCAGGTGACTCCGGGCTTCCAGCGCTTGAGGCTCGGGTGACGTCAAGCGTGCCGCTGCGGCTCAGTGGCTCGGGGCAGGTGCGGCGCTATTAGCGTAGTCGGGTCCGGTCTTCTTCAGTCCGGACACGGTCAGCAAGCGGCCGCTTCGTGGAACAGAGAGGTGAGGGTTGTGGGGTTGGAGCGGGGTGGCCAGTCTGGGCTGGGGCGCGGTGAGACACGGGCGACTGCGCGGTGAGAGCTGGCGAGACCCGCGGAGCGGCGGGTTGGGGCGCGCGGCCCCTAAGGAAAGAGAACCTCACTGCTGCCATCGCCCGGCGCCCTGGGGCGGACTGAGTGTCTCCCGCAGTCTGCCCGGCCCTCTGGGCTAGGGAGTCCGCGGGCTGGGAGCGGAGCGGGGCTCGCCCCACCCTGTCTCCAGGGATGTCCGCCGGAAGCTGCTGGATTTCTTCCCCTTAGGCTGCGGTTCCTGAGGCTCCGCGGTTTCTGTGTAGGGTCGAGCTTGTTGGGAGTGGCAGGGTGACCCGGTGTTTTGTAGGTGTGGGCACAGTGAACTCCGGCCTCTTGCTAAGGGCGCAGGATCCGAGTGTACACCTGTTGAGGTGAAACCGGAGAGAGTTGAGTGAGGGCATGAAAAGAGGAATCTGAGGAAAAAGAGCCGAGCCTTGAACTCCAAGGAGTGCTTACTGGGCCTGTCTAGGGTGGAGAGTTGGAGCTTTAAGTTGGGACCTGTTGGGGAAAAGCTTGAGTGTCTAGCTGAGACATTGTATGCTCTAGAGAGCCATTAAGAGGTAGACTGTTTTGGGGAAGTGGGAACAGTATGATAAGGAGACTCTGAAGTAATTTTTGTCTTTATTCTAGAAGAGACATACCCAACAGTGTGTTATTTTCTTGTATCCCATTTGACTGGATAGAATGACAGGATGAGAGATATATGCTTTCTTCTGTCTGCATGGAGACTGGAATATTCTCAGCACATTGTCCTTCAGAGACCTCAGAATGTCTTGCAAAAAATACCCCTAACCGTAGAGTGAAAGCCAAATCAAACTAAGGACAGGGGTTTTAATGTGGGAAGTTAGTAAAGAGAATTAGCACCAAACTATGATATAGAATGTTGAGTAAGATGTAAATTTTAAGATGGATTTTTTTTCAGCTCAATTTTTTTTTTCTACCCAACTTCTCTCTGAGTAAGATTGTTTAACTTTGCTGTATGTGAAGGGTGTGTGTGTGTGTGTGTGTGTGTGTGTGTGTGTGTGTGTGTGTTTCTGGTTTTGATTTTGAGGAGATAGTCTTGAATGTAGTCCAGGCTGGCTTCTGTTCTCATATAGCTGAGTCAAGGCATTAAACACCTCATCCTCCTGTCTCTACCTTCCAAGTACTGGGTTTACAGGTACACACCATAAACAAAGCACTTACACTTTGTTTAAATATTAGGCTATCTTATTTTGATTTCCCGAGAAGCCAGAAAAGTGTATTTTGGGTTTATATGGAGGAATGATTTGGTGATTTTTTTTTTGTATTCCTTAAAAATATATTGATACTGTTAAAACATCAAATCTTTTGTTTTCTGTAAAGAATCAAAGTGACCAAACCAATTTGTATTGTATTCGTTTGACTTCAGAAAACAAAATTGGACCTCTGGGGATTTTGTACAGTAAAAAGCAGTTTAGGGAATTGTTGAGAACTTAGGAAGGTGTCCTCAGCTGGTTTGTGTTAATGTAGAAACTGGTACAGCACTCTGGAGAGCCTCTCTAGGGTGGCTGAGATGGGAAAAACGAACTGCTTCCAGCCAGCTCAGTGAAATCAGTCCTAAGAGGTGATTTTAAAACAGCTTCAACCACAAAATTGCAATGTGCCTAAAACAGGGGTTTTTTCGTTTGTTTGTTTTGTTTTTTGTTTTTGAGACAAGGTTTCTCTGTGTAGTCCTGGCTGTCCTGGAACTTGCTCTGTAGACCAGACCAGACTAGACTGACCTGGAACTCACAGAGATCCACCTGCCTCTGCCTCTGCCTCTGCCTCTGCCTCTGCCTCTGCCTCTGCCTCTCTGCCTCTGCCTCTGCCTCTGCCTCTGCCTCTGCCTCTGCCTCTGCCTCTGCCTCTGCCTCTGCCTCTGCCTCTGCCTCTGCCTCTGCCTCTGCCTCTGCCTCTGCCTCTGCCTCTGCCTCTGCCTCTGCCTCTGCCTCTGCCTCTGCCTCTGCCTCTGCCTCTACCTCTGCCTCTGCCTCTGCCTCTGCCTCTGCCTCTGCCTCTGCCTCTTCCTCTGCCTCTGCCTCTGCCTCTACCTCTGCCTCTGCCTCTGCCTCCCTCTGCCTCTGCCTCTGCCTCTGCCTCTGCCTCTGCCTCTGCCTCTGCCTCTGCCTCTGCCTCTGCCTCTGCCTCTGCCTCTGCCTCTGCCTCTGCCTCTGCCTCTGCCTCTGCCTCTGCCTCTGCCTCTGCCTCTGCCTCTGCCTCTGCCTCTGCCTCTGCCTCTGCCTCTGCCTCTGCCTCCCTCAGTGCTGATTAATGGTGAGTGCCACCACCATGGGGTGCCACAGAGGTTCTTAAGTGTCTCTGCAGGAACCTAAGAATTGTTAGATATTAGATGCCTTGGGGCACATCAATTTTTTTCCTGTTAAATAAACAGTTTTCCAAATTTCTGATCATATTTCAGCTGGTGAACTGCTTTTGCCTCCTCTGGAAAGAAACAGGTTTTCCTCCTATCCTCCCTCTCCCAGTCACTGGGAGCTGTTAGGACAGTTAAGTAGGCTGAGAGTTCTTTTGGAATTTTTCCACTTCCATTCACCCTTGCCACCCCCACATGTTTTTCTCATTGGTTGAGAACTTAAGAGTTCATTGTCAGGAGAAAAAAAAATGTTGGTGTGTCTTCCTAAACACAGGCTGTGATAAACACCAGGGCTGGCCTTCCAGCATTCAAGACACAAGGTTTTCCTTACATGGAGCGGAGCCAAAGATTAGTGAGGTAGCTCACTGTCAGAGTGCTTGCCACACATGCACATGACCCGCATGAGGCTGGATCGCAGCACCATGTAGAAAAAGATGTTTGCTATGGTACTAATTTAATCTCAAACCTGAGTTTTACCTCACATTAGTTGTTGTTCCCAGATAAAAAAATAAAAGACACAAAGCTTTTATATGTATAATAAGTCTTAGAAGCACTAGAGCTGGGCAGATAGCTATTATGTCTACTTCCCTACCAGTAACCCTGAGTTATTACTTTCCATGTTCCATCTGGGCAGCTCTTGCAGCTTTTATTGGCCAACTTTCATCACCATGTTTTCATAATTCACCCACCCCATGACCTCTTTTCCTCCCCTCCACCTTCTTCTCTTTTTCCCAGTCTGGTCCTGCCTCAGACCCCAAGCCCAGGGACCAAAACTCCACCTCTCTCTCTTGTGCCCAGCTATAGGGTAATATTATTCAACCAATAGTTTTAAATTAATGAACAAGGTTACACTATTTTGCTTAGGTGAAGATTTCCTCATTCCCGTGGGGGATGGGGGGAACCATGGCCAGTATTTAGCATTGCAATACATAACAACCTCAATAATGTTGCAATTCCAGTGATAAGGGAAATTTCTAGTTCCAGGTGGGTTGCAGACTGAATTTGAGCCAAGCTTGGGCCATGTACACTGTCTCCAAAATAAAATAAAGTAGATTTTAAAAAGTCAAAAGAATTGGGCTTAGACTGGTAATTTTTGAGCCCTTCATCTTTGTCACTCCCTTCTTGTCATGGCCTGTACCCTCTTCACAGAGATATAATTAATATGAAGCTATATGAGATTTGAAGTGCTCCAAAGCAGGACATTACAATTCCTGGAGGAGGTGTATTTTGAGATGTAGCAATTTTTTTTAAAGGAGGTGAAAGTTAGGAACTTTTGCTGAAGTATCATTTACACTTAGAGCCCCCCCCCATCTTTAGAATTAGTTACTAATCAACCCATGATCAAGATGTAGAGGCCTGAGATCACACAGCTGTTTGTATTTCATATGCAAATAAGCACACATTTCATCATCCTATACCCTTTCTCTGTCACCACGAGTTGATTCTTTGAAGCATTTGCAGTAAACCAGTAACAGGGCAGGCTGGGGCTCACAGCTTCCTACCCGGGACCCTTTGACAGCAAGATTGTTACTGGAAACTGTCTCAGGCCTTAAGGAGTTAGTTAGTCCTTGGAGCTGTCAGAGGTAGAAGTCCGCATTACTGCTCACTACATTGGATGAGAATCGAATAGTTATTTTTGACATTTCCCTGTCTTGTTCAGCCACAGGTCTGGCTATAGTGAGATTCAGGCCTTGCTGTTGTTGCAGGAACTCTATGGAGCTGTGAAGGTCAGCCCTCATATTTCTGACCTTTGGTGCCTGAGTAAAGCTTTTTAGACAGAAGAGACTTCCTGTTTTCCTCAAGCTAAGCTGAGTACTGTGTCCCAGTCCTCAAAGCTCTTACATTTGTCCAAGGCAACTAATTGGCTTGGCTATAAAATGGGAGTCAGCCATTAAAGACAGCAGGATGGGAGTGTTGGATAGGAGCTGACTCCCTAGCCTCTTATGCAAAAGTTCATGCCCCCTTGAGACCTGAATAAAAGGGCTCAACAACAGGTAGGCTTTAGGAAACGTGGAATATCGGTACCCTATCTACCAGGGTTCAAGTTAACATTTTTCTACTTTATAGCGGGACAAAGTTTTACCCATATAACCATTCTTTCTTTTTTCCCCTTGTATAATGTTCAGTAAATTACAAGAGATTTTCTAGACTCCTCCCTGCTACATGCACCCCCCCTTTTTTCTTTTTCTTTTTCTTTTAAATGAGATCTTTTAAAAAATAATAGTCTCATCTTGAACAGACTGACCTCAAATTGCCATATAGCTGAGGCTAGGCTTAAACATCTGGTCCTCCTGCTTCTACTTCCCAAGTGCCAGGATTTTAGCCATGAGACACTATACCTGCCTCTCAACACTTTACTGTAGAATGTGCTTTTTGAATAGTTTTGTACGACTTTTTTCTCATGGTGTTTCAAACACATTCAAGATAGGGTTTGTCAGGGTGTCAGCCCATCATAAGTAGAGGAACACGGGGACTGATTTAGGCCTCATAGCCGAATATGTACAACTGGTAAGATCCTCATATCTAAAACAAAGAAGATAAATGGTTTGAGTCTGACCTTTGGACAGCAGACAGCATGAGTGATTGATAGTTTTCTGAACTCTTAATTAAAGATGGCTTGAGGCAGTGTTGGTAGTCATAGTGAGAGGATGGTTTGCTTTACCTGAATGTACTCATTAGGGAGTAAACGATTTTTTTATTCAGAGATGCCTATCATTAGTTAGTTCCCTGATGACTTGTGCTCAAGAATTGTTACTTAGTCCCAAGAGCATTGGCTAGAAAACGTATCACATTTGAAAACTATCTAGACATGCTCAATGGGAAGAGAACAGGAACGGTGAACAGTTGAGCCATAGAAATTTCTGGGAAGAGGAAAACCTGGGGATGTCCTAGATGTTGTCCACATTCATTTCAGCATCAGAACTGGAGGCAGGGAGCAGTTGGTGAGATGTGCGAGGAGCAGACACTCTAGGAATGTGCCTGTCTCAGTCACTGAGTCTACACTTGATGCTTCCCTGATGCCAGTAGTAGCCTCCTGGATGCTCCAGCCATTGTGAATCTTCTTCACTCAGCTGTTCCTGCAAAGCCCACTGTCTAGCTAACGGCAGATCCCAGTCAGAAGGCAGCCTCAGCCTTCTGGCCCTGCTGACTCTTGAATTAGGATAGTTGATTCATCACTGTCCGGATGGCTATGAAACCACTGGGACAAACTTTTTCAAGTGAAAAAAAGAAACCTCAGATGTTTAAGACATTTTTCATTAAAGACATTTTTTTTTCATGTGTATGGCTGTTCTGCTGTATGTATGTATGTCTGTGTATCATATGCATGTCTGGTGCTCATGGAGTGCAGAAGAGGGCATTGGATTCCCTGGAACTGAACTTAAAAACTGTTGGGAGCTGCCTTGTGGATGCTGGGAATCTTCTAATTTGGGCCCTCTAGAAGAGTAGCCAGTGCTCTTAACCACTGAGCCATCTCTCCAGTCACCTTTAAAGTGACTCTGAAGTGACTAGGGTAATGACATCTTGTCCTAACTATTTTGTGCATGCCTAGAGACTCCTCAGCCTTCTACCCTCCAGTAACCACATCTACCAGGAGGACATCTACCCTGGCCATGGTCCAGATGTTAACCAAAATAATTAATGTTCGTGCAAGCTAAAACATAAAACTAAAATGACTAGAAGTGTAAATCGAATTAATTGTTGCATATTGTGTGGAAAATACTGCTAAGCTCAGCAAAAGGACAAATGTTATAAGGCTACTCCAACCCCTTGAATGCTGATGTAATTGTGAGTGTTATCTTTAAAAATGCTGTACCCATGAGCTTTGGCACCAAGGAACATTTCGGAGGCGTTAGCTTATTCTTGGTCTGACCATTATTACAGGACTATTATTATTTTTTATTATTATTTTGTTTGAGGCAGGGTTTCTTTGTGTAGCACTGGCTGTCCTAGAACATGCTCTGTAGACCAGGCTGACCTCGAACTCACAGAGATTCACCTGTCTCTGCCCCTCCCAAGTTCTGGGATTAAGGACATGCACCACCACAGCCCCCCTTTCATCTCTGTTTTTAAAACTTGAAGAATTTGATCCCAGGACTCACAGTAGAAACAGAGAACTGACTCCCACAGATTATCTCTGACTTCTACTGTGCTATATGATACATGGGTACTGGCGTGCAGACACACATACTAGTAATAACGTTTTTTTTTTTTTTTTCCTTCGGAGCTGGGGACCGAACCCAGGGCCTTGTGCTTGCTAGGCAAGCGCTCTACCACTGAGCTAAATCCCCAACCCCAGTAATAACGTTTTTAACTTGAAATTTTTTTTATAAGGGAAACTATCCTATCACTGCCTTTACATTGAAAACTACTGTGTCAGCTGCCACAAATAGAAGGCGAATATTATAAGCTAAAATTGTACATGATCTCTAAATCATAGTGCATACATACTCACCCACCGAGATGACTCATCCATGGTGAATTTTCCAGGTGGCAGTAGGTGGGGGTAGGGCTGGTTTGGGTAGGCAGACCTTCAGAAGTCTCTTCAAACACTGTCCTAAAATTTATGCAACAGTAAGATATTAAGAAAGCCACAAAATGAAGAATCTAGTTACTCAGAATAAGTAGCTAGGTTTGGTCAGGAAGCTAAAGTTAAAAAAGAATGCAAGCTCAAGGCCAGACTAGGCTACATAGCAAGACTGTGTCTCAAAAAAAAAAAAAAAAAAAAAAAAGGAAAAGTATAATATAGAAATCTCTGGGTTCTTGTTTTTTTTTTTTTTTTTCTTCTTCTTTCTACAAAGCCAATCTAATACTCTGGGAGGCTGGTGGAACCTGGCTTTGTTGGTGCCGTGAAGCAGTCCTGTCTTTTCTGTCAAGCGCCCCTGGAAAATTCAGGTTTTATTTATGCTATTAGTTTCTAGTTTCATCGGAGCCACTAACCGCTTTGAACTCTCTGTCTTTTTACATGTCAAGTGTCCTTTGTGGGTGCTAACAGTGACAGAAAATTGTCACTTAGCATTTGTTTCATCTAGTCTTTATTATCCTTAATGCTTAGCCCTTTAGAAATGTTAGAAGAGGGGGTGAGAGAGTGCTGCTGGGGTGCTAGGCATAGGTACCGCAGGTGTGAACTCAAATTTGCTGTTGTCTGTTAAGAGAGCTGCCGGCTGCATTCACAGAGCTGTGGCTCTCCGTGTGGGTTAGAAAAGTGGCTTTCATGGTGCAGCAAAGAGGGCCGGCTGAGTGTTCATCAGGAGTCAGGAGTGCTTAGTTAAATTGCCAGCACATTAAGCTATAGGGGCCTTTGACTGAACCATCCAGACGTCAGCGTTCCCACAGAGCCCAATCTAATGGTCTGGGAGGCTGGTGGAACCTGTCTTTCAGGGGCTGTGCTGGTAGGGGACCTGACCTGGGAAGTAGCTTTATCAGGCTTGTTGGGAGGGATGGCCCTGTCCCTTTACAGCGTGTCCTCTCAACTTGGCAGGGGGCAGAGTTCTTCCCTTCTCTCTGGCTTTCTATGCTCTAACCTCTCCTTTCATTCCCCTAACTCACTTTCTGTGTTAATAGCTTTCTTCCCCCTTTCCCTTCCCTTCCGTTCACTGCTGCCCCCTCTTTTGATCTTTCCTCTCACCGGGTCTCATTCTCTCTCCATTTTCACTTTGAGGGCTGACTTGTTTGAAGTTCAGAGTTACAGTGCTGTCCTGTGACTGGATGTTATTCAGAGGCCCTATCCTTTTTTTCTGAGGAGCAGTGTGACATAGGCTTCAGATAGCAGCACTGGTGGGGCGCTGACCCAGCGTCTGGGCTGAGTGGCTGAGTGAGGCTCCAGGTACAGCCTCGTATGAAGCTGGTGTGGGTTTCCCAGCAGTACTTTGTACACTGGCCACCATCTTTTTTTTTTTTTTTTTTTTTAACAGTAATGTTTATGAGTGATTCTCTCTACGTAAAGCTCTTAGTCAGGCAAGGGGCTATCCTTGACTAACTTCAGGGAAAATAAGTTGGAAGCATCCTTTTCTTCTCAATAAGTAAATATTTTTTCCCTAAAAGCCATGTGGCATTTAGTCAAGGATAACCAGCAGGAATCTGAACCTTTATTATTAATGTGCCGTACAGGGCATGGTGGTACATACCTTTAATCTAGCATTCCCGAGGCAGAGGCAGGCAGATCTCTGTGAATTCAAAGCCAATCTAGTCTACATAGTGGATTTCAGGACAGAGAAGACACAAAGTCACCCCATCTCAAAAAAACAACAGCAGCAAAAAAACAAAACAAAACAAAACAAAACAAAAAAACCCCAAAAAACCAAAACCAAAACCAAAAACAAAAACAAAAAACTCAAACCAAACTAAAAGACCAGCTTGGTCTATGTAGATCAGCCAGGGATACAGAATGAGACCTTGCCTCATTAATACAGCCACTTATTATGATCTGATTTTTGGTTTTGTTTGTGTTTTGTGAAAGGGTGTTGAGTGTAGCCTGGGTGACTTTGAATATATAGTATGTAGTCCAGGATGGTCTTAAAATCTTATTGTTTAGTTCTCCCAAGTACTAGGAATATAGTCTTTGACAATATAAATTGATTTTTACTTACTTACTGCTTGATTGTGATTGATTGAGAGAAGATCTCCCTGTGTATTGCTGGCCAGCCTGGAATTTAAATTTACTATGTAGACCAGGCTGGTCTCAAACTCAGAAATCTACCTGCTGCTTCTTCCCAAGTGCTGGGATTAAATCCCTGACTTAAAACTTGGTTTTTGAATCCAAATAGCTAAGTGAATGCTGCAGAATGCTTCCTAGGTTTGCTGGTTGCTGCTGCTGTTTAACTACACTGGTCCATGGAGTTCTGTCTCGTTGTTTTGAAGGGAGGGTCTCAGGCAGCAGCGTTACTCCTGTCTACGGTTTGGGAGTACCTGGGTTTATTTTGCCATCACAGGATGCTATCCTGTGTGTGTTATAAACCTGTTATGAATATACAACAATAAACCTGTGCATATGTGTATAAAGCTTTAGAATCTTAGCATACTGTTACAATATATATATATATATATCTGTGAGATGAAACCCCTAGAGGTTGACCTTCCACTTCAAAAGATAATATGTTCATTTAATTATTTGAGGGATACTTTTAAATATGATCTGGACATAATGGCAAACACTTATAATCCCAGCACTTGGGAGGCTGAGGCAGGAGGAGCTCAGGTTTCAGACTAGCCCAGCCTACATAGGGAGATGTTAGGAGGAAGCAAGGTAGAAGCTCTTCAGTAAACAGCTTGCGAGTTTTGGGTTGACTCTGAGATATTTTCCTCAGCTGCACGTTTACTGCTGCAGTCTGACTTCCCTACTGAGGGTTGCTCTGTTTGTATCTCATCTTCAGTAACATTTCAGTAAGCTCTGAAATTCAGCTCCTGGGTTTCCTAACTCCAGTTTGTCCATTGAGCGTAGCAGACTACTTTACAATACCTTTGAATTAGAAAACTTGCAGAGTTTCCTTCCTGATACAGTAATGGACAAGATTGGTAAAGCCCACACGGATGTTAGGTCTTCTTCAGTAGTTAGTTCATACTCTGGTTGAGTGATCAGCTCAGCTGGTGGTGCCTGGCAAGCTGATGGAAATAAAGTTCTAAGAATCTCTTAGAAAACAGTACAGAGTAACTATAAAAAAGCACCCCTAGCAACTGTCTCACCTCTAGCCTCTTCTGTACAACAGCCCCCACCATAGTGACCCTGTCCATTCCTGAAATGTACTTTTTTCTTTGATATTTCCCAGATTGTTGCCTCTGACTAATGTGTAGAAGTGGAGTCATTGAAATTTCTGTTTCTGCTTACCTCTTGATATGATCATCACTTCTGCATAGAAACTGAGTTTCCCTGACTGTTTCCTTTTGTGCACATAGTACTCTGTGTTTCCTGACACATAAGTTGGTCTGGAATGGCTGCTGCTTTCTGTCTCTGTAGTCTGAACAGGAACTGACTCATGAAACATCATCTCAGTAGTGCCGGGAACTGCTAGTGTTGAGTTACCGTTGATGTTCTGGGACGTTTTCGTGGAGTGAATAAATGATCTGTGTGAGCACGCCAAAGTTACAGTTTAGTGAAAACTATAAATCAGTGAGATAGATGGTTGTGAAAAAATGTGAATAATTCTAGAGCTTTTTTTATCACAACAATCTGCATTCAAAATTAAGAGTGCAGATTCAAAAGTTGAGGGGCCTAGAATATAAAAGTCTCTAGCTGTGACGGTCCTGTTACAGGGGTAGCTAAAAGAGATAGGGGCCTTTAGGTTAAGATCTGTCCTCAAGAGCTTTTTAACTTTAAAGACAACTATACAAGCTGCCAGAAAGATTCTTAAGGCTAGGAGTATTGTGACTTCAGGCTTCAGTAAGAAGAATCATAGCTGGATAAGTGTGGCTGTAACCCAGAGCAGTTGTATTTAATACTGTCTTTACCCAGCCAAGCATCTTCTTAGTTACGACAAAAAGAGTCACAACTACAAAAGCCACAGCAAAAAAGCAGCGGAGAACAGATGTGTAGTAGAGAGTTACTGAGGTGAAGCTGGTAATGAGGGAAATTGGCTTCTCAGAATTGGCTGAGACTTAAGAGGTGAAGTAGAAATTAAAAAGGAGTGAACCACACGCACATATCAGAAAGCACTAAGAAAACTTAGTTTTCCCAAGCATACCAAAAATGTCAGCTACCTTTAAGTATTAATAATAATAATAATAATAATAATAATAATGATCTGCCTCTGATTTCAGAATCCTAAGCAAACTGTTGCAGATTTTTCCCCTTATAATAGCTAAGTTTTATGTTTGCTTTACAATGTAGCATATGAGAACTTGACTGTTTAACCCAGTGGATTTATATATATTTTTAAAGATTTATTTATTTTATGTACACCGTCGCTGTCTTCAGACACACCAGAAGAGGGCATCAGACTCCATTACAGACGGTTGTGAGCCACCGTGTGGTTGCTGGGAAATGAACTCAGGACCTGTGGAAGAGCAGCCAGTGCTCTTAACCGCTGAGCCATCTCTCCAGCCCTGGATTTATATTTCTTATGCAAACACAGCCCAGCTCAAGATACAGGCCATTTCTGCTGGCTGAAAGTTCCACCCGCATCTCAGTGTCTTAAAGTCAGGGCTGCTGCTGCTCCAGGTGAACAGAACCATAGACCATCATGGTGGTGCTCGATTCCAGCTGATTTCGCTTGCCTGTCTCTGGGAGTCACAGAAATAGTTCTTTCATTGAGTACTGCTAGGATATTGTTGTTTCCCCAAATAAATACACCATAGTCAATCTGTTCTGCTGCTGACTTAGATGGTTTCCAGTTTGGAGCTGTTATAATTCAGAGCTACTTTGCTGTATCTGTCTGTGTAGGCTTTTACACTCTTCCCTCTAGCGTACACGCTGAATACATTTTGGCCAACAGCTGCTGCATATACCGTAGTGTCCCACTTAAACTGCTCAGTGATGCTGTAGAGTAGAAAGATACTCTGCAGCGTTTGTACAGATAAGTCACCAGTGACACAGTTCCTCAGAAGCCATACTGAAATTTAAACAAAGCATGACACTGTGGCCTCCCTGATTTCTCAGAAATACCCTGCAGTTAAGTGAGGACAACTGGTTATCAGGACAAGAATTGCTGAGTCATAGGCAAACTGAACATATGATGTGTGTTTTTCTAAAAGTTTGATGCTTTAGCTTTTATTTATAGTTCTATGATGTGTTGTGTTATTTTTGTATATAAAGCTAGGAGTTACTCGCTCCCCACCCCCCTAAGATAGCCAATTAAACCCAGACTGTTTACTGGAAACATGATCTTTTCTTTTCTCAATGATAGTGGTGTCCTTGTGTTAACCTAAGTGACTGTACTGTGTGAATTTGTTTTAGGACTTGTCATTGAATTTAAATGCCTTAAAGTTTAATTTAGGGGCTAACAAAATGGCCCAGCAGGTGCAGGCCCCTGCCACCAAGTCTGATGACCTGAGTTTAGTCTCTGGGACTCACATGATAGAAGGAGGAGACTGACTCCCAAAAGTTGTCTCTCACCTTCACACAGTGTCATGGCATACTCATGCTCACAACACACACACACACACACACACACACAAAATTTGGGTAATTGCAATAAAAATTGAATTTTATTTACTATTGGGGTGTGTGTGTGTGTGTGTGTGTGTGTGTGTGTGTGTGTGTGAGAGAGAGAGAGAGAGAGAGAGAGAGAGAGAGAGAGTGTGTGTATGAGAGAGAGACCGCACACGCAAGAGAGAGAATATGTGTGTGTTCATATAACATGTAGAAGTCATATATTTGCATAGAAATTTACAAATGAGCTGTCTTTAGCCCAAGACTGTTCTACTATATCTTTTTATTAGTATTTATTTTAACAAAACTACGAGATTGTGCAGATTATATAGCTTTCTTTTTTCCTGTGTGTTTGTACATATGTGTATGACATGCATGTGTGCATGTACATGAGTAGGTCAGAGGGTTGATGTCTTTTTTTTTTTTTTTTGGAGCTGGGGACCGAACCCAGGGCCTTGCGCTTGCTAGGCAAGCGCTCTACCCCTGAGCTAAATCCCCAACCCCGAGGTTGATGTCTTTTTCTAGTCTCCATCTTGTTTTATTTTGTATGCTTTAGCAGTCTTGTGTACACACAGAGTAGTCCTTATCACCTTGTTACCCTGTCTTATATTCTCTCCCCTCTGCTCTGCTTCCATTTTATTTTTTAGTCAGAGTCTCACCCAACTGGAACTCACCGTTTTGACTAGACTAGCAGGCCAGGAAGCCCCATCATTTTCTCTCCTTATCCCCAGCACCGGGATTATAAACCCATGGCTGTTGTGCTTAGCTTTTTACAGGGGTTCTGGATTGAACTCAGGTCTGTATGCACTCCTGGTAAGCTCTTTACCAACTGAACCCCTCTCTGGCTCCTAAATTTTCCTGCACAGCATTGCATTTTATTTCAGAAGCATAGAACTGATGACTGAGGGTGTAGATTAATGGTAGAGCGCATGCCTAGCTTGTGTAAGGCCGTGGGTTCAGTCCTCAGCACTAGACGCCATAGAAACTCAGAAGTGAAAACAGAACCCACCACAGACTAATTATGGAGACATACTGTAGTAACTTGTTTCCTTGTTCAGGTGTATGCGTTGTGATTTCTTTGCCCTGCTTTACTTAGTACCAGCATGGAGGTCAGAGGATAGTGTGTTAGCCAGTGCTCTCTTTCCACCCAGTGAGTTCCAAAGATCAAATTCTGGCCATCAGGCCTGGAAGGAAGCATGTTTACATGCTGAGCCATCTTGCTGGCCCTTTTTGTCTCTCATGTTGAAGGCCTCACCCTCCAGTGTCTGATAATCTTTGTCCATTTATTTATATATGAAGCAATAAAAGTCAGAAGTCCTCTATGCATGGTTTTACTGTAGCTAGAGAAGTTTCTCTGTTGTCCTCTCCTGTATCACTATCCGATTTTTTTTTTCCTGAGACAGGATTTTACTGTGTAGCCCTGGCTGTCCTGGAACTCACTCTGTAGACAAGGCTGGCCCTTAGCTTGCCTCTGCCTCCCCAGTGCTGGGATTAAAGGCAGAAGCCCATATCTGAGTTTTGACCATTGAGATCGTTCAGTTTTTCTGGAGGAAGTGTAGTTACCATACTGCCCACCGGAACAGTGCCAGCAGCTGCCAGGTAGGTGGTAGCAATGATATTTTCCAAGGTTATTATATTTTTATTTCTTGGCTATTTCGATGAGGCCTTATAATATCTTACTCTGAAAACAACTTTCACCAATTGTTTCTGCCCTTCTGGCGAATGACTGTATAATCTTGTGACTGTGTTGTGTGTGTCTTTGTGTCTTGAACAAGATCTTGGGAGAACCATGGGCAGTCTAATGTGCTAATGGATCCTGACTGCTGCACCCCTTCCGGTCCTCCCTTCGAAACTCGTTCGTCTTTAGTGCTTCACACTGTTTACGTTTAATCTTTAGTACACACTCTACTTTTACCAAACATATGAAGGAAACCCGTCAAGTTACAAGTCCAGTGTCTCCAATTTAAAACTCATTAGTACTTTGCTTATGTAGTGTGGTCTGTAGGATGTGACTGTTAGGTGGTCTTGGTCAAGCCGGTTTGTTTCTTTAGTGGCTGGAGGACAATAGGTTTGTTCCAAGTGAAGTCCTGCTTTTCAAATTCTAGTTCTAGGACCTTTGATTGCATTCAGACTCCCTCTGTGTGGCTTTTGCTGTTCTTTTGTTGCAAGTGGCTTTTGGCTGCTGCTGCTGCTGCTGTTAGAAGAAACTGGACACAGACCTATCTGTTTCTTTAAGAGGACTGCCTGGGAAATGCAGGGGTGAGTGAGGAGGAAAGGGAGTTAAGGTTGCTGGAGCTACTGGATGGCTTCTGCTTTCTGTAGGTGTCTCCGAATAACAGATATTCTTCTCCCTCCCTAGACATGTTGTTCCCTGGATAAGGGGGAAGGCTCATACTAAAACTGAGGGGGGATGCACCTGAGGAGGAAGAGCGTTCAGAAAGAGAACTGCAGGATGGTGAGGAGAGAAAACAGACAGATGGGTTAAGAATAATCCCGAAGCAGGCAGCAGAGCACAGAGGTGCCAGTGTGGCAGTTCTGAGCTCTTGAGTGTCATTCTCTTCTCCACTGCTCACTGTTCTCAGAAAGGTATTGTCAGGGAAGATAGCTTTGGCTTTGCCTAGACTAAGAACTTCTATTAATGTATAGGCTTGCTGGATGGATCAGGTTAAACCACAGTTTTAATGAAGGCAGGTCATGCGTACTGAATTTCAGGACAGAGTAGTTACAGTGGCTGGCTGTGTTCTGTGGCAACTTAAAAGTAAACGATGGAATGGCCACATTCGAGTTAATAAGAATGACTTCTGTGTTAATCAGCCTTCCTGCTGAAGAGAGGAGACAAAATGCACAAGTGGTCAGTGCTTTCCCACCAGGTGATGTAGTGTCAGTCACAGTGGGGTGAGGCGTCCTAGATTAGGGTGGGTGTCACACTGACGTGTAACAGAGGTCGGAGAACAGGAGAAATCAGGGGTGGCTTCTGTTGTTATTTGTTCTTGGGGCGTGCGGTGTGTGTGAGTGCACATGTGACGCGCATGTGGAGGACATCCTTAAGTGTTGGTCCTCTCACCCTCCACAGTGTTTGAAACAGGACCCCTCTCGTGTATAACAGGATTACAGACATTCCTAAGTGCCACTGAGCCTGGCTTTGTGTGGGTTCTGGAGATGCTGGCCCAGGTCCTCCTTGAGCACACACACCAAGCCATCTCCTCAGCTGCACCAGTTGTGTGCTTGTCTGTTTGTTGTTTGGTTTTTGAGTCTCTATCAGACTCTGGAAAAGTAAACCTTTAAATGGGAGGCATAATGCACATGTGGTAAAACAGATCCGGATTCCATATTAGGCATTATAATCGTCTTCAAGGGACACTCCCTCTATCCCCATTCCTCTGCTAGGTTGAAGCCAGTACCCTAGCAGTCATTGTATTTGTCTTTCAACCATTGTCCAAGGCAAGAGTTTGAGTCACACTGATACGCGTGCCTGCCTCACTACTTTAGTCCACGTGCTAAATGTATGTTGAGTTGTGCGTCACCGCGTGTTTCTTGGCATGCTTACCATCGGTCCCCAGGGCTGGAAGCACAGTAGAAGTGGGTTAAGGTGGGCCAGTAGGTTAGGTTAGTTCAGTCTTTTGTAGCGTTCTCTGCATCTTAAAGCTGACAGTTGCTGATTGACTAGTAGCAATTTGGTAGGCCATAGCTTTCATAGACCTTTATGTGCCTGTGTCACTGGCTTGGGTTGTTAGAACTGAAAGAACTGAACTACTTCAGTCAGTCCTGCTGACTGAAACGGCATTTATGATCAACTCAGTTCTGGGTTCCTTGAATCATTTGTGATGAAAAAGGGAGATGCTGGCCTTGATTAGTGTAGCAGATTGGGTGCTTCCTCTAGAGCTGGGACTAGATGAGCTTTTCTTGAAGCACATGAACTATAGCAAGAACTGATGGTATCTAGCTGGAAATCTGATATTATTTGGAAGGAAGAATATGAAAGTTACATGCATAACCTGTTACTTTAATCCAGAATCCCTAGGGAATCTTATGACAATTCTAGCCTTTATGACATTACTTAAGAATTTATTGATTACATATTCTAAAGAAGAATTAATGGGATTACTAATTTGTAGTTATTAGATTCTTTCCTACTATTTAATTTGGGTTCCAAGGTACTCGAAGTAGGTTAAATGTTCATCCAGGAGATGGTTAACAGTGAGGCAGTGTGGTATCACAGGTATCAGGTTGTTTAAGTGACTCATGTAGACTACACCTTGTTCCCCAGTTATGATTTGTTTGCTTTTAATCTGGACGTCTCTGTGCCAGGCACTGTGGTGATTGTAGAGATGATGGAAGCAATATGTTGGCCCTCAAAGCCTCAAGTCCAGTCAGGGAATATTTTAATAGGCTAGGGGGCCAGGAAGCATAGGCTCCTTCACAGATACAAACCACCAAGGACAGGAACTTGTAAACACAGTGAAGATTCCTGGTGAATCTTTCAAAGAACCCTGGCAGTGTGGAGCTTGGAGGAAATTTTTGCTTGGCATTCTCTATAGACATCTCACTGCTTAGAGCCATGGGTCTGGAAAGCACAGCTGTGTTATCTTAGAGCCCAAGACAAGGGGTGTGTCTGGTCACTGGCAGCAGGGCTGCCTCTTAGGAGACACCACTGTAGCCTGACCCTGTTTATGGGAGGGTTTTCTGGTGTTGGACCAGCATCTGCTGATCTGGTTGATAGTTAGTGCTATTAGATTTTCTGCTATCTTAAAGCTAGCCAACCACGTTTATGGGCATTTCAGGGAAATTAAAAACAATGTATCCTGTTATTCATTCAGCACATTTATTGAGGAGACTACAGGCACCAAGCGCCTCTAAGGACATGGTGGCAATCCCAAACTGACTTGATTGATTCTGTTGTCACAGCCTACTATCTGGAATAGGAAAGAGGACAAGCAGAAGAAAAGCAAGCAGATAGGAAGATAAGAGCTGTGTGGTTGGGATGAGAATGAACCGACATGAACAAGGCTTTCCAGAGTCACTGGGGAACCTTTAGGGCATTTAGTAAATGATCTGATCAGTTGGAAATTTTTCTAGTGAGTTCCACATGCAAATGATTTTTATCCTCTTTGTCTCTTAGGTGCATTGCCAGGTTCCTGATGAACCCAGAGAACCCTCCACCATATCCGGGCCCCGGGCCAACAGCCCCATACCCACCTTATCCACAACAGCCAATGGGGCCTATGGGAGCCCCACCTCCTCAGGGGTACCCCTACCCACCACCTCAGGGGTACCCCTATCAAGGATACCCACAGTACGGCTGGCAGGGTGGACCTCAGGAGCCTCCTAAGACCACAGGTAGGTGTCTGTGAATTTGCAAATGTTCATGTCTTGGTTTCACACAAGAGAGCGTTTGCATGATTCGTTGGCAGAGAAGAAATCATCTTTGTGATTTCTGATTGATGTTTGATGCTGGTGGCTCAGAGTGGCTTTCACTCAAGATGACTTACTGGCCCACATGTTCTCTAGGGGATTTCTCCTAGAGCACTGTTGGGGAAAATACCAACTGGTGTCTTTCTCTTGCAGTTCCTTTTGTTTTGTTTTAGCTTATTGGGGTTATGTTATCGGTTAGCTTGTTGGCCCTTGAGTCATCCTCAGGCCTTGCTGCCGAGGTTGGTTTCCTTATTATTTTCATAATTCTGTTCAATCTACTACTTGAGATTGCCCTTGTTTTCTGGGTCTGTATGATAGAACAGTGCTACTCAAGGTAGTTCATTTATTGAAGAGTAAACTGTTACTGTGAGAACTAAAGAAAGTGAGAGCGGATGTTTAAAAACGGAGAGCAGCTTAGCACTCCTGACTGTCAAGCATATAATCACTCTTCCTAAACCTACCAATCAGTGCAGGATTAAAAATAAAACACTGCGAGAAGCATTGTTCTACATACTTGTCTGGTGACTATCTTATAACCCTTTGTTTTACAGAAGAGCTGTTTCAGCTTTTAAAAACAGTTAATTTTACCAAGTGCTTATTATACACCAAACGGTTTCCTAAAAGCTTTATGTATTTCAACATTTAATCCTTGCAACAATTCTGTGAGCAAAACTAGGGCCTTGTGTATGCTGGACAGGTGCTACCTCTGAGATGGCCCTCCTGCCTGTCATATTTTATGGTTAATCTAGGTATACACCTCTTTAGGGTGTACAGTTACGGTCTGGCACTTTACTGGGCTGTCTGCCAGTGTAAAAAGAAAATAGTCCAGCATCTGCTTATCTAGTAGATTCTGCCCAAATTGAAATTCATAAACGTTCCTCTGGTTTTCACCCAGAACGCTTTTTGCCAATTCCAGGCTTACTCTCTAGCTTGTGTTTGATGAGTTGAGAATGTTATTCAGTTTGTCTAGAACAAGTGCGTCTTAAGTTTTGTGGACTTCATGCAGAGAATACAGATTTGAGTTTCTTTTTGTTGGTTTAATTAATATTGATATATCTGCCATTTTAAGAAAAGGTTTCTTTATTCCTAAGATTAAAAGGCTCTATTAGTTTAGTGTTAGCAATCATAATTCACACAGGTAACCTCCCTTCCTGCAGTTGTGAATCAGTAGCTCCTGCTTTCATTGTGTTCCCAAGGAAAGTAGGCACTGCAGCTGCTCAGCCGCAGTTCTCACTTAGGGCCCAGGACCTGTGGACAGAATTCCGGAGGTGACGTCATTGTAGAGTGAAGCCGTCGGGCGTTGTTGCACTCCTGGTTCTTGGTATCGTCTCTGGGATCTCCAGTCAGAACCATCTGCTGTTCTGTTATGTGTCTGAGCTTTGTGTGGACATTTAAGCCTTGCTCTCCCGTTAGGAGATCTCAGATTTATCTGCTTCTGCTCTCTCTTCCTCTGAAGTCTGAGTGTGTGCTGTAGTTCTTCTGGTTAACAGCTGCACGGGTGGAGTGCCTCCTCCTCCAAAGCAGGGAGGCCATCCAGCAGCCATTCTTTTTTTTGGGTGAGAGGGGTTTCGAGACAGGTTTCTCTGTGCAACAGACCTGGCTGTCCTAGAACTTTGTACAGCAGGCTGACCTCAAACTCACAGAGATCCCTCTGATTGCCTCTGCCTCCCAAGTGCTAGGAGAAAGGCGTACACCACCACGCCCAGCTCCTTCAGCCATTCTTACTGATTTTTGGTAATCACTAAAGGCTTAACATGGATGTAATGTACGGGTGGGCAGGGAGCTAACCTAAGAGCTTTCTTTGGGACCTTTTATGACACACAGTTCATTTTTCAGGCCTTGTAGTGAAGGGCCTGCAAGATGGCTCTGTGGGCAAAGGAGCCATCTGTTTGATAAACCCCTAGACCTCACTTGGTGAAAGGCAGGAACCTACTCCTGCTCGCTGTCCTTTGACCTTTGGGTACTTGAGCTGTGCCATGAAGGCGTGCGCACACAAGCAAGCAAACAAATAAAAATTGTAGCTCAAACTAGAAAACAAAACAAAACAAAAAACCTTCCATCTGTCTTAGAAAATCACCCTTTTGGAAATCATATGAGTGGAGGTGCCAGTGGGGATAAGGCTTCTCAAAGGGGATGCCCGCAACTAAGTTCAGGATCGCATATGACTTCTCCTAACTATAGCAAGTATTTCTTGTTATATTATACTCACTATCAGCCTCAGGCAGTGGTAACAGCAGCCCCACGCTACAGCAGTGGAGTCTGAGGCTTATTCTGACTGTATTTCATAGATAGAGATAGAGATAGAGATAGAGATAGAGATAGAGATAGAGATAGAGATAGAGATACAACAGCACACCCCAAAATCACCTACTTAAAACAATGAGGGTTTTATTATCACTATTCCTGAGTTGGCAGGGAGATTCTTTTGCTTCATGTGATCTCTCATGGGGTCACGTGATTTAATTCAGCTGTCAGCCTGGCGGGGGCTGGGATGTCTAAGACTGTCTCACTTTCATGAATAGAGTGTCGGCTTGCCCGTGTGAGCCTCTCTATACATAACTCCCTTCTTAGAAGAAGATATGTTTTGTCATTCATATCTCCCCCATGAATTAAATAGCGTCATATCCAAGACTACCAGGTATCTTAGCCAATAACTACATTAGCTTAAACGATACACCATTGAGGGGCTGGCAAGCTCAGCAGTTAAGCTCAGTAGCAGCTCTGACTACTCTTCTAGAGGACCCAGGTTCCATTCCCAGCAGTCATGTGGCAGCCCAGAGCCATAGGTGGCTCCAGTTCCAAGAATCTGACACCTTCTTCTGTCCTCTGCAGATTGCAGGCATGCATGTGGTGCATAGATATGCATATAGACAAAAATAAAAAACCCATCACTGAAGTAGCCTCTGTGTGGACTAGACCTGCTACTAATCTTCCCCAGGCTACTCTCACTCTTGCTCCTCCCCGCCCACTCTGTCCCGCTCTGCTCTATACAGCTCTGCAGATCAAAATAAAATACCTGCATGACACCTGTCATCACCTAAGCCTCACTCCATAGAAGCTACTCCTCCGTGCACTCCACCTGTACACTAATGGACTCACGAGCATGTCCTCTCCCCAGATTCAGGTAGTTTTCATTTTATATTGTCTGGCCCGTCGGTGCCCAAATTCAGGTAATTTACTTAGTGGTTTAGGCTTTGACTGAAACTGTTTTCAGTCGAGACTTGTAAGGGCACACACATGTCACAGAACCTCGGGCCTTATTAATGAGCAACAGAGAACTGCCTGCTGCCTAATAAAGTGGCGATGCAAACAGGAAAAAGAGGAAGTCTGGGGGTAGAGGCTACAGAGACAGAAAGCCACTGACAACGCGGACGGAGGAAAGCCTGGAATATGTTTAAGACGCATAGGGGGTAAATAACCTGGGATGCTGAATGGAAGGGAGTCCAAGACAGACGCACTCAGCCAAGAATGTGAAAGATCCCAGCATAGGATTAAATAGGAGACATATTTGGCAAACCAGAATCTTGCCAAGCAGAATTTAAGGCTTTTGCTGACAGTGGAAGTTTGGTATACATTTGGTCATCTGAGCAATAAAGATTATAATTGTAGTTTAGATAGGACTTTGCAGGAAAGTTGATTCATCTCTTTTCTGAATACAGCTTACTAGGGCTGTGACACAGATCATAACAATGGCTTGCTCCCCTGCAGACTCCTATCTGCTTTTAAGACACAGGGTCTTACACACAGTCCAGGCTGACCTCAAATTCACTATGTAGCTGAGGATGACCTTGAACTCCTGATCCCCTGACCTCTGTCTCCCAAATGCTGATTTACAGACCTGCACCACCATGCCAGAACCAGTGCACCCTGTCTTCCCTGTAATAAGTTTTATAAGCATTGCTGTTGGCTTTGCTTCAAGATCCAGCAGTGCTATTCAGTTTACCCCGCACTGCGGGAAAGAGGAGCGGCTGAGAGGGAGAGAAACGTGGGGGCAGGCTGACTTGGGAAGGCTGAGAAGATTCTGTTGTTAAGGGGACCTGAATGCCTTTGTTCTTGTGTGTTCCCCACCAGCCTCGGGCTTCTCTAACTGGCTCTGTTTGCCTTTTTTAGTTTCCTTAAAGGTTTCATTCAATTGAGCCACATGCTATCTGTCAAGATTTTTAGTTTTGGTGGGAATTTGTACTCTACTTTCTTTTAACCAGAACTCCATAAAAAATAAACAAGTTACCTATCAAACATCTTGGTTGGGTAGTTGAAAAACTTTGGTGCTGGGTGTCCCTCTCTCTGCCTCTCTCTTCCTTCCCTCCGTGGACAGCTTCAGGGTGGTTAGTTAGATCCCAAATCTTCCTTTAAAAAAAGGAAACAAAATACTTATTTAACGTGACTCTGAAATAATTTCAGACACATATAAACATTGCAAAAGTAATTAGATGACCCGGACTCCCCCAGCCACATACACTCACAGTACAGTCATCTGCTTGTTCTTCTTACCCTCAACAGTCCAAGGGTGGCATTTCTCTACCAGACTCTGAGGGGGATCTTGCTATGTATGTGTAACTCGGGCTGGTCTTCCTCACCTTCTTGAGTGCTAGGATTACAGGCATGCATCCCTGACTCTTTTAGTCAGTCACAGCTCTGTAGCATACATTCCATTCCGAGGGGGAGAGTAAGTAGACGTCACTCCTTTGTGAGGATGGTGGCATCAGTTTACAAAATACCACATACATGAAAGGTCTTTGGAAACAGTTCTAGTAGTGGCAGGTAAATTCCCACACAGTGAGACATCCTAAATAACGATTCTAGATTCTTATGAACATACCATAGTGGTAACAGGTAAGAGTAAAAAATTAGACCTAATTGTATCTCTCTAATCTTGTGTCAGAAAACAGGTGCCAGGCTTGGTGGAGAATGTCTGTCATCCTGGCTACTTGAGAAGTCGAGACAGAAGAGTCACATTCAAGGCCTGCCAAGGCTACAGAGAAAATAAGTAATCAGTCTTTAAGGAAAGTTCTGTAAACTGTTAGAAGGAATGGAAAGGGATTTTAATTCTTTCACCAAGTTAAAATGACTCCCACTCAGGTACATCAGTCCCGAGAGATGAGAGAGTCCGGCTCAGGTGACCCCAGGTTAGCCACAGCAGCAGAGTCACTCAGGTCACGGCAGGCATCACTGATCCATTACCCATGATCCTGCTATGCATGGATTCGGCCCTGCATCCTCACCCAGCCCTGCTAGACAGCCATTATTGAGTGCCTTCGAGCTTCACACAGACCCATTTATCCTTTCTTATTTTTCTTAAGTCAATTCCCTCTTTTTAGAGAAACCAGTGCCACAAAACCATTCGTGATTTGCCAGGATTAGTGAACTCTTTGGTTTGAGTGAGTTTGGTTGTGTGTGACAGGGTCTTACTCTGTAACCAAGGCTAGCCTCCTCCTGATTGAGCTTACTGGTGTGAGCCATCACTCCTGGCTGAGAGCCAGGCATGTTGACTTAGGACAGGGCTCTGCTTTCAAGCTAACATCCCCTCCTTGTGCTGTGCTCGGAAGATCCAGCACAGGCTTGCCAGAAATTCTGAAACGCCCTCCAAGGGAAAATATTCTTCCAGCTCTTTTCTCCTTATCTATCTCTCACAACACAAACAAATAAAATTGTCTAGTATTTGTAATATGCTAGTAATTTAGTCCTCTTCCTCCTCTTTCTCCCCATCATCACTCCACCTTTTTTCGAGACAGGGTCTCACTATGTAGCCCTGGCTGGCCTTGAACTCAGAGCCCACCTGCCTCTGCTTCCCCAGGTGCTGCAATTAAAGGCATTTGCCACCACACCTGGCTTCCAGGCAAGTTTCTTTCTTTTTTTTTTTTTTTTCCGGGGCTGGGGACCGAACCCAGGACCTTGTGCTTCCTAGGCAAGCGCTCTACCACTGAGCCAAATCCCCAACCCCTCCAGGCAAGTTTCTTAACATCCCTGGTCTTTGACTGTGCTCACCTGCCCTTGGAAATCTCATAAAGGCAGTTTCTTCTCTTTTGTCTTTTCTAGAACAGTGCTGAGTACGTGGTGAACATTTGGAAATGTTTCAAAAATGGTTATGAGCTTGTTAGTTATCTGGGTCTCTCCCGACCATCTCTTTGAGAGCCTTTCCTTGCTTTTTAGCCGCAAGACCTGGTTTTATACCTAGTGTTCTAGGACAAGACTATGGTATTTGGCAACGTACTGATTTAACACGAATTCTACTTAGAGCACCATCCTTTGGGACGCCCACGTGGAGCTGCAAAGCCCAGCTGGCCTTAGAATTAGGTTTCTAAGTTGGAAGCCTCCCATTGACCCCATTTTTGTTCTTTGTAATCTGAAGGAAGGAATGGGAGTAGCTCTTCAGGGTTTGATTTCTCTTGGCTAGTAATAATTGCGTCAGAACTGAGGGGGGCTGAGGGAGACCCATGTTTCTCTTTCTGGGCTCCATTTGTGACGTCTCATGTGCTTTCATCAGTGACTACGAGGAGAGAAGGAATGGAGATGTAGCATTTCTGACTTCTCTGGATAACTGGCCTGTGTGGGACTGCAGCCTGGATTGTGTGAGCCTCCAATGCCTTCCTTCATCAGACACTCTGAACCCTCCCTGGTCATGCAGTTATTTTTCTCTGAGAAGCCTCTCTAGCATGAACAGTTTGGTGCCTCCCCTTCTCCCTTCCCTTCCCTTCCCTCCCCTCCCCTCCCCTCCCCTTCCCTTCCCTCCCCTTCCCTTCCCTCCCCTTCTCCTTCCTTCCTTCTTTCCTTCCTTCCTTCCTTCCTTTTTTCTTTCTTTTCCTTTTCTTTTTTCTTTCTTTTTCCTTTCCTTTTTTCTTTCTCTGGCCAGGACACTGAAGCCACCAAAACCCACATTGATTTAGTACTCTAAGTAGCATTTATCTAGTCCTGTGGATGACAGCTGCCCATCCTGTAAAAACGGGGTTATAGGCCCATGGTGACCGTGAATGCAGCTAGCACGGCTTATGACACATTGTGGATGGACAGAAGTGGGGACAGCAGGAATGCTGCAGAGAGGAGAGGGGACTGGCTGCTAAGGGTCAGTCCTGATTGTTGTGCAGGGCCTGCTGTCATCTCACTTGTCACCCTAGCCTGTAGTGGGTCTCCCTCCTTGTGCTTGTACTCCTGCTATGTTCTTCCTACCCAGACCCCAGAGTAGCTTCCATTTTACTCAGGTGAAAACCAGGGTCCCTGCAGGGTACCCAGCAAGGCCCTGTGTGAGCCACTGCCACTCTCTCCCCTCTCGGCCTGCTCTTCTAGGGCCATCCTAGGCACTTGCGAGGACTCTGGGCCCTTTGCACAGGTTGTTCCCATCCCGCAGGCTTTGTTTGCCTTGCTGCTCTTTGGTCTTGTGCGCCTGTTACCAAGCTTAGAAAGGTCTTCCAGCTGCTTCTTCTCCCTCGGTCTTTGTGTGCAGCACTCAGACTAGCCCCTAGTGTTTCTGTTAGTCTACCTGTTGCCCCTCCCTGACATACTATTTACTGGTGCACTGGCTGCACCTTCCCCCCTATGTAATGTAAGCTTCTTGAAGGGAGGGGCTTCTGTGTCGTCGTCGTCATTGCTGCTGCTGTTGTTATTGTTGTTTGAGAAAGGGATTGACTATGTAGATTAGGCTGCCCTAAAAAGACAAGTGCCATCATACCCAGCAGAGTCGCCTTCATGTTACTTCATGTCACCACTGAATTCTGAGCACTGATTGAGTGGTGTCTGGCGAAGTTCTCTCTCAGGCCTTCTCTTTTCCTCTTGTCTTTTTGGAATGGAACTTACTGGGTTACTATCACGAGTCAGCCCTAGCGCTGAGCATTGCATACACGTCCTTTATCCTTCAATCGCATGACAGTGAAGCCTGTAGAAGATGGGGACTAGTAAAGATGCTGGTTTGTTCAGGATGTGAGATAGCAGGGGCAGAGATGGCATCTGATGGTGCTATGCGGCTTAGAGCCTGCCCTCTGCGGTCACTGCTATGGCTGCCCCAGCCTGCTCCAGGTAGGCACCAGCCCCTCTGACTCTGCTTACTCCACCGTTGCCTCCTTACTTCATCTCGGACCCTGCTGCACTTGGTGTGCCTTGTGCCTCAGTGCTGCTTCCTCCTCCACCTTTGACTTCATCCTGGTCTACTCCTCAGTGGCAAGAGTCGGTTGGCGAGCAAAATCCCTTCCTTAGTTCATCCTGTTCAGTCCCCTAAAATCCTTCCCTCGGTCACATCCTACTATGCTGGGTAGAAGTCTGGGAAGAGCCTTTCTATCTCCTCCTCCTCTTCCTCCTCCTCTTCCTCCTTCCAATTGCTTCTGCCTCCCTTGGTCCTTTGTATGGTACTCAAACTAGTCCCCAGTGTCGTTCTTCTTTTTTTTTTTAAGATTTATTTTGTTATTTTAATTATATATATGGTATATGTGGTGTGGTGGTGGTGTGGTGGTGTGGTGGTATGGTGGTGGTGGTGGTGTGGTGGTGGTGTGGTGGTGGTGTGGTGGTGGTGTGGTGTGGTGATGGTGTGGTGGTGGTGGTGTGGTGGTGGTGGTGGTGTAGGTAGTGGTGTGGTGGTGTGGTGGTGGTGTGGTGGTGTGGTGGTGGTGGTGGTGGTGGGTGTGGTGGTGGTGGTGTGGTGGTGTGGTGGTGTGGTGGGTGTGGTGGTGGTGGGTGGTGGTGGTGTGGTGGTGTGGTGGTGTGGTGGTGTGGTGGTGTGGTGGTGGTGTGTGGTGGTGTGGTGGTGTGGTGGTGTGGTGGTGTGGCGGTGTGGTGGTGTGGTGGTGTGGTGGTGTGGTGGTGTGGTGGTGTGGTGGTGGTGGTGTGGTGGTGGGGGTGGTGTGGTGGTGTGGTGGTGTGGTGGTGGTGGTGTGGTGGTGTGGTGGTATATGCACATGAATGCAAGTGCCTGCAGAGGTCAGAGGTGTCAGAGCCCTCTGGAGCTGGGGTTATGGGCAGTTGTAAGCCAGCTGATATGCTTGAGTTTAGGTCCTCAGGAAGAGCAATGTACTCTTATATACTGAACCACTCCAAGCTCTTGCTTTTCTAGTTCTTAACTCCTATCCTAGGACATTCTTTTGGGTGTTTTAAAAATCCTTTGGGAAACTTCCCCTGGTAGTTCTATGGTTTTTTGTTTTTTGGTTTTTTTTTTTGTTTGTTTGTTTTTTTAATTTATCTTTTGAGGCAGAGACAGTACCCCTGGCTGTCCTAGAACTTACTCTGTAGACCAAGTTGGCCTTGAACTCATATTCTCCAACTCTGTCTCCTGAGCATTGGGATCAAAGGTGTGTGCCACCACTGCCCAGCTCCCCCTCAGTCTTATCTAGGCCTGGACAGCATCTCTTTAAGAAGGTATTTGAGCTTGCCATAGGTGTGAGATGTTTGCTTGACCCAGCATGGGGATCTGGACACATATTCTTGCTAGAGTAGAGACGTGAAGCTCTTGGTGGCCACAAGGACAGATGCTTGACTTCTCAGCTGCCTGTGTGATCTTCCCAGGGTTTGTGACCAAGGACGCTCGCTCTAGTTCATCTTCATGGTCAACTCAGAAACGTCCTCTGTACCAGAGAAACTTGCTGATCCTGTGTGGAAGGAAGCCCCCTCCTTCCTCCCTGCAGTGTTCTGTTGCCCTCCTAAGGTAGAGGCTTCACCAAAGTGTGGATTTCTTTTTTCTTAAAATAATGGCCAGGATTCAGAAGGCCGAAACCTGTCCTGGTCTGCCCTGCTTCAGGCCCAGTTTTTGTTCCTTGGGCTTGCCAGGCGTCCATTCCTACTCATATCTCACAAATGCCATCTCCTCTGTATTGCTTGAGACATTCTTCACTTCTTTCTGAGGTTCATATTCAGACTGAGGCATCAAAGGAATGAAGAAAGTTCAGTCATACCCACAGAATGCTGGGGGGTCAGATGGGCTATGTACATTCCAAGAGAGCGAGCGGCACCAACTACCACACAACCTGGAGCCCCAGCATTGTTGTTATAGACAGCACAGTGGGAGGGGTTAGTTGTTTTGGTAAAGGAAGAAGCCCCAGTTGTTTGTTTTTGTGCTCACTGTTCAATTTTCCTAAATATCCATACTTGGACCAGAGAAAGGCCTTTGCTAATTCTGAGCTGGGGATGGGGAGGACTTGGCATTTCTCCTGGGTCTGTGGCATTGGTCCTTAACATGGCTCTGCTCACCTCCCAATTGGGGTTAAGTTTCTGACCTTCACTCTGCGGTCTTCATTTAGAATTTTATAGCATCACCTCTAGTTACAGATTTTTTTTCTCTAATCTAAAAGCACCATGATAGATCTTGTCCAATTTGACTGACCATTGGGTTCCCCAGTAACTGTTTGAAAGTGATTGTAAAGTGTTGAGCTGGGCATGGTGGTTAACACCTCTCATCTCAGCACTAGGGAGGCAATAGCAGAAGCAGGCACACTGTTTGAGGACAGCTCACACATACATTTTAGATGTAGGACCGCACAGAGTGAAACTAGAAGAGCCTTCTTAAGCTGTTAGACCCAGCTTGATTTTGCAGAGAAGATGGAGTACTTTCCTCCTTACCCTGGTCTCTTTTGGTCTGGGACTAGAGCAAGTGTTTACAGTGTGGTGGGAGCCTGGAATATTGTTAGCATGCCGGCAGTCACAAAGATCTGAGGAATGTGACCTGGCTGAATGACCCTCGGGCTCAGAAAATTCTAACAATAGTCTCAGGGCCTTAAGTTCCATTTATAATCCAGATACTCCATCATCGCCATTCATTTTCATGGTATTTCCTGGGCCGTTGTTGCTTACATGAACATGGCTGACACTGTGCTATTACATCGTGGACACCATGTGTGTTTGGTACAGGCACCTTTCCTGTAGGGCAGGATTTCTCAGCATTATTGGCCCTTCTACCAGACATCTTTTACGGGTGTTTTCCTGCAGCCCTGTAGGGTGAGCAGCAGTGCACCTCCGTATTAGCTGTAGCAAATACTTTTAGTTGTCTCCTGGTCTTATCATGTCCTCAGAGGGTCCACAGCACCTTCCCTTGAGAACCTGCTGTGGAGTCTGAGTCATTCAAATTTAATCCAGAGAAGGAAAAGGCCTTCCCAACCAGCTTTGTCAACTCCTGAAAACATAGAACGAGTTCTGCTGGCCTGCTGGGGAAGGTGGTTTCAGAATTCGGAACTAGGTAGAACTTCTGGACCGGACAGACTTTGTCTATGCAGTTTGGGGTTAGAAAAGTGGATGCTACCAATTCCTCTATTAAAGCCATTAGAACAAAAAGTTTCAGGCCAGTGTTTTTTTTATATTAAATATTCAGTAGTTCTTTTGTTAAAGAATAAATACTATGTAAATCATAGAGCAAATATTTGCCAACCAGTTGCGTATGTTGGGCACTTTTATCTGCTAACTCATTTAGTCCTTAGAACAACTCTCTGAGGTAAGCCTTCTTGTTCTTGCTGCTCTGTAGATTAGAAGTGTAAGGGCCAACATGTCTCTGGGCAGTCGGGAGCCCGGAAAGCTGAGATCCCACCCAGCAGGCTGAATCTGCAGCCTGAGCCCCTTGGCAATGGCTTCATTACTGAGCTCTTACTGCAGTCCCTGGTTCTAGGCTAAGAGATTCGTGGATTAATTTCTGGTTCCTTTCCTTTCCTTTCTTTCCCTTCCTTCCTTCCTCCCTCCCTTCCACCCTCCTTTCCTTCCTTCCTTCTTACCTGGGGTTTCTCTGTATAATCCTGGCTGGCCTAGAACTCAGAGATCGTCCTGAACGCTGGGATTAAGATGACACCACCACTGCGCCAATAATTTCTGATGTCTTAACAGTCTTCCAGGATACGTGATAATATCCCTGTGAGACCAGGGACTTACAGACACTGTAAGGTCTTGCTGTGGTCACTCAGGTCTGACTTGCTTCTGTGTGTCATGTGGTCCCCCACGCACGAGTTTAAAAAAAAATCATGGGGGAGAGGGGCATTGGGTAAATGTCCTCACCATCAAGCCTGATGACTTGAGTTTGAGCCCCAGACTATGTGGTGAAGGAGAGAGCCAACTCCCTCAAGGTCATCCCATCCCCACACAAACACATTTTAAAAGGTTAAACCATTTATGACCTTGGACCACACTCTTTCATCCAGTTCTATGCATCTCCTAATTCAGGGCTGGTCACAGCTGTCGCTGGGCCTCCTTAGACCTTATTCATGTGAAGACTATCTTCCTTAACCCAACCAGCAGTCCCAGGGAGACAGGAAATAACTTTCCTATGGTCTGTTGCAGCAGTAGCTAGCTGAGCCTGATTTGAACCCACGTCTATCTGGTTTCAAGCACCTTTAAATACAGCATTAGCAACAGCACACACTATTAGTTGTAAAAGGATTTGTAGAATTCTCTGTGGGGACACTCAGTGAACATCACAAAGTCAGGTGACAGTAGCCTTCAGGAGTCTCTTAGGGACTTAGCACCAACTAGGTCCAGCTCTTCAAGTGTGGTCTCCTTGATAACTGAGCTGTCTCATGGACCTGTTGGTTATGTTAAGACAGTTTAGCCAAGCGTGCTGGTCTGCCTTTAAGCTCAGCACTTGGGAGGCAGGGGCAGATGGATCTCTCTGTGTTTCTTTTTTGAAGGGCTGGCTTGGCTTGCCCAGCACCCAGAGTTAATGGAGTGTGAAAACACAACTACTTTTTGCATATTCCTTTTCCTTGGCTGGCAGGAATATCCAGTGCTTGCTGACTGAAAGCAGGCTGGGTTGTTGAGACAAGTTTGTCATTGAATTCTTGCCCCCCCCCATCCATGTACAGCCTGGATTTTCTGCTCGAATATCACACCACCTCATTTTGAAACAAAATGCTCTCCATCCTTCACGTTCACAGCCTCCTTCTGTAGTTGGGCCAGCAGAAGCAATGAAGACACTGGTTTGGTGGGCAAGGAAACAAGTCCCAGAAAACACTGCTCTGTTCAAGAGGCCGCTAAGGACGTTTAAGCGTGGGTGGGATGAAGTGTGTCAGTCTCAGAACGACTAACTGAGCACTCACTGCTGGAGCTTCTCTTTGCAAGCCTCTCTCCTGAGTAAGACCAGTGCTTCAAGTCAGTAGGTATCGGGACAGCGAGGTGACAGGGATCTCCCTACATCGTGATTTCTGAATAGGCATTAGCTGCACTGCAAGGACCTAGGCTCCAGGCTGCTCAGGGCAATGTGGCTCTTGTCATACCAGCTGCCCATGTGGCACAATGCCCAAAGCCACCTAGCACCATTCTCCCAGTGGCCAGTGTGGTTAGCCATACTGGAAACCTGAGGAAAACCTCTTTACATCTGAAGTCTCCCTTGGGTTTTTATGGAAGCCACTTTCAGGAGAACTGGCTACCCAGGAAATGGTACCTTTTAAGAAGCCTACATTCCACCGTTGTTGTGGCTCTCCAGAGTTGAGTTGATCTAAAATTTGAGATTTCCACAGGATGATTATCATTAGGCCGCTGACAGGGAAAACCACAAGCACTGGTGTCTGCACTGCCAAGTGAGGACTCAGCCTGACAGACAGTGGCTGCGTGAAGGCCAAATCCAGACTCACCAGTGCCCACAAGACCCGGATTCTTCCAAAGCTCAGCTCAGTCGGCTCTCCTAACAGTCAGATCTTCAGCTCTGGCTAGACCTAGGTTCCTGTACCAAAAAACGTGGCCACTTAAAAAATAATCATCTTATGGAGAGATGGCTCAGTGGCTAAAAGCAAGGACTGCCCTTCTGAAGGACTGAACTCCATCCCCAGCACCCATATTTGGTGGCTTACAACCTCCCTTAACTCCAGCTCTAGGGACATCAAGTTCCTCTAGTCTCCATGGGCCTCTGCACTCACATGCACATACCCATACACAGATACAGCACATACTCACACATACACATAATTAAAAATAGTAAAAACAAATCATTTAAGAACTTTGTAAATCGCACAGTTGTATCTTCCTGAATCTGGGAAATGGTGGAGCTTGGGTTGGGTCAGTGGTAGAGCCTGTGACCAGCATGCACTTTCATTCCACTGTGTGAGTCCCAGGAATTGAACCCAGGTTATCAGGCTTGGAGGCAGACGCCTTTGCTGGCTGAGCCACCTCACCAGTCCATGATGTAGTTCTTTTTGAAACTCATCTAATACATGGTCTTGATCCACGGGATATACGTGAGGCGAATCCTGTACTACGTAAAAGTGTGCAGGGTGTTCTGTTCTTGTTTCTGTTAACATTTTAAATTGTCAAGACCAACCTGAGTGCATCTTGGCTCCAGAGAATTGGAGTCTTCAGGAATGCGTGTTGGTTTATACTGAGGTCTCCATTCGAGACGTTAGTCTCACTCTGCTGACTCCATCTACCCCAATACAGTCTGTGCCTCACTTATGATATCGATATTGGACTGTCTTCCCCAATTGTTTGTTGTTCTACCTTTTCAGGATTTCTTCTTCTTCTTCTTTTTTTTTTTTTTCTTTTTTTCAGAGCTGGGGACCGAACCCAGGGCCTTGCGCTTGCTAGGCAAGCGATCTACCGCAGAGCTAAATCCCCAACCCCTCAGGATCTCTTCTTGAACCTGCAGTTCACTGTTTCTGCCAGACTGGGTGGCCAGCAAGCCCCTAGTGTCTGGCTGTTCACCACTGTCCCCAAGGACTGGGGTTATGGACAGGTCCCCGCACTAGTTCTTTCTGTGGCTCTTGGGGCTCTGAGTTAATGTCCTGTGCTTGCACGGCGAGCACTTCACTCACTCACCTGTCTCAAAAGCACCACAAAAAGGCCGCTTTGCCTTTTAGCCCTTGACTAATTTAGAAGTAGAGTAATAACAGTAACAGCCACAAGTCTCTTCTGGTTTTGTGCTAGGTACCGACTGCTTTATCTATCTTTTTTTTCTGTCGTTATTTCAATTTATTGTAAAAGGGTGCCAAACTAAGGCATCAAAAAAATAAAAAGCTTTTAACACACCTTTCTATACTCAGAGCTTCAGATATTTCTTGATGTTGCAGATGCTACTGTAAATGCTTCTGGGTGAATACAGTGTATTTAATGATTATCCTCAGAGGAGCTCAGTTTGCCCTGCGATCCCAACAAGTCATTTCCTGCACAAGGAAACCAACCCCAGGAGACTCCACAGAGGAAAAAGAGGACACATAAATATTACATAAACAAACTCACCGATTAATAAAAGAAATCTTCTGTGGAGAGAGAACTGGCACCTCCTGCAAGGATTATCTATCTTATGTGAGCTTTCTAACAGGTTGGTGCTTTTTGTAGCTATTTTTCCACAAAAGAAACTGAGCCATGGAGAGGGTAAGGGACTTGCATTTGACTTTAAATGGACTATGTCAAGTATATTAAGCACAACCTAAATCTAGTGAACTTGTGTCTGTAAGAGCTGGGCCTTGGCCATACAGAACTAAAGAGGCCTACCTTCTACTGAGCTGAGCTGAGAAGCTGGCAGGAACCTGGAGTCCACAGAAACAGATCCAGTGGCTGGACCCTGACAATATTTGAGTCACTGCTCTTCTCTTGTCTTGCCTTGGCTCCCTGGAAGAGTAGGTCTCCTCTCCAGGAAACTTTCCTATCAACTTTTAGGGAAAGTCTTACCAGCTCACACCAGGAAGCCGGCTACTCTATGCTGGCAAGGCTGCAACCCTTGAGTTTTGAGAGGCCAATTGTATTCCCTTCTTTTTCCTTCCCTGCTGGAGGAGTTGGCTTATGTATTTAGACTAGGATACTGATTGGAAAAGACCCCCCTACTGGGGGGGGTATCTTGACTCACTCTTAGCGTTTTAGACATTACCTTTCTGAAGCAAGAGGGAGGAATGGATTGCACATGTTCTTGGGGAATAGCCCAGGTTTCTTCCTGGGGTCCTAGGCATCAGACCTTGTTCCCTTTAACAGAGAGAGCATGGGACAGCCTAGAAAAGAGTCTCAGGCCATTTATTTATACTTTCTCCTCCTCCTCCTCTTCCTCCTTTTCTTCTTCTTCTTCTTCTTCTTCTTCTTCTTCTTCTTTTCTTCTTCTTCTTCTTCTTCTTCTTCTTCTTCTTCTTCTTCTTCTTCTTCTTCTTCTTCTTCTTCTTCTTCTGCTTCTTCTTCTTCTTCTTCTTCTTCTTCTTCTTCTTCTTCTTCTTCTTCTTCTTCTTCTTCTTCTTCTTCTTCTTCTTCTTCTTCTTCTTCTTCTTCTTCTCCTTCTCCTTCTTCTTTTCCTTCTCCTTCTTCTTTTACTTGTTCTTCTTGTTCTTCTTTTCTTTTTTCTTCTTCTTTTTGGAGGTAGAATCTCCTTAGGTCTTTATTTTTAGTAGTATCTAGATTCTCCCTGAATTGTGAGAACAGAGCCCAGAGCCTCATATATTTAAGGGCATACCCTGTCACTGAGCCACACCACTGACTCTCAAATACTTGCCCAACGTGGAAGACTTTACAGAAGTGGTGTGAGATTGAATTATGAAGGCCAAACATGAGAAGGCCAGGCATCATGGCACACACCTTTAAGCCTACCACTAGGGAAGCAAAGGCAGGCAGATCTCTGTGAGTTAAGAGGCCAGCCTGGTCTACCTAGTGATAGTGAGTTCCAGGACAGCCAGGGCTACATAGTGAGACCCAAAACATACAGTAACCTCAAAAGATACTTTGTTGTGAGCAGAATGACTTTTGTTCTTGTTTTTGTTTTGCTTGTCTCATGTACCATGTGAATCTTAGGTCATTTATGGATCTCAGTTCCTTTCCCTTCCCAGAGTTCCCCCAAAAGTCCTGCCCAGGATCCTCTGTCAGCCTTTGAGTAACCATGAATTTCCCTGGGCCATGGGCAGGGTATTCTAGGGCTACAGCACTGAAAAAAAAGTTCCAAAAATGCCCCGTGGACGGGGTGTTTTGTGGTTCAGGGCTTACTCTCCCTGGGCCACTGCTGTCAGCTCCACTGCTGTCAGCTCCACTGCTTGCTTTCTCTTCTCCTGAGTCTAAAGCAATGGCCTGATACCAGGCATTGCCACCGGCCCTTTTGAGAAGTTTGGGGTATGCCCAGATCGTTTGACGCTTTGAACTGAGCGAGACAGGGGGAATGGCAAGGCTGTGGTGGGACATGCCTGCCGTCTCGCACTCCAGAGGCTAAGGCAGGGGGATTGTGAGTTTGAGCTAGCTTGGATTCTCTAATGAGACCCTGTCTCAAAAACAAAGTTTTGTGACTGTCTTCTCTCAGTACTTGGTTGGTTTTGTTGCTTTTACTGCTATTCATAGTTCTTCAGAGAGCAGCTTAACTAAATCTGTGCCTTCAGCTTGCTTTCAAGTGAGGTTTGAATAGCTATCCTAGTGGCAATTGTTTATTCATTTGGTGTCTTCTGTGTACTGGGCCTACTGAATTCCCTGTGGCAGGTTGTGGGCAAAGGGTGATAAATGGCGTTGAAGTCCTGAACAGTTTTATCAAGGTAGAACTAGGAGCAGGGAGCTCACCAGAGCTTTTCTTGAAGATCAAGGGGGATTCCTAAATAAGATCACTGCCCTCTTTAGCATAAGAGTGATTAGGGTAGGGTTACTACAGGGTTCTTGTTAGCTGCTAGCTCCAGCCTTCTGGAACTGTGGGCATACATGGTAAGGACGACTGTGTAGTTATGTTTTATTAAACTGGGAGGTGTCACTCCTGGCCCTTCTGGATTGTCAGCCAGTCACTAGCATTGACAGCTCTTTTACCCATTCCCTTGTCTCTTGTTGGTTCTTCAGAAACGCCTTAGTTTATTATATAGGAGTATGTGTAGGCTCTCCTGGCTTTATGTAATGCCCACGGTGCCTCCAGTTAGCTCAGCCCCAGGGGGCTCTGCCTGGCCTTCTTTAGGTGTCTGTCTGGGGAGTAACAATAGCTGCTAATGTACACTGAACATTTGTGTCCTGTGTGTATTCATTCACTGAGGAAACATGCATCTTACACATGGGGAAACTAAAGCTGGAGAAACTGTGGCTTTAAGAATGACCTTGAGGGTGGTGTAGGACACCTGCCCTGTGTCTCTCCTTTCTCTGCACTGTGTTCCTTGACAGGACTGGTTGCCAGGTGAGACACTGGTCTGCTTGTGCACAGGTAGGTAGATGTGGAATGTTGCAGACAGTCCAAGCGTGTTCTCTAGGGTGAGAGTGTAGTATGTAGAGTTCTCTGAGAGTGATTCTGTTCTCTCTCCAGTTTCTCTAGATGGTGACACTATAAATAAACCCGCTGCCTTGGGCAGCTGAACTCTCCTCAGTGGTTTGGGAAAAATCAAATGTGTTCTAGACTTCCTGGCAGAACAGAGCAGAGGCTCCAAGTATGGGTGCTTTACCCCCAAGGCCAAACCATTTCAGAGTTTTATTGAAAAGATTTCATTTCAGGGTGTTATTGCCTGTTTCAGTGGGAATGTGATGATAGTATATCTTTTGAATGTCATAGTGACAAGCTGGCCAGACTGAGTGTTGATCACGGGAGAAAGGTGTTTCTCTAAGTGCTGGCTCTGTCTCCCAGGCTACCAGAGTTCCAGTCACAAAGTCTGGCTCCCCCTCTGTCTCCCTTTCTCCACTGGGAAACCTCTGGCCTTAACAAATAAGTGTGTCTGTGAAAAGAGAGTGGTTTTCAGGACCCATTGGCATTGACCTTCAGGTGGATGTTAGCTTGTCATAGTTAGAAAAACTGTGTACGTGACCAGCAGAGCGTCTCACACCACTCTTTTCAGATGTGCAAGGATAACCTATCCTCTAACTCTGGGCAGTGTGCTCAGGTACTCAGAGGGGAGACATAGGCCCGTCAGTGAGGGCTGTGCCATGTCAGCACACTCAGTGACAATGTCCTCCTGTCTCCTCCTTGACCTCAGAGCTCACTGGGTTCAGGGCTCTACCTGCACTCAGGAGAAAACAGCTATTTTTACTGTCATATAATTACGTCTGTTGGTCAAGGAAGAAAACAGCCTGGGGTGTTTTTGCATAAATACATCTGTGGGAGCTGTTAATTAGTAACCTAGAAATCTGTTCTGGGTAGAAGCCAGTTGTGGTCTGTATACCTAAGATAAAACATGATTTGTATTCAGTAGAAATGATATGCAGTGTTTGCTCTCCTGGAGAATGTGGCAGATACTGTTTGAATGAGGCTCATGGGGCTGGCACTGCACATGAGTCAGGCTGACCTTGCTGATAACAGGTGCCTGTGCCTTTCTGTGCCTGGGCATGAACAGGTAAGACCGCAGCTTCCTCCTGGGCGATTCTGCCCATTTGGGCAGGTTCCAAAGAGCTGGCTCCCCTCACAGTAACCTCTCCATAATTTTCCTATAATTCCTTTTCCTATAATTCTAGTACTAAACCCCCAAAAGCAGTGGTTTCCCTGATCTCTCATTGGCTCTCTAAAATCATTGTAACAGTTTTACTTTCTGGGCCATCTACATTAGAGGCTGGGAAAACTCTCCTACTGAGCTATACATCTCCAGTCCTTCACCAGAACATGAGGGCTATGTTAGTCAGAAGGCAGGGCCAGCCCACGGTGACACAGGACTGGCGTTCATCCCCCCACAGCTCATCACAGGAGGACCCTGTCCTGATACAGAGTTTCAGTTGTCTGACCTGTTGGTTCTCCCTAGTCTAGCATGCACCAGCGCCCTGAGTTAGACAGTCTCTAAATTCTAAGCTCTAAAATCCTCCAGGGTTGGCTGTGTCAGGAAAGGAGAAGTGAGCATTGAGGGGGGAGACCGAGGAGCGACCACAGCTAGTTTCTCCTGGAGCCCTGGGGGTGAGGTGTGCTCGGAGGGACAGTCTGGAAGAGTCTATGGGCCAGGAGAGCAGGCAGACCCCAAGGCAGAGCCTTGGATTTCCGTAACCGTGACATGCCGTGCTGACTGGAGTCCAGGCTAAGGGGAATTGAAGCTGCCGTTGGAACAGAATGTCCCTGTGCCACCAGCTTAAAGAATTTTGCTGCTGTGAACTAGGCTCTGGTGTCCTGAATGGTGAAGAGCTCTGGAAGGCTCTCGAATCCGTAGGAGCCTGAAGAATGTGGGTTTTGATGTCACTCAGGATCCCTGAAAGGATGTGTATAGTTTATAACATAAATCCGCTCTTTTGACCGTATCTGAGGACATACAGCCCTTTGGCGTTAGGTGCATTGACACTGTTGTTCATTGTCTGTTCTTCCCAGACTGAAATGTGGCACCTCTTGAATCACAGACCCCATGCTCATCCCTTTGTCATGCCCCACAACCCCATTCCCCTTTCTGCCTGTGGATTTGACCAGTCTCTACTTCAGATCAGTGGAATCATAGGGATCCTAGTAGCAGCCTTTCTGTGACTGGCTGATTTCCTTTCTTTAGCACTTACCCACTTTTTCTTTTTGAGGCTGGGTAATTCCCATTGACGATAAACTCCACATTTATTTTATTCATTCATTGGTAGACATTGAGCTGTATTCACCTTTCAGCTGTTGTAAATAACTTCAAATAGTGTGAATAATGATCTTTGTTATACAGTATTTGTTCAGGTCCTTGCATTCAGTTTTTTGGGTGAGGGTATTAAAGCAAGATGTCTTTAAAGATTAGTTGCTGATGAATTCCCTTTCTCCACTGAGGGCTTGACTTTCAGACAAAAGTCAGCTTTCCTCAGCTTCTAAGTTTAGATGGCAGTGTACCCCGAGTGGTCATCTCAGCCTCGCACTGCATTTGATATTTGATCAGCTTTCATAACAGGCTACAGTCGCATTCTTACATATCATTTTCCACCAGGAGTTGAGTGGTGAGTTCCTTGTAACTGCAGGGGTAGCCTTGTGCTAAATAGAACCCTGCTTTGGTGGGGGGAGGTTGTCCCTAGAAATGGCTCCATTTTGAGACTTGAGCTGTGAGCTGTTGAAGCCCGAGGACTTGCAGCAGCAGCAGCTTTGTTGCAGCACACAGCGTCCGTTTGTTGACTGATAATCTGCTTCCGTTTCATCTGGTTCTTGTAAAATATAAGTGGAATTACATGTAGATGTTCCCTGGGAAAATGGCGCACTTGTGAAGTTCCTTGCTGTTGGGAATTGCCACCCAACTGGTTGCACGGGCTCCTGACACACCTGCTTCGGAGTGGGCCTTGTACAGCACAGCTGTTGTGTATGGAAAGGCTTCCCAGGCCTGGATCCCCCGTATTTACCTGCCATTACTGCTGGAAGTAAGATGGCTGGTTGTGTGAAGCTGAGGTCTTAATGGTCATTGGTGTTTTCTTTGTTAATTAGAAATTCTCTAGACCCACAGATGAGTCACTCAGATTTCTTCTGCGTAGCCACAGACACGGTAAGGACCTAGACTGTGGGCCATGCAGCCCGTGTGAATGGTGCAGAGATCCTGCTGGCCATGTTTCGGGCACCCTGCCCTGAATCCCAGGCCTTATGGATGCAGTGTGTAAGTGAGGAACTCAGAAGAAGGAAAGCATCACCAGCTGTAGCCTTCGTTACTCCTGCTCACCCTGTCTTACCATGTGCTGTGCAGCTTGCACTGGCCTAGAGTCGGTCCTTTCTCATCTGAATGTTGACTTGAGTCTCTCTGCCTCAGAGCTCAGCCGACAGGGCTGGATTTGCATGCTCGCCAGTGAGAGTGCTTGCCGGACGAGTGTTGATGGGCTGGAGACCGTGCAGAAGCTCCTCCAAGGAGCCGTCAAAACTTGGGTGGGGCAAAGCAGAGGAGAATGCTCCTGACTTTTCTCTGGTAACTTTTTCACTGCTCTGGTACATGGCTGCTGAGACAGGAAGCATAATCAAGTGGTATTTTGTTGACAAGACATTTTCGGCTTTGGGCATTTACTACAAAGCACCAATATCAAGGTGCAAGGACAGTCCAAGTTAGGAGCAGGGCTGACCTAGGGAGGGAAGGGGCATCAGGCAGGTTTGAGGTAAATAAGGGACCTGTCAGGACTGTGGCCTGGGTTTTGTGCTCTGCTGTTTGAGTTTGTTTTGAATGCTATAGAGTACAAGCAGATAACTCTCAGGAACAGAGGTTTTATGGGGGCAGAGGGCAAGGATGATATTTTCACAAGGTGATCCAATCTTGAACGGAGTTTCTGACGTCACCGTGGGAGGAGCCAGCTAATGAGCCAGGCAGGTGGTTTAGGAGCTGACTTCTCCGCGTCCCACAGGCCATGCCTTTGACGAGGAAAGGAAAAAGGGTTATTCAACAGATATGCCGCCAGGCCAGTTCCTGGAGGTGGATGGGCGTGCTTGCGCACAGGTGTTCCTGCCCATCTGGTTCCTGGGAGGCTGAGACACAGCAGGTGGTCTAGGCAGGTGCAGAGAAAACCCCTGGGAGGAGCAGAGTTCCTGCTGCGGTGCACAGGATGTCCAGGCCTTCAGTGGGTGAGGCATTTTTCTGTTGGGCATGGGCCTGTCTGACTGCACCTGCGTCTGTGTCCCTGGGCTCTAGTCCTGATGCCTCCTACCAGTGCTTCCTGTGTTTTAGGCTCAGTATTTAGATCCCCTCCACTGCTCTTGGAGGCACTCTGCCTGGACCTTACTGGGCTTCTAAGCATTGGACTTCCTAAAGGTGTGACCTAGATTCCAATTATGTTGAAGCCAAAGGAAAAAAGTAACAGGAACTGTGTGGAGATGTGTGCAGCGTGGAGCAAGGGAAGATACATAGGCAAGAGCCCGATTTCAAGGTTCTTCCCTTCTCCCATAGGCCAACCAGCTCTGCTTTCAATCTCTCTTCCCTCATGGTGGCGGCTCTTCCCACACAGGAACAGTCCTTTGCTACTTACAGCCGGACCCCTTGCTTCTAGAACAGCATGTGGCTTTGCCTCCTGACCTCTTGCTTATTTCAGAAGCTTCTCCCTAGAGTCCAAGGGAGCCCCTCTCAGTCTTTTTCATCTAGATCAGCCTGTACGAAGCCTACTTTTGTCTGGCTGGTAGCACATGGCTGTCATCTCAACATTTGGGAGTCTTAGGCAAAAGGATTGAGAGTTTGAGGCTAGCCTGGGCTAAACAGCAAGACCATTCCTCATTTTATCAGGTGGGGCCCTGCCTGAAAACTCACAGTCATGTGAATAACGGTAAGAGTTCAGTGAAGTTTACAGTGATTCACAGTGTGCCAGCGCTGCTCTGATGATGTATTGTCTTTTAATTTTCCCAACAACTCTCTGGGCTGCAGATCACCAATATTACCCCTCTTTTATTACAGAGGGAACTGAGGCTAAGAGAGATTATTAACTACTCAAAGTTGCTTGGCTAGGAAGTAGATGATTGTATATTTAAATTCAATTTGATATGTTTTATTAAAATCACTACTCTAAAATCCTGAATGTAGTATCCCCAACTAAATGGAGACATGATGTCTTGAAGTTTGTGGCCTGGCTTGAGGACATCTGTTCTCATGTGTTCTCTTTGTACTGGTGTGATGAAGGCCATGCCCAAGTGCAGCCCAGGAGGAAAGGACTCAGTTGTCTTATATGTTCGGATCACAATCTATCACTGAGGGAGCTAAGGCAGGAACTCTAGTAGAACCCCTAAAGGGACGCTGCTCCTGTACCTCATTTCTATTTCTTGCTCAGCCGACTTCTTACACATTCCAGGACCACTTGACCAGGAATAGCACTACCCACAGTGGTCTGGGACCTCCCACATCAGCCATCAGTCAAGAAAATGTCCCACAGACTTGCCTACAGTCCAGGCAGTTCCTCACCTGAGGCCCCCTCTTCCCAGATGACTTCAGCTTGTATCCGGTTGACAAAAACAACACAATATTCCTTTAGGATGCCCCGGAAAACCAAAGTGCCCCCTTTGCACCTCCCCTTATCCTCTTATTACCCATCAATACAGAAGATGTCTATGACCTCTAACAACAGCTTGGGAAGTCTCCCCATCAAAGAAGCAAGCATCTGATTCCGTAGCACCAGATGCCAGCCTGGGCATCGTCTGAGCCATTCTCAAGTTGTCCACCCAGAATGGCATCAGCTCCTGTGTTGAAGGCTCAGTCTCTACATGCGTTCCTCCATCCAGTCTCAGTCCCCACAACCCCCTCCTCCTGTTCATTGGTTTGCTTGAGTGACTCAGGGAACACTTATGTTTGCTGGTTTATTATAAAAGCCAGTACAAAAGACAGACAAAGTGATGTAGACCATGAGGGTGCAGAAAGTTGTATTTTTGCCCTCTCCAGGTCTGACATCCAGGGACTGCCATCAGTTTAGGGCTGTCTAGAAGCCCCAAACTCTGCCCTTTGGAATGTTTTATGGAGGCATCCATGATTGGACTAATGCAATGACCTTTTAATAAGTTCCTCATTTTGTGGTGACTGCCAACCATAAAATTATTTTCATTGCTACTTCATAACTATAATTTTGCTAGTTATGAATTGTAAATATCTTGTGTTTTTCCATGGTCTTAGTTGACCCCTGTGAAAGGGTCATTCGACTCCCAAGGAGTTACAACCCACAAGTTGAGAATCACTGGACTAAAGGGTCAGCTAGAGCAGGGAAACCAGCATGGCCTGTCAATGTAGCACTCCTCTCTCTGGCGCTGTTGGGCAGGATCCTTAGGGAATAAGGACAAACTTCTGACCTACTTTAAGGTAAGCCAGAGAATTCACCTTTTTTTTTATTTATTTTGTTTGTTTGATTATTGAGACAGGGCCTCACTACATAGCTTTGACTGTCCTGGAACCCACTTTATAGACCAGGCTGGCATTGAACACACATGCGCCACCGTGCCCAGCTCTTAAGGGAGTTCATTCTTAATAGCCAGTTCCAACACAGAGAGGTGGGGAAGGGTTAGTACTTCTGTGAACCTGATTTAGGGAAGAGTCCTGGTTTCTATGTCTGCCTCTGGGCAGGAGTTAGGAGCCAAGGACCGTGGGATGAGACCTCAATAACAGATTCTCACGTGCGTCTGTGTGCAGTTGTCAGGTAGAAAGGATCCCTTCTGTTTTATGTGAACGTCATCAGCAGAGTCCTGGCAGAACCTGCTGCCCCTTCCCCCACCTTGCTTACTGCTTCCAGCTGTACCTCAGTTCCTGAGGTGAGGAGAAAGACCAGGACAGAGGCAGCTTGAGCACGCAGTGAGGGCTGCCTTGTTGCACACTGCAGGGAGAGGCACGCAGTGAGGGCTGCCTTGTTGCACACTGCAGGGAGAGGCACGCGGTGAGGGCTGCCTTGTTGCACACTGCAGGGAGAGGCACGCAGTGAAGGCTGCCCTGCTGCACACTGCAGGGACAGGCACGCAGTGAGGGCTGCCTTGTTGCACACTGCAGGGAGAGGCACGCAGTGAGGGCTGCCTTTTTGCACACTGCAGGGAGAGACATAGGATATACTGTTTAAGACACCTTTATGCCCTATACATTCAGAGGTCTAGTGTGAGCCACTCAAGGGTGGTAACACACACAGCCAGGCACAGCTGGACGACATGCTGGGTCCTGGCCCAGCAGACTTTGCCTTTAATCTCTGATATAAACACTGGCTGCCTGAAAGCAGTTCCTGTCACCCAGCTTTCAGTGACCAGAGTTCTGCAGACTTCCACACTACCAAATATAGTCCTTAGTGCTGGAAACAGAATTTTACACATGAAATTCATACTTCTGTTTGGAGTGTTCACAGCCTAGTACTTGCTTTTACAGGGCACGTGTGTCCGCAGTTAGGTCCCTTTACTCTTAGGAAGAGGGGGCATTGGTGATGTTTCTGTGATTGCTGCAAACTCTCTAAGTGCTATATACTCTTGTCAAACTGCTAGGCAACCTGCCTTGGGGACAGAGGTCAAATGAAAGTCTCACATGTTCAGAAAGGGCACTTGGTTGAGGTGTCTGAGGCCCCACACACCCATAGGATCCATGGAGTCTGAATAGTTCAGACAGTAAAGGGAAAAGTAGGTGTTGTTGAGCAAATGAGTGATTGGTTGGTGGGTTAAGTGTGGGACGGTGAGAGGTGCTGCAGATTAGCTGCGAGATGGGGAGGACATGCTGACAGCTGACTTTGGACAAAACCAGATTCTATCTGGAGCAGTTTCTTCTCCATAAAATTGGACCTCAGTATGCTGGCTCCCTGTAATGTGCAACACCTCCTGTGTGTGGGCCCCATGATGGCTGGGAGATGAGGGCAGCTGTGCTGACTTGGAGGCTGCAGTCCTGTATCCTTGTGTTCCAGATGTTGGAGGGCACCTAGAAGAAATGGCAAAAGGAAATGTTTGCAGAAGATATGCATGTCCTTAGTGTTGGTGGATGGAGCGAGCAGGCTCTTCCTGATCGTGTACCCCTGAAGAACCAGGCCAGCAGCAGAGGAGAGAAGCTGTCACTGGAGTTGAGATGTAGGGACTCTGCTTAGGATGTGAGAAGAACATAGATAGGGTTATAGTGTGGTGAGCAGGACCAGGGGATCCAGGACCTAGAATCCTCCCAGATGTTCACTGCTTCCTGTGCCCTCTTCCTCCAAGACCCAGATCAGCTGAGCTTTCAGCTCCGTAGAAGAACCCAGAGAAAAGAGGGTGAGGCTGGGGCTGTGTGTTAATAATGTTATGTTGCTTTGGGGAGAGAGCAGGGGTCAACAGAAACCTTGGCATGTTTGGGGCATGGCATATAGGGGAGTGTAAAGAAATTATTCTAATTAGCCCATATAACAGACACAGAAGCCTGGTATTTTATTTACCAACTCTAATCCTGGACTGGGCAGGTTCTAAGCTATCCTCACCTGTAGCCAAACCACACGCCCCTTGTTAATTGCTGTTAGTCTCTCCCGGGCTGCCTCTGTCCTTCAGCCTGTCCTCAGGATGCAGTTCTCCTGGTCACATGCTCATGAACCATCCAGCCTCATACGGATGCCTTCTCTTCCTCCTCTCCCCCCCTCCTCTTCCTCCTCCCCCTCCTCTTCCTCCTCTCCCTCTTCTTCCTCTCCCTCCTCTTCCTCCTCTCCCTCTTCCTCCTCTCCCTCTTCCTCCTTCCCTCCTTTCCTCTTCCCCCTCCCTCCGTCTTTCTCTTTTGCTCTCCTCCCCCGGTTTCTCCTGAGCCCCCTCACTCGATCCTCAAGTCCCACCTTTCTCTCTATTGCCCAATCACAGGCTCTAGCCTTTTACTAACCAGTCAGCTTTAAATTGGGGAGCAAGGTTTACACAATAAAATCGGGTATTCCTGAGAATGCACTCCTCTAGACCGCAACCAGGTCTTGGGCTCAGAGTTTAGCATTTGTAAGTGTAGCAACAGACCGACAGGGGAGGTTGTGTTTGCACTCACAGGGCCCAGCTCTAGGAATGGCACAAGCACAGTGCTGCTCACCCTCTAGGCCCTGAGCCTCTTAGAGGGAGCGTCAGTAATTTGATCTGGCTTCTGCTGCTTGGCCTGAGTCCTGGCATTCACTCAGGGCCCAGAGGCAGCTAACTCTGAGGAGTCTGACTAGAATCCTGATGGGTAGATGGGAGCGGGGATCAGACACTGCCAGCTGTGGCTCCGAGGGGAGCACAGCCTGGGTGGAGCCTGGCTGAGTGGACTTACAGTTTATGGTAGTGGCTTAGGAGGAAGCCAGGTCAGGGCCACTGAGGCAGTCAGTGCCGGGCAGTGAGCAGCACAGCTGAGCTTGCTGAGAGGACATGAGGGGTTCAAGGCCGCCAAATGAGACCGGTACCTTCCTGCTGGAGCTGGGTCTCTCTCTGCTTCCCTCTCTCCTTCCATTTTAGAAAGAGAAACCCCATTGAGTGTGGCTTATACCAAATAGATTTAGGAAAAGTGGAAAACGTGAAGTAAAAACCTCTATTCTTCCCCCACACTCTGACATTTAAGTTTCTCATATTATCTCAGAAATATGGACAACTCTTTTCATATAAATAATAAGATCATTACTGTATTCCTCCCTTGCTTACTCTGTTGGCCCCATAAAGACCTACTGAGCTCTCTTTAGTAGCTAGTATTCTCTGTCTGTTCTCTGGTATATGCTCCGCAGTGCGTTAGCTGATTGGACTCTAAAGTAAATTCATACTGATTCTTTCTCCTTATCCGAAGTAGTTGTAGCTCATCACCCACCCACACACACTATAAAGGTGTATGACAATGTCACCGTGATGGCTGGTAGTCAAACATGATTGTGAGGAATTAAATGAGTGGATAAAGCTTCTCCAGTGCCACCCGCACCAGGCTTAGGACAAGGGCTGTGAGTGGGCTCACTCATTCAATTTTTGTTGTAAATTGACAATATCAAATGAGGTGCTGGATGGGGTTTCATAACTTAGGGAAGTGAGTGACTGGGAACAGTGGTCTGACAATTTCTGATGTGTGCCAGGCACTGGAGTGGCCCCTGGGCTGCCCCTGCAGAGCTGACAGTTGTGTGCGTGTGAGTCTTACAGTGTGGTAAGTGCTACCAGACAGCCACTGCTCCAAGCCCCTTCTTAACTGCTCTCTCTCTTCCCCCGCCTGCCCCTTCCCTGCTCTCTCTCTTCCCCCGCCTGCCCCTTTCCCAGTGTACATTTTGGAACGGGAAAGGAAGACGAACACGGATGTTGGGTGTCAGGCAGTCCTGGCTGCATGCTGGGCCGCGCTCTGCTGCTGCTGCCTCCTGGACAGCTTGGACTGAGTAACCAAGACCCAGTTCTCTCACAGCCGCTGCTGTTCCCGCTGCTGGAATAAACAACTAGTGTTACACAAGTAACACTTTGACTGTTTTGGTTTTCTTTCTTTGGAAAAAAAAAACCCTATCTGTAGTCTTTCAAAGTTTAGCACATGTAAAGGGATGTGAAATAGTATTCCTCTTTTTCCTTCCAGATTACCGTTGACCTTGAACAAATACACATTTGTACATTACCAAATGTGTATGCATGCATACATATATACATATATAATTTTATACATTTACATATTTAAGTTTTATGTGAGCGCATGAGTCTGCCATGACACACATGTGCAGGTCAGAGACAACATTCAGGAGTTAGTTCTCTCCGTTCACCATGTGGACCCAGGAGTTGAACTCAGGTCCTCAGGATTGGTAGCATGTGCTTTGGCCTCTTGGTATATATTCTTAAGACCATTTTTCCCTATTGTCTTTTCCTACTGATTTTTAGAGAACCCTGGCTTGGTTTGCTTTTGCAGGGAAAGGGTCTCGTTATGTAGCTCTGGCTGTCCTGGAAACTAATTCTGTAGACCAGGCTGGCCTCAAACTCACAAGAATCTACCTGCCTTTGCCTCCCAAGTGCTGGGATTAAGGGTGTGTGCCGCTGTGCCTGGCTGAGAAGTTTCTTTCTGATGCATGAATGCTTGTCTGGTTTATAAACTTGCAAATTTCTATCAGGCTCTCTTAATTTTTGTAGCATAGCTTTAGTTGTTTTATTTAACTGTGTGCATGTCGTCTCTGTAATTCTTCACTTATTTCTTTGAGGTAAGGACTCTCCCTGAACCTGAGCTGGTATCTGTTTGTCAACTAAGTTGGTCACCAGCAGGTCCCAGGGCCATTATTTCTGTGCCCTGAGCAGTGCTGGGTACAGGCATGACTAGGAGGCTGGATTTGTACCTGGGTGCTGGAATCTTAATTCTTAATCACGAAGCATCTCTCCAGTCCCCTCAGTGTTTCTCTTGTTTCTCACTGTCTTCCTGATTCTGCCTCTCAAGTGCTGGGATACAAGCATGTAGCGCCATCCCCAGCCTAAACTTACGATCATGGTGGATAGAAGTCTCACCTTTTCTGTTTTGGTAGTTCTAGCCCCAGTTTTGATTAGGTCGTTGAGTAGAAAAGAAATAGAGCCTGATTCAGTTTCTTCTGTGTATGCTGTCACAACACATCTCTTCTGACACCAGAGTGGGAAGGTTTCTAGGCACCAGGCAGTCTGAGCAGCACTGGCAGACACCAGCATATTGTCCCCAACTCAGCTCATTCTGAAGATGCCTCAGAGGAGATGGCATTAGATCCACAAGCTGGGGGTGGGGGTGGGGGCACAGCGATGGAGATGGCGGACGATGACTACACTGCGTTATTAGGGCCGGTCCCATATCAGATGTCAGGCACAAGCCTCAGGAAGCTTTACTGGTCCTTCTGATCCTGGCTGTGTAAGTCGTTCCCACAGCCTTTCCTTGAGTGACTCAGAGCTCAGGGATCCTGCTAACTGGTGTATTCTAAAGACATTACAGGTGGAGGGGTCTGAAGAAGAGGTGTAGAGAATGAAGGAAGGGCCTATGTGCCTTTTTCTGAGTTCACTACCTGTTTGGGAACCTCTACGTAATCGAGTTTTCTGAACCCCACATCTTTTTGGGTTTTCCTGGAGACTGCATTGTAGCAGAGTGGCTGTACTGTAGCAAAGGCAGCCATGGAGTTGTGGCAGGGACTGGAGGAAAGGAGTCTAATGCCCACAGACTGAGTGGGGAAACCCAGTGAGGCCTGGCCCTTCCAGTTGGTCTCCATGCAGAATTCTTTCCTTGCTAAGGATTACTCTGACAAGGCAAGTCACAGGATTTCATGATGGCCAGCTCCAAACAGAGGAAGGGAAAAGAGCTTTCCTGACCTGCTTTGAGGAAGAGAAATCCCAGTTTCTGTGCTACCTTGGGAAGAAGTTATGAGCTATGGGTAAAGCATGTTTATAAATATCACAGCCATCTCTTCCCCATTAATTTGAAATGAGATCAGCCAAATTCCCATATATAAATGAAATGGTAATTATCCACTCTGCTGGCTCCTTTCATTCTTGAACTGGAAACAGAGCCCAGTCAAGCCCCCTCGACCGTATTGCTGTGACCAGAGATCTGCTGTAGACCAGTCTGCTTGTTTTGAGGTCTTTTCCCTTTCTCTTTCCTTTTCTTTCCTTTGAGACAGGGTCTGTAGCCTGAGTGACTGTATTGTGACTTGCTGTGTAGAATAAGCTGGCTACAAAGTCACAGAGATCTGCTTGTGGGATTTAATGTTGGGTTTAAAAGTATGCACCAAAAAAGGGAGGGGGTGTGTGTGCACCACCATGCCCAACAATTAAAAAAAACCCCAAGATTTATTTAACTGTTTTTCCTGCATGTCTGTATATGCAACTGTGCATGCCCGGTACCCTCAGCAGTCAGAAGAGAGCTTCAGGCCTCCTGGACCTGGAGTTTTGGGTGGCTGTGAACCAAACCGAGTCCTCTGCAAGGACTCTTAGCTACTGCACCGTCTCCCGATCCAGCCTCTCAGGGATTTTTGTTTGTTTGTTTTGAGGGTTTCCCCCCCTTGTTTATATGTGTTAGAGTTTCATGTAGCCCCAACTATCCTTGGACTGGTTATGGAACCAAGGAGAACCATGGACTCCTGACATCCCTGTCTCTACCCCCAAATGCTGGCATTACAGGCACCTGTCTACCATTTTATCCTGTTAACACCATATTACAGAGTAAACGCTTTTAATTTTGATAAAGTCAGGTTGCCAATTTTTCTTTTATAGATATTGCTAAATTAACCTCAAGTACTGAGGATTTTTAAATTTCTTCCTAAAAACGTTCCTATTCTATTTAGAATCATGATCCATTTTTAGATTAATTTTTAAAATAAAGTGTTTCGGTTCTGGGGTGGGGCCAGGTGTGATGTGCATGCCCTCTGAGTTCCAGGACAGCCAAGGGTATTCTCAAAAAAAAAAAAAAATGAAATAAAATATACTCAGGATTGTATTATTTTCTACATTCCATTTTTTTCAACATTCTTTATGGAAAACTCCCCTTGTTTCAGGGCTTGCTCTGCACACTTGTGAGCAAGCCAGCCATGTTTGTGCCAGCCCTTTTGTTATTTCTGTTCTATCCCTAGACCTAAGGAGACATGGACACTAATCACAAGTACTGTTAACTGCTGACCTGACCACTCTACTTTATAGGGAATCTTGTTTTAATTATCACGTCCTTTTGTCTTTCCATAATCTATCTATGCTGTGTCTTAGGATTTTTATTGGCATTGCATTCAGTCGCAATCATTGTGGGGCCTGGTCTTATTTCCCCACTTATTTGAGACAGGGTCTTACTGTGTAGCCCTGGCTGGGGCTCCAGCCTGACAGGTATTGAAGTAGGGTCCTTGATTGCTCTCTGTTCTTGCTCTTCACTGCTGTGACAGAGCTTAAGCCCCCAGCACGATGAGGTGTCTGCTGAGGTGAGACAGCACGTGAGGTTCCTGAGGACTTCCCTGCCTCCAGGTCCTCACACTTGTCAGGACACAGACCAGCTGCATAAGAGGATAAGCCTACATCACAGAGGCAGTCTAGACTTCTGTGAGTTTAAGGCCAGTTTGGTTTACATAGTGAGTCGTAGCCCAGTTAGGGCTACGTAGAGAAACCCTGTTCCAAAAAAACAAAATTCCTGCGTTAGGATATGTATGTGATGTGAGACAGTGACCTCTGTTGTCTGCTGTGATGTTCCCCATGCTGGGTTTGGAGCACCAGAGAAACTGTCTTCCCAAGTACACCTTGGAGCCGTCCATAATTGACTCCTTCACCTCTGATCCTCACAGCACATCTTCCCAGTTCCCACTCCCATTTCCTCTGATCTGCTCTGAGTGCCAGCTGTAACCCAGAAGGTACTGAGTGACTGCTGTGCCCCAGTGCCCCTCCCATCAAGTCTTCTGGCTGACCTCAGGATCAGAGGAATCTGGTCTCCGGTCTCACTAAATGTGCAGCGTTATTTGCTTAGGCTCTCTTCCCTCGGGGCATATCAGAGTGCTCCCCAAGGTCCGCAGCAGGAAATGGCCGTTTGGGATTCTCTTTGTGGCTTGTTTCCTTCTTTCTGCAGCATGGGAAATTCAGAAACACAAAAGCAAAATGAATTCTTTGTTTTACTTGTCAGACTGTAGGCCTTTCATTTTATAAGCATATCTGGATAGAGCCCCAGGCAGTTTGTGCACTGGGTGTGGCGTAGGGTGAGGCCCTATCAATGATGTTTGCTGCCATTTGCAAAGCCAAGATCTGCATGCAAACCAGCCAGCCCTGTGCTACACTGGAGGGCCCTCCACTCGCCAATAGCTCTGTCGGGACAAACAGTGCAATGTTTTAAGATCCGAATGCTGCCTGGGAAACTCGGGGAGGAAACTTTATATGGCTTCATATTGAGAGCCATATAAAGTGAAGACTTTTGACCTGTCTTAATACTGCAACAGTTTCCATGACTTCATCTTCTTAGTTGTAATAGAGCAGCAGAGGCTTTTCAGAGAGGCCCCATAATTGATCTGCGGGCCCCTCCTATAGAAGAGTAGGTCCAGGACCTCAACTCAGTCCTGGCAATCACCCCAAACTCCTAGCAAAGGGTCCTCCATTAACTTCTCTATTTAAATACCTGCTTACCCTGTAACATCATCTTTACAGGAGAATAAATAGTGAACCCCTAGTATCTTGCATCCCTGGGGCTGGCTTGGCTCATTCAGACTACTCACATTGGATTGGCCTTTACAAATAATAGGCGCAGTCAGTTCAGTGCAATGTAAGGACTGTAGTTCATTCCCAACACCCAAAAAGCTGGGTGTAATCATACACTTGTCTGTAATCCAGTCCCAGCACTGGGGACCAAATTGTTAAGCTTCAGGTGCAGTGAGAGACCATGATTTTAAAAAACGAGGTGAAGTGAGGCTGAGGAGAGTGTAGTGCTCGCATGCAGGCATGAAGTTTAGCTCTCCAGCACCCATGTAAAAGACAGACATCGGCGAACGCCCGGAACACCAGCAAGGAGTAGGACAGATACGGGAGAGTCCTGGAGGCCTGACAGCCAGTTATTGATCTTTACGTTCAATGAAACCTCACCTTCCAAAAAACAAGATAGAGGGGCCAGTGAGAAGGCTCAGCAGGTAAAGGGGCTTGCTGCCAAGCCTGATGGCTTGAGTTCGATTCCTGGGATCCGTACAGTGGAAGAAAAGAACCAACTCCTGCAAATTGTCCTCTGACTTCCATGTGCACGCTGATGAGGGACAGATAACAGCAGGCCTCCGCAGGCTCACGGTTAGGGGGACTCTTGGGGGACAATGCTTTAGAGGCTCTTTACCCTTTACTCCAGAATGACCTTTAAAGATGTGTGTTCACATCATTACATGTGGAGACCAGAAGCCAATATTGGTGGCTGCTGCTTCCTCCTCCTTCCTCCTCCTCTTTGCTTTCTTTCTTTTCTTTTGGAGACAAAGTTCCTCGTGAACCTAGAGCTCACCCATGTTTAGTTAGACGCTGGCCAGTGAGCTGTAGGGATTGCCCTGTCTCACCTTCCCCGTGTAGGATTACAGGCACACACACCACACTTGGCAGGGATGCTGGGCATGGAACTCAGGTCCCCACCACAATCGTGTGACAGTTTACCACCTGAGCCATCTCCTTGTTTTCTTCAGAACTTTTATCTGTGTTAGTGATAGTTGTAGACACCACACCCAGGAAAATGTTGCCTTGCCCTGTGTCTATGTGAGGTTCTTCCTTTCATCCAGCAACTAAATGTCTGAGTATTTCACCCTCCTCCCGTCCCTGCAGGGTCTCATCAGCTAAGGCTGTGAGCATCTGCCTGCTACCCTGGCCTGCCACACAGATCATCTTTTGTCATCCGTGTCCCCTCCCCCAACACACCCACACCCCCTTCACCTTGTGCCCAGCCTGCTTTCTCACCTCTAATAACATGAAACTGCACTGATTAGAAATACGCATTAATACTGGTTGGTGGGAGCCCCTTCTCACAGACCCAGAATAAGAACACCTGTACTTGCATGATTTCTCCTGTAGGATGTTACCTATTAGTTCCTGTGTGTCCTACCAGGTCCCACCAAACACGTTACCTCCTCATTTTGTTCATAATACACTTTGTGTTACTCTCTGGTCTGTAAGGTCAGAGCTGTGTATTAGTGGTGGTGGGCCAGTGGCAATCCAGACTGGAACTGGAACATAGGTGCATAACCATCATTCTCAGAGCGCCAAGCAACAAGGAGTCGAGGAGCAGCTGAGGAAAGGCTAAACAAGCTCTCTTGAGGGGCGCACTCAGCAGGCACATAGGAAATGTACTCTTTCACAGTTGACTACTGGAGCAGGTCCTTATCAGGGATGGGCTCTGACTCTAGAACATTCTCAAGCAGGGCAGGAGCTAGACCTTGACCAACATGCTGACCTTTGTCAGCACCGAAGGGAAACCAGAGGCACAGGAAGCAGATCAGTTTCTCCCTTTCACAACAGCCATATCTCTTGGCACCTGTACTGTAGCCAGACTGCTTGTCTTTGAGGTGAGCCATCCTGATGTGCACAGCCCAGGCTAGGAGGCAGTAGGGTGGAATGAACAGGTGAGGATCTGCCTTTAACTACATAGTCTCAACAGACTTTTTGACACTCAGAATCTTTAATATGGCCAAGGCGATCTCGGTTTTTCTGCACATCACCTGAACCTAGCTCAGAGGCTCACGCTGCCTTAGCCCCTAACCGGTCTTGTCCTGTGCTTGTCTAGAGGCGCAGTGCAGACCTACGTATTAGGCCAGCACTACTTGTACAGATGCACCAGTTGTGGTTTAGGTCTGGGGACAGCACCCCCTGTGTAGCCTTTGAGTGCTGAGCTTCTAGGAGTTCGTTGTGCTGCCACTCCCCTTTGTTCTGTTTATCCAGTGATGCTCTGGGGTGTCCTGCTCACAGATTTGGGAGTGGAGTGCTAAGCCCTGGCAGGATTACTTCAGGGCTCACCTGGATGACCCAGGGGTTCCCTAGGTTTCTTTAGCCCCTCAGCTGCACTTGAGACTAGGGATAGGACCCATACCCATACTCTGATCTTCCCCACACTAGTCCGTGAACATGGAATAAGTGGGTGGCAGTCAAAGGTGTCCCAATCAGTGGGAAACTGCCTGTCCAGCTCTGTCTGATCTGCTTCAGGGAATCTAGGGGCACTGAAGTAGGGAAAGAATAAGAATTTAGAAGACCTGGTTTCTCATGACTCAGTTCCACAGAAGAGATCATGAGGTCAGAAGTGAAGCTTCTGAGGGCAGCTTGAGACATAAAGGTGTGAAAGGCACAGGGGCTGAGAACAGCCAGACTCAGCAAGCAAAGGTAGCTGTGGCCATGAAAGCTGGCTGAGGCTGTAGGAAGTCCTGATAGGCCTGTGACAGTCTAGTGGGAGAGGAAGGGGCATGTGGAAGGGTCTCCTGACCTCTCACACCCTCAGCCTGTGGAGTCTAGGGGAGACATTACTGACAACCTGCAAGCTGAGCCCATCCCACCGCAGTCCTTGTTGCTATGCATACCCTCCACACATACTTGGTGCTGTGGGCTAAACAGGGGCCTTAAGCAATGGGACTTCTCTGTGCAGGCAGTAAATGTCTCTGGCATAGGTATCCTCCTCCAAGGGGTGAGACAAGTGCCTTTGCCTGTATGTCCTCCCTTCCCTGTAAGGGCTACAAGCCGTCCTATTTTGAGGTTCTTTTTATGATAGCACTTAAGATTTCTCCTTTTGTCTGCCTCTTGGTCTAGATGGTCGGAAAGCATTCTGACATCTTCTGTAATCTCAGGAAGGCCAGTTAGCTGCCATCTGTCTGGATGCCTTATGTGGGGTGGTGGCAACCAAGACTCCACTGGTGGCACTCCTCATGGGTCAGTGTGGCTGTATGCTCCTGACAGACAAACCCTAAAGGGCTGGGGGACCTGTCTCTGGGCTGGAACTTCTGCTTCAAGGTGCAGTCTTCTTGCTGAAGGTTCTTGCTCCTTGTAGAAAAGCTGTGGGTCAGACTGTTGAGATGTACTCACAGGCGTGCATACACAAGGACTTGTCCACTCTACCAGCATACCAGAGCCTTTGATCAATCATTTAGAGGGTCAGAGTAGAGCAAGTGAAGGTTTCAGATGTCAGGCTGACATCACCTGAAGCCTTTGCTCACCTTCTGGTGACTCGTCCCTGCCCTTGGAAATGAAGCCTGTGAGGTTGTAGACTGCCCTGGAACCAAGGGCCTTCTGGTGTGATATGTCTGGTGGCCTGGAGAAAGGCCCCAGGGATTGTTGCACAGACACTTGGTACAGGACACTGAGTGCCTCCTGGCATGGCCCGTCTACCTCTCTGGTAGCATAAAGACAAGAGGCGGGTAACTGCCCTGCCTGTGACCATCTGAGTCCTCCCAAACTCGCTCTGCACCCAAGGCCTTGGGGGCCACCCTGACCTACACTGGGGCCATCCTGACCTACACTAGGTCTCCAGATCCCACCCTGCACTCTCCTACCCCACCACCACCTCTTGTATTTACACCCAGGTGCAAAGTTCTAGGTCCTTGATCTTCTAAGACTCTACCCCAGACTGAGAAGACTGACAGCTGGCCCATGGTGGAGGGATGGCTTCAACAAAAGAGGCAGGGCAATAAAGGAGCCCTGATCTGGTGTCACCCCAGCCTAATCACTGGGAATAGACCCTTTTTGCCTGCGACCAATAGAGACCCCTACCAGTGGTTAAACAGAATAATCTGTGACCCTCGTGAATGAATGAGGTTAGTCTTTTGATTGAAATGAATGGAACCCAGTTTTAAAAGTCCTGTGTACCACAGGACTAGAATGTTTCAAGTCTGGCCACAGGGGGGCACTCGACCTTCAAGGAGGATCTCAAGCTGAGCAAGCTCTACAGTGCCAGAACCATTTTCCAGGCCTGAACCAGCCTGTTCCCATACCTACCCCATTGCTTGTGATTCCCAACCCCCTTTTCCTTCTTTTAAAAAAAAAGTAGAAAAACTGAGAGGGCAGAGGTGTGGGGACAATCTCACAGTGCCAGCATAGTTTATGTAAGGTATTCAGCCGTACACACACACTGCTTTGCCTATAAAGGCAGTTACTGGGCCAGTCCAGCTGACCCGGGTGCAGAGCCCTCCCTGCTGCAGCACCTGCTGTGTGACCACCTGGCACTGTGATCTCAGCCTCAGGACAGGCCCACTGAGCACAGAATACCTGACTGATTTGATAGTGGGAAGGTGTGAGAATCCTCAAGGCAACTGATTCCCTCATAGAGCTGACAGGGACAGTGGCAACACAATACAGAGCCACGAGAGTCCTGGGTTGATGGAGATTCCAAGGCAGAGGCCAGGCTTTGCTAGTCAGTAAAGACGCGTTCTGGAAACGCAAGGCTGTTCTCCGGTGAGCACATGGAAGGTTTACCATCTCTAGGCTCTTAGCACATGCTGTGACGCTCTGGAAGGCCTTCAGACTTGCTCCTGGGTCAGTTACTACTGCTTTGGTTAACTTGAAAGTAAGAGGCAGGTAGGAGACTCAGACCCCACCTCTCCCCATCCCCATCCTTCTAGCATGACAGGGAGGGTGGTCAGGAGAACTTTGGAAGACTGTCATCTGGAAATGAGTGCCTTGGGCATCTGGGGGGGATGAGCTGAAGTCCCTAGGTCGCCAAGCTTCCAGGAATTTGTGAAAGAGGCCTGGCAGCAGTGACCGTGGCTGAAGTGGAGAGGAAGGCAGTGAAGGAAGCAGGACTTGGTATTTGTGTTGATGCAGCTGAGCCAGATCAAGGTGCCCACAGTGGGAAGGCCTGTGCCCGGGCTTGGGAGGTGGTCTCACCGAGAGGCAGAACTACGTGTGTCCTGTGCCTGTTCCTCAAGAAGGCAGAGGGTTGGATGACACTGCGTGGTGGGCTTTTCACTGAGTCTTGGCATTACCCTCCCCATGGGTAAAAGCTGGAGACTGAGTGGTCTAGAGTTGAACCCGTGCCAGTTTCCTAACAAGCTGGGCTCCTACTCCAGCCCCAGAACTGCCAAGGTATAAAATAGAAAACGCAAGACTAGAGTTGAAGGCCCACTGTATAACTGGTTCAATTTGTAAAATCCGCAAGTTCCTGTGCTGTGTGAGTTTGAAGGTGTGGATTTGATGAGGGTGCCAACTCCTACCCACCATAGAACCAGCCCCTGGGGGAAGAGAAACTGAGGTGCAGTCAAGTGTAGGCTCGGACTTGCAGCTCCACTCTGAAGGCCTCCAGGCGTCCGCACCCCCTGCTGCAGTGCTCTACAGTGTAATGTGCTACACCAAGTTGTTGGTTTTTTGGGGAAGGAGTTGTTGTTTGGTCTGTGTGTCTTTGGCTGTCCTGGAACAGATATCCCCCTGCCTCCTGAGTGCTGGGATTAATGGCATGTGCCACCACTGCTTGGTGGGGGTTTTGTTGTTTTGTTGCTTTTATTCCTGATCATTCCTTTAAAATACAGATTTGAATTCTGCTTGGCTTATCTGAATCTGCAGGAGTGCCCCCAACACACACACACACACACACACACACACACACACACACACACACACTGTGGTGTAGGGGACAGTGCTTCCTGGCTTCTCAGCTGTTTACGGGTCACCAGCTTCACTCCTTGGTTAGGTCATTCTATAGTGTCCCAAGTATTCATTCCCAGGAGGAAGGTTGTCCTCTAGAGCAATGGGAGAAGAGAGGCCAGCCTCCTCTGTGCACCCTTGGCAAGCACGGAGAAGCAGGCTGCATACGCCGCTGCTGCCACTCTCCTCTGGTCCTGAGGTGACTGCAGGCCTGAGGTGTACACTGGATCCGTCTCACTTTCCCCCTCCTTTCTCTTTCCAGTGTATGTGGTAGAAGACCAAAGAAGAGATGACCTGGGCCCATCCACCTGCCTCACAGCCTGCTGGACTGCTCTGTGTTGCTGCTGCCTGTGGGACATGCTCACCTGATCACCTGATGAGCCTAGCTCTTCTGCTTGGCCGCTCTGTGCCACTCCGATAGGTGTGCCTGGGCCCACCTCTTCTGATTGCTGTATTGGCTAGCTCTGCGCAGACACCTCTACTCTCAGTCCTATGGAGTTTTAGACTAGTGAGGGTTTCTGCTATTTAGTTCAGTGACTTGATCTTTTTAATGTTCAAAACTCATTTCTTACTGATCTTTAACAAATGTGCTAAATAATTTCCCTTTTTTTTTTTTTTGGCCAAAGGCTTAGTTATGAAATATATATTTATAATGTTTAAATTATACACTCAAGGTAATGGCAATATGTGACACACCACTAGATCTCTGCTCACACCCTATATGTTTCAATAAATCTGTCCAAAATCTGTGTGTCTGAATCATTCCAGGTAAACTAAACCTCCTTGGGGCTGTGCTTCTGTATCTCCTAGGTTCTGTTATACTCCAACCACCACGGCTCGTAAGATGTGAGCAGGTCAGCTTGTGATACCTACCACCCAATTCACAAAGGGGAACTTCTCTTCTATTCTGACTAATGTCTTAAAAGTGCTGCCCAAGGCCCAGTGTCATATTTACCAACACAGCTCAGACTCGCTTATGCCTAGGCCCTGGGAAAGGGACCTCTGGGGGACTCTGAACTGCTCCTGCTCACCAGGAGTCCATAATCACAGGGTAAACAAATCAGAGGCTCTTCCTGCTCCCACCCACTCCTAAACTAGTTAACCAACCTGTTGTTCTCACAATAGCCACAGGGTGTCGCTAAGTTGTCAAAAAACAAGTCAGAGTCTCCTTGGCCACAGAGCACCAGGGCAGCCTCGCCTGCTGTCCATCTAAGCAGCAGTGGAGGGCAGTGTGCTTCCATCACTCAAACTGAAAGTCCGACCTAAGCTAGAGAGACAACGCCTCAAGAGAAACAATTTCCTATCTTCACACACTGGATCAGCCCTCCCAGCTAAGCCCACCACCAAATAACACTCTGGCTGCAGGGAACAGGGAGGGAGGTGTTCTGAGTGTTCACTAGTAGTTTTTTCTAAATACTTAGTTTACATCTAGTTTTCAAGAACAGTTGTGTTCAGCTGACCTGCAGTAAATTCCTGAAAGCTGCTCGGTGAACGGGCTGTTCTGAGAAAACGAAGGGGAGCTCAGAGGTGGCACCATGGCCAGACAGAGCCAGAGGCCGGAGATGCTGCTTGCTACTGAATTTTGTTTTGGAATTCTGAGGAGAAAACAGGGAAGGAACCGTGAAGCCAACTGTGGCTCTGTTCACCTCACCTATCAACCTGTCTTCCTTCTTCTATGCTCGACAGGGAGGCCCATGAGTCACCTGTCAAGGGACAGGAGGAGAAAAAAGGGACACGAGCTGAGTTAGACACTTGCCTCTCTCTCCTCAGTTGGAGAAAAGCAGATGTCATAGAGTGAGACATAGTTTTTTATTGGTCTAACCTGGTCTAACCCACATGCCTAGTGACAGGCTTGGGCAGCTTTCTCCCTCTGCCCTCCATTTCTTCCCTCTGTTGAGAGCTCCTGGCTTGCCCCAGGAAAGAAGAGTGTCCTGGGCAGTGGTTGGCAGACATTCAGTTGGGACCTGAAGGGCCTCAGGGTGACGGAGAGATGGGGCCACAGGACAGAGGGAGGGCAGTGCCCTGCACAGCCCCTGTCTTGACAGGATGAGAGGGATCAGCAGCTCCTACTGTGCCCTTCGAGCCATCAGCATCTCTCGGATGTTGTCTTCCGCTTCCTTAACGCTCCGCTCCAGGTAGGACTTTTTCTGCTGTAATGTGAGGAAAAAGGGTTAGGACCAAAGTGAGCAGGTGCAGCCATCACAGCCACAGGTTCTGGTGTCCTCCCTGAAGTGATATTAGACATGCTCCCAAACAAAAGGCAGGTAAGCTCGCCTGTCTGTCCACAGCATTCCCCTCGGGCAGCAGGAAGAACTGGCTAGGTACAGGGAGCACAAAGGCCCTGTAGAGGGCAGGCCATAGCAACCTTTCCCCCAGAGTAAGGACAACCAGACACAACCAGACGAAGGCCAGAACAAAGCTGCTGCCCCACAGTGGACAGTCTCTCTGGGGTTTCCATGGTCTGAGCCAGGCATCCACAGCCTCTGGTGGACAGAGCAGACAGCATGCACCACGCTACGGTGAGCCCAGAGCAGTCTCTGCACATCTCACTCAGGCAGATGAGTCAGAGTGCAAACTGCTTTCCTAATGAATCTGCTGCTGCCACAATCCAGAACAATGACACATGGGTAAAGCAGGCTTGTGGAAGCTCACCTTCTGTCCTAAATTAAACTCTAAACTTCGACAAAGAAACTTAACTACTTTCTGAAGCCACATCAGGACTGGGACCACAAAGATTAGTCAAAGGAAATGATGTATATACATTTTTTGTCCTGTGCTCATCCCAAAAGCATGATGGCTTTACCACAGGCTCCTGCCCAAGGAACAACATTGTGGCTGTGTTCCCATCTAGCAGACAGGAAGTGCCCATTAGAGGAATAGTACACGTCTTCAAAGAATACCAGGAACCACTCCCAGGGTCAATGACTGAAGGAGCTGCACTGGGGCTGCTAGAGCCAAGGAGGTGCCACCAGTGTCCTCCACATTTCACAAAAGTGCCTACATGACCCAGGGAAAGTGTACAGTGGAGGGCTGGTGGGCCACATATCACTGTGCTTCTAGAAGCATCACAACCTGCTTGACAGATCTTCCGGACCTGCTTGCTTGGGACATGAAGGTAACAGACAGGGAAAGAGCCTATCTACAAGGTGGTCATTTGTACCAAAGCTCTGCCTTAAACTTCTCCTACTGTGGCCAGACAGCTCTCAAACCATGCGTTCCAAGGCTCGCTCTGCAGAAGCAAGACACAAATCTGTACCAGCTCTTGTGTGAGTCTTTTCTAACCTGACTTTCCAATTAAATTTCCTCTTGGGCAGGAAAAGCCCAGACCTTGACTCATCTACCTTCTGCCAACTTGCACCTACTTCCTTACAACACCAGGAGTGCCATAAAAGCCATCAGGACTGTGACAATTCAGCAGCCCCAAATGTGTACTGTTGCTATGGAATTTTGCTTAAGTACACTGCTAACCCTGATACGGCCTATCACAGTGATAGAGTGGGGACTGAACTTCCTTTGATAAACAACCCTTACTTGTGAGTTTAAGAGGCAAATACTGATAACTGCTGGCTCATCACTAAAGAATGTGCCCACATAGGATAGCAGTCATAGTTCCACATGCCACCTGGGCAACTTGGACCCAGCCTCATGAGAAGAGCTGGCAGAGGAGCAGAGCTCTCCCAGCCATAGCTAGTGCCCAGGGACTTGGGTCTGTTGCTTTTGGTCTGACAAAACTGCTGTCATAGATGACAAAACCATAAACTTAGAATCACAGCAAGGGCCACTTCATCCTGCCCAGGTTTCCAAACAAATGCAGATTATAATCCCAGCATCAGTACAATATCTCACAGCATTTCTTCCTTCAGTCTTTCAGAAATTTTATATTAGTATAACCCAAAGTCCTCGAATTTAAAAACAAAACAAACAAACAACCCGGCAGAATGGTGGCTAGAGACCTAGCTCAGCAGTTATGAGCACTGCTTGCTCTTTGCAGAGGATCGAGGTTCAGTTCCTAGCACCCATATCATAACTCACTCTAGTTCCTGGGGACCCAATACCTTCTTTTGATGTCCTTGGGCACCAGGAACACATATAGTATACATACACACATACATACATGCAAACAAAACACAATATGTGAAAGTATTTTTTAAAAAGATAGCATAAGTAAGCTTTTAAGTCTCATTGTCTGGTTGGCTTTTATTTTTAGAGACAGGATTTTCCCATGTAACCTGAGCTTTCCTGGTACCCTATGTGTAGCCTAGGCTGGCTCTGAACTTGTAGTAATCCTCTTGCCTCAAGTCTTCCAAGTGCTGGGGTTACAGGTATGTGCCATCAAACCCAAAACTTTAAATCTTCAGTTTAAATAAACTTAGTGGACAATTCTTTAAAAACAAGTAGTTTAATAATGGAGCTTTCCTAAGTATTTCAATAGTTCCTGTCTCGGCATCAAGTATAACTAAGCCCAAATGATATCCAACCCAGACGTGCTGTGAGGGAAACCACCTGATCCCTGCTACCCTGAACACACTCTTAATCAGGAACAGAAGTCTCCAGATATGATCCCATTATGGATTCTAAATCCAGTTAATGTCCTTGAAAGAAGGGGATGTAAAGGTCACAGAGGGAGAATGCCATGTGTGCTCTAAGACTTGCATGGTCGGCCTATAAGAAAGCTGGAAGAGCTAAGCAAGCATCTTTCTGCGGCCCTTCAACACCTTAGTTCTGGACTCAGCCTCCGGGAAATGGGAAAAGATTTTTTTCCCAGTCTATGAGTTTGTAGTGAGTATAGCTAAGAAATCAACACAGAACACGAGAAGAGGTGTGTCTACAAACGCTTCATACCAAAGCTCTCTAGACCTGAAGGACCATGTACCTCTGGTCACATCAATTGGCAAATGTCTCTAAACATTTTTATGCTGGGATTGTACTTCTCTCAAAGACGCGTTAAGGACTCAAGCGTTAGTTGGCCTTTTTTCCCTTGACTTCTGTACTTAAGTCCTAAGTCAGGGCCTGCCTTCCCTTTCTGGAACAGCAGCTCCATTCTTGCCTTGGGTCTACACAAAGCCATCACGGGTGTGCCATCCATGAGCCTGTCACACCTTGCTAGCCCTGTCTCCAGACCTTCATGAAGTGACTGTCTCCTGACTTCCTGACTGTGGCTGGGGTCTTCCCTTTGCACTCAGAGCTTTCTGTCCGACAGCCTTCAGTCTGTAAACACCAGAGCCACTGAGTCTGTGGTTGCTAAGGGCAAACAGCACAGCCGAGGTGGCTTTAAACCTAAGTGTCCTGCAGGCCAGGGCCATTCAGAATCTGGGTGGCTTTGTCAGGCTCACAGTGTACCCTTCAAGTGTCACATGAGCTCCTTGCTTCCTTAGAGCACCAATCCCATCCAAAGAGCTCCACCCCATCCATGGTCTAACCACTTCCCAAACCCAGCTCTTCTAGGCCTTCCTCGAGTGTCACCTTATCTAAGAGGGAAATGTCTCGTGGGCAGCATTTGGTTCTGTCCACGCCTGGGTCCTAGAGTCCAGGACGGCCAGTGCACAGCAGCACTCATGCTAGTTGCATGTGGTGCATTCGCTGGAAGAGCATCTTGGGAGTCTGTTCACTGTCCTTGTTGTTTCCCTCCCAAGTTCAATAACTGGGGAGCATGCACCAGAGGAAGCAAAGGCAGAGAGTGACTCCTTCACAATGCCTTTCCTCTTTGGGCTTTGGCCTCTACCCTCTTGCCCCTGGATATATAGAATTTACAACTAAAACTTCTCATGCCACAGAGACCTCAGAGCCTTGATCTCTGAACAGGCCCTTAGGTTTTAACCAGGTCAACTGCTATAGCTGTAAAGCAAACCTTTGCAAGTTCCCGCAGTTTAGACTCTGGGATCTGGTGCCAGCCTCTCAGCTTCTGTGGACTGCACCAGACAATGGTCACCTGTAAGCTCCAGGGGCCCCAGAGCCCACCTTCCTACAGCAGTCCAGGGAAAGGTATGTGCTGTCCTGGCTGCAGCGGCCTCCTTCCTTGCACATAGTTCCCTCACAACCCTTCCCTTCTCTGGTTCCATCAAACCACAGAGCTCTGGGTGCAGTGACATTCTTGTGGGACCTTCTTTTGATTAAGAGTTTCTGAGACTTCTGCAAGGCTCAGCATAGCTAGGGAGGTGGCACTGCTGAAGTTACTGCCCACAGGGGAGACATCCAAAACTGGCTTTCAGTCTCACCAGAGGGACAAGGTTCAAGCACCCAGAACTTTCCCGACGCGACGCAATCTTTTAGACTCTTGAGATAACACCCCCATGACTCCATGCAGGCTTCTCTCTCTTAGGAACTCTCCTAAACCTGCACTTTCCCCCTTCCTGCTTGTACCTTGGGGATAAAAAGAAGATTCGGGGTTTTCTTTCTTCCTTCCTTCCTTTCTTTTTCTTTTCTTTCAAGACCATGTAGCTTGCTTTTTAGTCTAGGATGACTCTGAACTCACAATCCTCCTGCCTCAACCTCTCAAGTGTTGGGAATATGTGTGCAGCACCACACTAGCTGTCAGGTTCTTCACTCTAATCCTCTCTAGGGTTTTGACATGTCTCCTCTCTATGCCATTCCGTTCTCCCTCAGCCACAGACTCTCAAACATTAAAGTAAAACAAAATGGTGATAAGGGGCGAGGAAAGATGTGGGGGACCAAAGCAGGCCTCTAGCTACCCTGTGCCTCCAATCCCAGCTGCAGGAGCAACAGACAGGGTTGCCTTACTCTTCTACATCAGACTCGGGAGGCTCCTGTCCTCAGAGCCCCTTTGCTCTGAGTCTGTCCTATCCACAGCCAACACACTCAACACTTTCTCTACGGTGAGTCCAGGGATCTGCCAACCTCAGGTTTCCTACCAGTCAGAGAACGGAGGCAAAGGCTGCTTTCTCCTCGCTGTCCCCTGACCAGGTCAAGAGTGGGAGAAACAAGCACAGTCTTACATGCCTATGGACCTAGCACATGCCTGTTGTTTAAAAGATGAAGAGGATGGGGAGGAGGAGGAGGAGAAGAGGAAGGGAGGAGGAGGAGGGAAGAGGAGGGAGGGGGAGAGAGGAAGAAGAGGAAATAATATTAAAGGGTGGGGAGATGGCTCAGTTGGTGGTATGGACTATCAGCACATACAACATGCGACAACACATGCCTAAGATCTCTGCAGTAGACAGCAGGAGACAGGATGACCCTGGACCCCCTGGCCAGGCAGGCAGGCAAATCGACAAGCTCTGGGTTCACTGAGAGACCCTGCTTCAAAGGATAAGGTGGAGAGCAACCAATAAGGACACCCGATGTTGACTTCTGGCCTCCACCCACACTCATGCATGCGCATGCACATACACAGCAGATTCCTGACTTCTCTCAGTCTTCAGAAGTGCAGCGGGTCAGGGGGTGGCAGCTGCCCACCACGATAAAGCTGGGAAAGGCCGCGATGGCTAAAGGGAAGGGGATGTATCTAGGCAGACAGGAAACCAATGTGGAAAGCAAGAGGGAGAGAAGCAAACGGAACAGACAGAAGGCATGAACAGGAAGTCAGGAGGCAAAATGAAAGGCCGCTGCAGCCAGCGGGAGCATCTGTGACCCAGCAAGGACATCTATGACCTGAGCTGAAGACGACAACATCACAAGGGCAGGAAGTCAGGGTCTGATGGGAGAAACGGTACTGACCATTGTGACCCCCACTGAAGATGCCAGGATCCATGGTGACTGCACAACAGCACTGAGGGACGAGCTCAAAGCAAGCAACTGCCTGTCTCAGCAGGGTTCAGTACCTCATCTTCTAGAAGCAACGTTAGGGACGCCCTTGGAAGCTGCTGGGCTGAAGGCCAGGAGCCCAGAACTCGTTCAGTCAGCAGACATGGTGTGGTTTTCCTGCAGAGAAGCTGATGCTGCTCCTGTGTGGGGTCACACCCCAAAGCAGCTGGATCCCCTGCTCCCTGTTCAACCCAATCCACCATGACAAAGTGCCACACTGGCCTAGCACCTTTCTTCTTCCAAACCACTGGCCAGCCAGCCCCTCAGTCTCCCTGACAACTTCCATTTAAGCTGAGGTCTATCAGACACTCTGGAAAGACAAGGGTGAAGGAAAGCTTACAGGAATGTAGTGGCAGTGGGGACAACTTGTCCAAAGCAAATGGCACCAACGAGCTTCATCCAAAGAGCCATCACCAGTAAAGACGAAAACCCAGAAATCCTGTGGTTTAGCTGGCACTGATACAGGCAGGGACATTTGGATTAACAGAGTCGTAGAAGAAGAGCCCTGAAGGGCAGTGCTTCTCATGTGGGTCCCATCCCAGAAGCAAGCATCAGCAGGGGCTGTCGGAAGTACCCGAACCAAGGCTCACTGGATCAGAGGCACTGGGCTGAGTCCAGTAATCTGTGTTTCCACAGCCATGCAGGGATTCCAAAACCCGCTGAAGTGTGAGAGCTACGGTCCAAACCGGGAGTCAGTACATTTTTCCTCTACAAGGCCAGATAATAAATAGTTTAGGTTTTATGGGGTTGTCTGCAACTGCAGCACAAAAGAAGCCGTCGACAATGTGCAGACCAGTGGTGTGATCTAAGTAACGGGGCACAGCTGGCCTTTAGGGACACACACAAGGCCGCCCTTCAGCAGCTGTAATGTGCTGACCTCTCTCCAGGGTGGTAAGATTCAGTGAGAGCTGACGGCCATGCCAGTCTCCATTCACTCGTTTTCCCATTCATCCACTCGCTCGCTCACTCGCTTACTCACAGAACAGCTTTGCCTACTTTTTCCTTCAGCAATTGGACAAATTCTCCCAGCTGCCTGGGTGAGCCCTCATTCACTGGGGGCTCTCTGCCTTCCCGCCCAGAGGCTACATCATCAAGTGACTTAAAGTAGGGAGCAGACAACAGCCCGCTGACGTTACCCCATGTTCCTTATGTTCCTCGTCAGCCACCTAGCTCAGACCCTCCACTAGATTCCACAGCTCCAGTACCTGTGCCTGACCACACAGCACTCTCACCACCACAGCCTTGAGACCTTCTGGACCACTGCTGTCTGACACTGTGCTCTACCATGTCCAGAGTGCCACCGTTTCCCTCTCCCTACCTACCCAGCCTAGCTGCCACAGACCAGCAAAGGATTTTTAAATTTTCTTAAAAAACAAAAATAATATTATTTTACAGGCACACACTTTTCTCCTTTACCCTCTCCCCTTGTTGCACTTATCTGGCAAAATACCAGTCTGTATTAACCGTATCCATGCCTATGGTGGCTAGGAACTGCTGGAAGAAGACAGTCCACAGACCACAACCCTCAAAAGATACTCAAGCCCCACTGTCTGTCTACCTGTCCACACTCCAAAACAAGTCTATGCCTGTTGTCTTTGATTCTCAAACTTTATTCTCTCTCAGCTCACCAATGGGGGAAAATATTATAATTACTCTGCTTCTGCTGCTGCATCTAAGCAACCGGTGGTGTGACGGTCCCTCCCCACTGTCAGAATGGTCAGTATCCCCATGTTTCTACAGGAATCAAAATCAGCCCCTTCGTAAGCACCGAATGCATCACTGCCTGCCTTCCCAGAAACCTCACGCAGCTACCCATCTTTCTTCCTAAGCTATTTAAGATCCATCCTTGGCAAGGAAAATCATTAAAATGAAATACTGAAAAAATGTTTCCTCTGGGTCACTGACAGCTCAACAGGGAGGAGAAGCACTTGCCACATAGACCTAACAGGCTGAGCTCAATCCCCAGGACCCAACAACAACAACAACGAGATCGGCTTAGCTGCACAACCCTGGCACTCCTACAGAGACAGGAGGATTACCTAGGCATTTGAACTCACAGTGATCCTCCTGCTTCAAGATCCCAGAGTGAACACCTCCAACAGCTACAAAACCATTAGCCAATCATTTCAGCAGCTGCCTCTACCTCCCACTTGTTCCTCAGCCCTCTCCAATTCGGCTTCCATAGGACCTACAGCTATAACCCCTGCCTGTGAGCCCTGCTGCCCAAACACCAGGGCTTCTCTGTGATTTGCTTCGGTCCCTCACCAGCACCCACCATCCTTCTTGAAGCACCTCCTCTCAGTACCTCAGAGTGTCAGACATGTGAAGGCCTCGTTAAGCCTGGAGACGGTTTTGCTTTCTGGTTTTAAAGAGGTCAGCGCGCTTACAGCAAAGGTGATTATACGTATGCTGCTCAGGCTATCTTTGCTCAGTAACTGGCACTCACCATTTGCTCAATTCTTAAAAATGTAAAATCCACATAGCAGCCAGGTGTGATGTTAATCCCAGCACTGAGGGGGCAGAGGCAGGCAGATGGAGGCCAGGAGTTCAAGGCCAGGCTGGTCTACCTAGCAAGTTCCAGGTCAGCCAGAGAACAGTGAGATCTGTCTCAAAAAAAAAATAAAATAAAACAAAGAAGACTCCTTTCCTAAATAGTCAACTAAAGGCAGCTCCAAGGAAGTCTGACATGGCCCCTCCCCGATGCAGCCTCTGGCTTGCTTTGCAGTGACAGACCACAGGTACAGACTCTGACACAGCTTATCTGACTTGGGAAACACTTCAGCACTTGCACAAGAACTGCACCCAGCACACGGCAGGCCCACAGACTGCTGGGCTTAAAAGAGTGAGCAAGTCACAGGCTTTCTATCACAGGGTGCTCACAGCAGGGAACTAACTCCTGATGCAGATAAGAGCTCTCCAAAACAAAATAAATAAAGGTGAATTTTAAAGATGTCTTTAAAGGAAACACATGTGGCCTCATGTAGGCTTTTGAAACTGCAAAGCTCACTGCCAGTGATACACCTCCCACAGCAAGGCCACGCCTCCTAATCCTTCTCAAATAGCAAGACTTTCTGATGACTAAGCATTCAAATATATGAGCCTATAGGGGCCACTCTTAGTCAAACCACCACAGAATACAGTAAGAGCTCTGAGGAAAAGCAGTGTGCAGGAGGAAGCATCTGAGGTAATCAAGGCTGTTGCAGAGGTTCCTCAGAAGACAGGACAGAGCAGGGTGTGTCTGGGAAACAAGGTATGAATAACACTGAAGCACAGAGACGGGCAAGTGAGAACCAATCGGATCACACAGGGCCTTTTTGGTTTTGGTTTTGGTATGGTTTTTTTGACACAAGCCCTACATAGTCCTAGCTGTCTTGGAACTCACTGTGTAGCCAAAGCTAGCCTCAAACTCAGATCTTCCTACCTCTGCTTCTAGAGTACTGGGATAAAAGGTGTCCATAATCACATCCAACCTATTATACAGGGTCTTAAGCCACCAATGTCTTAGTATTTATCGTGAAGCCACTAGGTTTTAAACTCTAGTGAGTACAGCACCTCCTTCTCACTAAAGCCCAAAATGAAAAGTCAGCTTCTCACAGAAGGGACTAGGAGTTGTGAACAGCTAACAGGCATGCCCAGGACAGGTTGCTTTATCCCCAGAGGCTGAGTGGGTCCGGGGCAGCTGCTGTCAAGGCTGAGCATCTGGTCCAGTTGCCAGTGATGTGCAAAAACAGCTGTCTAAGATCTGCGATTTAGAGATGTTATGAAGTACAGGACTACAGAACACACGTGTAAATGTTGAAAATATATTAGAGCAGTGGTTTTTCAAACTTTCTAAGGCTGTTGAAGAATTAAAAAATTAATAATAAGCCGCCTAAGAAGAAGTGGGGTCTGTAAGAGCTTGAACTTTTCACCCTCCCCTGCTGTACAATGGTTCCCGGAACATTCTTGCATGAAAAGTTTTCTGGAACAGCCACAATGACCCATAGCCTCCGGCCACAATGCTCTAATGACCCTGTAGAATGTCACAAAGCCCTAGGTGTGTTGCCTGGTGTTAACTGTATGGGCTGTTTATGGTCTTGGAATTCCTCCCTCCCTCTTGCTCCCCCTAAATTGTTTTTTCCTTTATAAAGCTCTGTGAAAATTCAGGTGAGTGTGGTGTGAGTCTCGAAGCATGCAGCTCATCATCATCTTGCTTACAATAAAACTTCCTCATGTGATTGCAGGTCGGGTTGACTCTGTGTCCTACTGGGTGCAAGAGACTTGGTGGGGGGCTCCATTTGGGGTCCAACATTTTTGGGGCTCGTCCGGGATCAGCCTTGACCACCAGGGTCCAAAGACCCACTTGGAGGTAAGATTCTCTGTTTGTCTCAGCGCTGTGTCTGTGTTCTGTCTGGAAATCTGGTAATAAGATAGACGTGTCCAGGTGTCCACCGTCCGTTAGCCCTGGGAGAAGTCCCAGGAGGAAACGGGGGAGGACCAGGGAAGACTGGTGAACCCCTTCTGGTAGGTCCAGAGGAGACTTTATCCTTGACGACCGATTTGTTAGGCAAGGTCTGGGACCTGCCGATCAGTTTCAGTGCCTCTGGTGGACAGAGGTCTTTTGTTTTCTGTTGTCTTTTTTGTTTGTGTTAATTAGAAAACTGCCTCCTTTGAACTTTGGATCACTGGACTGAAATGGACTAGAGCTCACAATTTTTCAGTAGATGTTAAAAGGGACCTGGCAGACTTTTTTTTTTGTTCATCTGAATGGCCGACCTTTAAGGTAGGATGGCCACCAGAGGAGCCTTTAACCTGTCTCTCATTTTTAAGCTGTCAAAGCCATCTTTCAGGAAGTAGGAGGACATCCGACCAGATCCCCTATATCACCGTCTGGCATTGGTCCAGAATCCCCCACCTTGGAGTTCGCCCTGGACCGTTCTGGCAATTCAGCAGCAAACCTAAGCAGACCCAACCGTCATAATCGCACCCCAAGATCTACCCTGAGATCGAGGACCCTTCATGGACAGAGCCACAGCCTCCCCCCTACCCTCTGTTGCCATCTGCAACCCACCGAGAGGGACACCTCTGTGCCCAGAGGGAGATTTCACACGTTGCCTTGCCCCTCCGCGCCTATGGCCCACCACCGGCCCCGGCGAGCTCCCTTTGCAGTAAGAGCTGACCTATATATTGGAAAAATAATCACCCTTCCTTTTCAGAAAATCCTGCAGGCCTGACCAGGCTTCTTGAATCCATTATGTTTTCTCACCATCCCATTTGAGATGCTTGTTAGAGGAAAGACCCTACTAGAGGCCAGAAAAATGTTCCAGACACGGATAGAAGGCCCTCACTTCTGCCTGCTCTCTTCAGACGCCTGAAGGTAGGGAGTGCTCCAGGTCTGCCGCCAGGCTCCAAGGGTTCTCTGAGGGGCTGGAAAGTGCCCCCACCAATCTGGGCAAGATAAGGAAAGGATCAGAAACTTGAAGGGTTAAGTTAAGTTGCTGAGAGTTAGTGTGTTACAGAAAAGTAAGGTTAAAGAAAAGAAGGTAAAAAGAGCAGAAAGCTAGGGAAGAAAGGAGACAAAAGAAGAGGAAGTTAGAGAGCTAAAGAGAGATAAAAGACGGAGAGGAACATATACTGGCCACAGTAGTTAGGGAACCTAGGAAGATAGTACCTGGCAACAGAAGAGAATTCCTGGCTAAAGATCAGTGTGCCTAATGCAAAGAAAAAAGGACACCGGGTCAGTGACTGCCCAAGAAAGAACAAGAGGGCCACTGGAGAGCTTCTTGGTCCTAGGAGTGCTGGCTATGTACAGAGATTTGGAAGTGTGGATACAGGGACCCAATGTTCTGTGCTCCCATGCCTCCAGTGGGCCAATATCCAAAGACCTTTGAGTGCAAGGGGCTGGACTGCCAAGAACAGTGGACCTTGGCGTGGGCCGGTAACCCACTAGTTCATAGTCATCCCTGACTGCCCCTATCCCTTGCTCATGAGAAAATTGCCTCAAATTGACTTGTGGGCTGAAATGGCTGGGTGAGGCCATGTGTATGCATATCTACAGACTGTATGTGGAGCTTAAGACTTGTCTCAGTGCAATAAAATACCTGATGCTGGGAGATGAATGGCTTAGCACTGTTCTGCTTTTGAACATATCACTGCCAGCCAACTTCATAACAATTATCACCCAATCCAGGACTTAAACTGTGATAGAGTGGCTGATGTTTGCCTTTGAATAAGTGTCCCAAAAGATGGGACCACTGGTCAACTGCCATGGACTAGATTCTCCACCGGTGGGGACAATCTGGTCACCTTGCTGCCAGTCTCGGACCTGGAGCCACCACAGCACGAGTGTCATGTACTGGCAGAAGCCCATGGGTGGAGGAAAGACCTCTGACTGGCTGATTGACCAGCTTCTGAAAGCCGAGGACCTTGTCACAGACGGAAACAGTTCTCTTCATGAATGAAGGTCAGAGATGAGTGGTTGCATACAAAATGATGTCATCTGGGATGGCAAACTTCCAGCACATCAGCACTGCAGATGCCTTTGCCATCTCTTGGATGCCCTGGTGAAGCCAACAACTGTGAGTACTACTCATTGCCCAGGAAAACAGGAGGGAAGAGATTCAGTGACATGGGGCAGTAACAAAGCAGATAAAGTGGCTGGGAAATAGCTATGCAGGATATCCTGGTTGGCCTGCAAGAGACAGCCACTGGGAACTGGATTGGACTAAGGGATGGCCTCACTTAGAATGTAAAAACAGAAGAAAAGGCTCAAATTGGGAAAAAAAAGAAATGACAATGACACTTGAGGGGAAATATATACTCCCCAGAGAACAAAGAAAAGACTCACTTTGCCAAATACAGAAATGGATTCATTTAGGAGATAAAAAGTTTGTCCAAGTAGTTAAGTGTATGTAATAGACTTTAAGATTTTAGCCAGAGAGACAGTAAAAAAAATATAAGGTATGTCAGTAATGAATGCTAGTCCTAGAGAGTTTAGTGAAAAGTCAAGTGAACTTCACTGAGATAAAACCAGAAAAAATATGATCAAGTATTTCCTAGTGCTTGTAGATACCTTTCAGGAACAGATAGAAGCTTTCCTCACCAAAAGAGAGACCCTCTGCAATCATCAAGAAGATACTGGAAGAAATCTTCCCCATTTGGAATGCCCAAGGTAATCTGGTCAGACAACGGCCCTACTTTCGTTGCCAAGGTAAGCCAGGGTGTGCCAAGTATTTAGAGGTCAATTGAAATTACATTGTATTTACAGACCTCAAAGTTCAGGACAGGTAGAGTAAATAAAATTTTAAAAGAGACCCTGACCAAATTAAATTGACCATGGAGACTGGCACAGACTGGGTGACACTCCTTCCTCTTGCTCTCTTCAGGCAAGAAATACCTTCCAGATTCAGCCTTTACCCTTTGAGATCTTAAATGGGGCCTCAGCCCCCTGACTGTATTAGATGATGTTACTGAACCAACATGTCATAGTGCCATGTAATAATGATTTGTGTGCCAGGCTAAAAAGACCTATAGGTGATACAGAAAGAAATCTGCAAGCAGCCTATGCCCTGGAACCCCCAGAGACATCCCATCAGTTCCAGGTCGGAGATTGCAGCTACACTGAGCCCAGACACTAGCCTCCTGGAAAGGACTGGTGCTGCTGACCACCCTGACAGCCGTCATTCTCAGCCCTCACCAGCCGTGGGATACTAGCTGTTAGGGGCTGAGAGTTGGGACCTAGAGGAAATTCAGTCATGTTTGTCCTGGGTTCTATCAAGATAGGTGTGGGATAGGCTTGATTTCCATTACAAATGATGTAACGCTTGCATATTTAGTACTCCCAACACTTTTGGGACTGTGCCTCAGGGACACAATCTATATAAGTTTAGAAGTTCTGAAAGCTAGTCATGACCTTGGTGTGGGTTTAGATAGTGTCCAGATTGGAATCTTGATGCAACGACTTAGTAAGACACAAAAAAGGAGTTGAGAATTACTTAGGGCTATATCTTGGGGCTATCTAGGTGCTGCAAGGGCAGCACAAGGACATCTGCTGTTGCAATACAAGGCTTATAGAGAGTCAGAACTGCCATTCAGAGTAATTAAAGACTCCATAAATAAACTTAGAAAAGGTTAGACAAAAGGCAGACAGAGAAGCATCTCAGGGATGGTTTAAAAAAGTTGGTCTAATAAGTCCCCATGGTTAACCACTCTCCTCTCTCTTTAGTTGGGCCCATCGAATTCTCATGTTCTACTTACATTCGCCATGCATACTCAATAGGTTGGTGACTTTTATAAAAGAAAGAGTGAGTGCTGTTCAGGTACTGGTCCAACCAAGAGCTACAATGGGATGAACAGTGGCTCTAGGATTAAGAGCCCCAATAAAAGAAAAAAGTGGGGAATGAAGAATTAAAAAATTAATAATAAGCCTAAGAAGAAGTGGGGTCTGTAAGAGCTTGAACTTTTCACCCTCCCTGCTGTACAATGGTTCCCGAACATTCTTGCATGAAAAGTTTTCTTGAACAGCCAAATGACCCATAGCCTCCGGCCACAATGCTCTAATGACCCTGTAGAATGTCACAAAGCCCTAGGTGTGTTGCCTGGTGTTAACTGTATGGGCTGTTTATGGTCTTGAATTCCCTCCTCCCTCCCTCTTGCTCCCCTAAATTGTGGTTTTTTCCTTTATAAGTCTCAGAAAATTCAGGTCGTGGTCGAACCCTCTACTCCTGTGTGGTGTATGAGTCTCGACCCCCAGCATGCTGGCCTGAGCTCTCATATCATCTTGCTTACAATAAAACTTCCTCATGTGATTGCAGCAGGTCGGTCTCTGTGTCCTACTGGGTGCGCGTCTCTCCCGAGACTTGAGTGGGGGGCTCCATTTGGGGTCCAACACTGTGACCCTTTAATATAGTTCCTCACGTTGTGGTGACCCCCAGCCATAAAATTATTTTTGTTGCCAATTCATAACTGTAATTAATATAAATATCTGTGTTTTCTGATGGTCTTAGGTTACCCCTGTGGAAGAGGTCTCAACTCAGGTTGAGAACCACTGTGTCAGAGGTTTTGCAATAGTCTAACAACAACAACAAAAATCTGGACACCTTTAATCCCAGCACTTAGGAGGTGGAGACAGTTGGATCTTTGAGTTTGAGACCAGTCTGGTCTACAGAGTAAGTTCCAGAACTGCCAGAGCTACACAGAGAAATCCTGTCTCAAAAAAAACAAAACAAAAGACAGCCCCTTAATGGTGATTGTGAACAGTGAACGGGTAAAGAAAAGTCGAAGGATTTATGAAATACCAGGAGACAGCAACAACAGAACCTCACCAAGTCCCTCACTGTCACCTGCACTAGGATCAGATGTCAGGGGAGAAATGAGACAGGAATGCCTTCCCAACCCACACACCTAGCTTGGGCCGGGCTAGTGTTACCCTTTACTAAGCTAAGGATGCCAGAGCCAAGACCAAGACTGGAAGGAAAGATTATGAATTTTATTTTCACCAAGTATAATGCACCTATGACAGACTGTGAGTGATGGGAGACAAAACTAGATTGATCTGAAGTTGTGAAGGAGAGTGAGGCTGAGGATGTAATTGTTAGGGTTGGGGAAATAGCCTGGCTAGTAAACTGCCTGCTGTGGAACTGGGGAGGCGGAGCGGTGGGTCCTTAGTTACTGGCAGCCAATGCAATCTACTGGGTGAGTTCCAGACGCAGGAGAGACCCTGTCTCAAAATATGAACAAAGATGAAGGTTGGCCTTTGGCCTCCACACACATCTGTGCATGCACACAAGCACCTGAACACACATGTGCACTCACACAAACAAAGCATCAAAGAGTGATACAGACCTTTAATCTCAGCACTGAGTAGGCGGAGACAAGAGAACCTGTGTTTAAAGCCAGCCTGGGCTACAGACTGAGTTCTAGACTAGGCAGAGATACACAGTGAGATCCTGTCTTAAACAAAACAGAAAGTTGGGAAGTATAACTTGGGAGGTTGACAATGTACGTAGTTCAGTGCACATAACTTGCCTAGTACATGTGCCCTGAATTCAGTTCCCAGTACCACCAAGAGATGAGAAGTAAAAGCAATCTCTCCCCCTCCCTCTCCCTCTTCCTCCCTCTCCCCCTCTCCTTCTCTCATGTATACAGGCAAGAGGATGGTTGGTAAGGGTGACTATCACCATGACCTCTGGGTTTGATCCCCAGGACTCACATAATGCAGGAAAAAACCCACTCCTGCAAACATCATCAAAGTTAAAATAATAAAATCAAGGAATGGCCCTTGAGGTCATGAGAAAGGATGAAATTCTTAGAATAAGGAGGATTTAGCCTTAAAGAAATTCAACATTTTATGACTGGAGGAAAAGGAGAAACTAGGCTAAAAAGGAGGGGAAAAACCAAGAGGAAAAGAAAGAAAAAAAGGCTTAGGAAAGGAGATCAACCAGAAATCACTAGATGTATTCAGACAGGAGCAGCGACTATGGCACTGGTGGTGCCTGAGAGAAGGACACACAGACACAGACACAGACACAGACACAGACACAGACACAGACACACACACACACACAGACAGACAGACACACACACACACACACACACACACACACACACACACACACACACAAATTAGGAAGGCTGTGGCAGAAAGCTAGAAAGTCAGGCCGACCAGGGCCACACAAGGAGACCCTGTCTAAGAAAAACAGAATAGAACAAAAGGAGAAGGAAGGAAGGGAGGGGGAGGGGGGGAGGGAAGACAGGCTGTGTGGGAAGAGAGGGATGCCATATTCAGTTTCTAGGATACCTTCTACCCTGAGGACTGACCCCAAAGTTTCATGAAAGAAATTAGGTAATATTTTCAGTGTCAAGATCTTTCCAGTGAGACACTGGGCCTTGTAAATGCCCCAGACTGCTGAGACCTAATTACACCTAACAAATGCTGAGAGGCTGAAATGCTTTGTTCAGGAAATAATGCAGCCAAGGCAATATCCTCAGAGACCACACAAGGCCAAGGCTGAGAATCCCATTAAGTATAAGGAGACCAGCAAAAGGCAGCAGAGAACTGCTGAGGTCCCACGGAAACCCGAGTGAGTGCAGCGCTTGCTTGCCTTGTAGACAGTACAGCCTGCACACCACAACTCAAGTCCCTTTGCAGGAGAAAAATATGAGCACTTGCATGTGATAAGAAAAACACGACATGCTTTTTTTTTTTTTTAAATAAATCAAGAATGTCCTTAATATATATTGTTTTTATTTTTTCCAGGATTAAAAAGGTTCCTGGGGCTGGAGAGAGGGCCCAGCAGTTAGGAGTGCTTTACTCCAGAAGAGTCGGAACAGCCACTAGAACCTACACTGTCTGTGACTCACAGCCACCTGTGACCCCAGCTCCAGAGGATCAGACAGCCTTCTCTCCCCTCCCTGGGCACTATACATGCATGGCATACACATACACACACAAATTGTTGTAAAGGTTTTTATAAGGAAGACAATGGTCTCAGTAAGAAGGGCTGAAGGACTTCAGACTCCAGCAGCAAGATAAAGCCAGTGAGTGCCTGCCTTTAGGTCTTAGAAGGAACCAGAAACCAAGTGTCTGGACCGAAGGCCCAATAAAGCAGAGAAGAACAGGGTGTGCCAAGGCTGGAAGAGGAAGCAGAAGCCAACACCTCACATTCTTAGAAGTGGGGGTGTGACTGACTCAGCTCAGTAGGGGGTAGGACTCAGCCACGCAGGTATGTGGACTTGTGGTCTAGCTCTCCGCTCCAAATAAAAGAAAAACTGCTGTTTTCTTACAATTCAACAAGAGCAATTAAAAAACAACCGAAGGGCTGGAAGGTGGCTCCCAGGGTAACTGCACCAATCTGTATGTTCAGTCCCCAGGCTCACAGGGTGGAAGGATAGACTGACAAATTATCCCTGACCTCAATCAAGCTAACCTCAAAAGCCACGTTCCACAAAAATCAAAAACAATCAATTCAGCCGTGAGGTGACTCAGCAGGTGAAGGGGCTGGCATGCGGCCCACCGCAGCCTGTATCCAAGCCCTGGAACCCACACAGGAGAACAGACGCCCAAAGGCACAAAACGAGCAGTGTAGAATCAGAAAAGAAGAGAACGGCTGCCGTAACAGGGAAGTACGATGCGCTCGTCTGGGGTGACAAGTATTCTGGGGTCGCAGTAATGACTGTTACACAGCGGCTTTATGCTAAGTGTATTTTACTCAGCTACAAACTGTATCCTCACCAATGCGCCACACATGTGAAGCTTTATGCTGCAGCCTGTCTGAAACAGGTACAACCGAGAGGAAGGTTCTAGCAGATTATTCCCCAGTGGTACCCCAACTGACCCGCAGCCCACCCAGAAACTTGAGTAATTCATACATAGACAGACTGCCACACTGATTTCTGAAAACTATCTTAATAATCGGAACAGAAGCACTAAGCACTTAGAGCAACGAGTTAATAAGGAGCTCTGAGAGCCAATGAACAGTCGAAGGCTATGTGATCACACTACTACACTCCAATGAAATTAACATATTTGTACAACTGAAAAAATAGAGATACGGCAACCGGAAACCCATAAAAGGACCTGGAGACAGTGAACACAAGCTCAAAGCCACGGCAAGCACAGAAGCATGAGTCACAGGCACCGCCTGGCTGGTCTATGTGGTCAACAGAGGGCACAAATGGAGACTACAGTCCACTCCGATATCAAAGCGCTATTTATAAAGCTTTCCAAAACCCTGGCTCTTGCTTAGATGGAAAGGAAGGAAGCTCACAGCTATACCTGTCAGCATGATCCCAGGAAACACTGCTCTGTCTCTAAGCTAAATTTCCAGGCTACACTAGCAAGCGGACCTGTTCACACCCCAGTGCTCTGATGAGAAGATCAGGTCCACATCACTAACTTCACGGTGCAGGATGACTGATGCAGAGTTCAGACCATGATGAAACCATTCAATGGACCAAACGTCACAGTTGTTATTTGTCTCCAACTCCACACCCACCCATGCTACCATGGAACTGGTGTAAACAGACTGGAGTTTCATATGCTATTAGCTCTAAGTACTGACATAATACCAATTAAATTTATAATGACTCTCGAGTAATAAAAGAGTCCTTGGCACAATTCTCTATGCAAACATGATTCAAGGGGTGGGTTCCGTTTTGCCCTTTCTTCAACCCCTAGGTTTAGCCATAGAATCTCTATAGAAGCCATGCACAATCTCTATAGACAGCTGATGTTTTAAGACAATTATCATTTTATAAAAGGATCAAAAATCCTAGAAAATTCAAGAATTTCCCAGAATGCCTGCATCTTGGGCTGGCAGGGGACTCAGAATAAAGAAAGAAGCCTGCTATACAGATCTCTGGAACCCACACAGTGGGAGAGAACCAAATCCAACAAGCACACGCACACACACACACAAGTAAATAATTAAGTGTTTGAAAGATTTTTCATTTCTTTAGAGCCAAAGTGAATAACAGTAAGAGTTGGGGTCTACAGCCCAGAGTCCTGGGTTCCTACTCTGGTGTCCCTCTTTTTCTCTGAAGGATTCTAGCCCCACAAGGCACAGGTAATCTAGTTCCAAACTGTGAACGAAGGACACCAACTCATGAGATGGTTTTCTCTACTGTCCACGGCTATTGAGGAGTCAAAGCAGCAGATCTCACATGTACGACGCCCTCATGCCACGAAGCCAGTCCTCCTGGCCCTGGGAGTTTATGTTTCTTAGAGGAGTCTTAAGCCTCATGGCCACACCTACGTGGGATAAACTATGGTATCAACACTTGATTCTTCAAATACAATACAGAAAATTACTTTTTCTTGTGGAATTTCTACAACAGTTAAGAATCAACGAGCCACATCTATTTATGTAGTAGTCAGAGCTATGAAGCCTGCTATTGGGCGGGGAGCGTTAAGATATATGAGTGGCTTGTCATCCACCCACCTATACGCCATGAAAGCAGCCAGCCTTCTTGATGGTCGCTGCTTCTGGCAAACCAGTGAGACTCCACTCTCATCAGCACTGTGGTGTTCTGGTGATGGTGTAGGCTTCTGTATATGGAGAGGGCATTTTGGGGGTCATCTTGTTTTGCCTCACTATGTAGCCCTGGCTAGCCTAGAATTCACTATGTAGATCAGGTTGGCTTCCAGCTCACAAAGACCTGCCTACCTCTGCCTGCAGAGTACTGAACAAACATTAGGAAATGCTGAGGCTGGGGTGTGGCTCAGAGGGCTTGCCTGGTATGTGAAAGGGTCAGAGTTCACCCTCCAGCACTGCCAAAGGAGAAAGAGAAAAAGTTCATTTGTTATTTCTGAGTGGTGACTACAGGTTTGTTTGAGACAGGTTCTCACATAACCCAGGCTTGCCCCAAAAAGCACTGTTTAGCCAAGATAGACTTTAAATGTCTGACCTTCCTCTTGAGTGCTGGGACTGCAAGCCTATGTCTAAATGGCACCGCTGACCAAAAAGAATTGAGTTACATCCCAGTCCCTGACGTTGATTTTGCATATCTATGTATCTTGATTCTTTCCCAACTAAAAAAACCTTTATAAACATTTGATGGTGATATGCAGGATTAGTAAACAGGTATGAGGAAGCTGGTGTAGTGGCACGCACCTCTAATCCCAGCACTCTGGAGGCAAAAGCAGCTGGGTCTCTGTGAGTTCAAAGCTACCCTGGCCTACACAGGGAATTCCAGGACACTCAGTGCTACATACTGAGACCCTGTCTCCAAACAAACAAAACGACAGGACTCGGCCTTATACCTTACATAAATAATAACCTAATTGCAACGCACAGTACTGAATAGTTTACACATGAAGCTGTAGGTGGGTGTGTATAAGGAAGACATGCTTTTCTTCCCGACCCACTCCCGTTAGTTATGGTCTTGAGAAACCACTGAGACGGGAGAAGAGCTCATCTGAAGCGCACATTTTCCTTCTGAGGTGAGAGGGTCTGTCCACCTCTGCTGCCCTGTGACTGTCTCACCCTTCACCTCTATGCCTACTCTGGAGCGGCTACAGAACCCATATTACTGCTGCATGTTATGCCACCCTCTTCAACTGCATCTTCACCACTAAGGAAGGACATAAATATATGTATATATTTAATTTTTTTAAAAGATGTGACTTTGATACTCATCTGACTTCCAACTGACTCCATCCTGGTGGGAAACTGTCACCCCAACTCCAGTAACAGCTCACACAGGCATTTTTGAGCTATAAAGCAGTAATTTACCCAAGATAGCAATAGGTGAGAGCTACAGTTCTTGTTCTTTTATATCCTACCCCAAGAATTCATAAGGTCATGTATTAATACTGGGTATATCACAGCTAATAACATCTACAATAGGCTAAGATCTTCAAGGTAAACAAAGTTATTCGAAAGCTGAAGTTTTTCTTAGTATATCCTCAAATCTTAAAGAAAAATGTATACGTGTGACTGCATAGAGAGAAAGTACTTGGATTTGTTTTGTTGTTGTTCTAAGTGCATGAAATAAGAAACTCTGCTACATGGGATGGGGGATCCTAACACATGGGAGACTGAGGCAGGAAGATGGAGATTTTCCAGCCTAGCCAGGGAAACAAAGTGAGCCTCTATTGCAATAAACAAATCAAACAAACAAAAATCTGTGCCATCTATCTATGATATCTTCAGTAAAATTTGAGGTGGGCGTTTCCAGTTAGAAGGAAACATGCCTGAAGGTAAAAGGCCCCTAAAGAGATGCTCAGAGTCTTCAGATGCTCCCTGCAGGGTGGTTCATGAACATGACACACTCAGCTCAGGGATAACGTGACTTCAACTTTTACCTTCTGCATACCCACTTAAGAGCAAACCGGCCTCCCTCAGTCATCTAGGTGTGGCCTGCTCTAGAGTCAGAGCAAGTAAGGGAAAGTTAGAAAAGGTATTTGCAGGTCAGGACTGAAAACTAACAGTCCCTAGGCTGAGAATGTAGCTCAGTGGCAGAATGTTTGCCTAGCATATGTGAGGCTGTAAGTTCAATTCCCAGCCTCCCAATACACACACACACACACAAAAAAAAAAACATTGTTTAAATTTTTAAATTAAATGCAGGTGTACTGAAATAACATGCATAGTTGGCTTTTTTAAAACAACCTGACTCAAAACAGCTGGGGAGGACTACATACATTTCTTTTCCCCACATTCACTTTCCCATTTAAACTACCAACCCTCATTTGCTTGCTAGCTTTTTCCTCTCAAATTTCCCCTATCCTTCTCTCCCCATTCCCTGAATGGGGAGCCATCAGCACAAGGCTACAGCTGCATGGTTGACCTTCAGCACAGACAGATGGACAATTAGGTGTTCTTTTTGAGCCCCCAGGCTCTGGCTCTCCACTGTAAACTGATGTGGGTCCCCAAGTGCTCTGGGGTGTGAGAAAAAGGTGCCTAAGACAATGGTTTGTTTGGTTATTTTAAACAAACAAACATCATCATTCAGGGGAAATGGTACCAGGTTCCGTTTGCCTTTTCCCTCAGGAACCACCCTGAGCAGTGAGCTGTGCCTCTCATCAGTGAAGGCCTTAGAACGCACGCACTCCCTATTTGTTATTTTTAGCAATTTAGTGGACAACGCCTGACAAGTAACCGTGCCCAGAATAGCTAAAGGGAGGGGTTACAGATACCACCAGCAGAAGACAACAAAGTTATCACTTCCTCTAGCCATAAGGAAGACTCATTTTCCACATCTTTGCAGCATCACAGTTTAACCTTTAGAGTCACATATAAAAATAGTATTTCACTATAAAACACTAGTGGAAACTGATAAGGTTTCCTGAACTGGGCACTGTTCCACACTCATGTCTATTTTCTTAAAAACAAAGGCAGAAGCCGGGTGTGGTAGTGAATCTCTGCAATCCCAACACTCCGGAAGACAAGGCAGAAAGATGACAGCAAGTTTATTAGGGCCAGGGCTACCCTGAGACCCCATCTCAAAACACAGTCAGGACTGGCTGGCCAGTGGGACAGCTCAGTGATCAAAGGCACTCGCAGCGTGAGACTGAGCCCAGCACCAAATCCCACTTTGTGGAAGGAGAGAAAGGTCTTTCACAGCCATCTATTGAGCTCTAAATGTGTACTCCAGCATGCACAGAGGGATGTGCAAGTGCACGAGCATGTACACACACACACACACACACACACACACACACACACACGCACACAATAAATAGATAAATAATTAGCAACATAAAGTCAACCTGAAACATTCTACTTATAAGTGAAATATGGGGGGGAGGGGGCTGGTTATTGTCCTGCATGCTTTTAATCCCAGCACTTGGAGGCAGAAGCAGTTTGATATCTGAGTTTAAGGCCAGCCTGGTCTACACAGAAAAATCCTATCTTGAAAAACCAATAAATAAACTTTAAAAATAAGTGAACTATTACAAAACCATTTTTAAATGGCACAGGAAATTAAAATGGCAAATAAAGTTTCAACAAGACCAGAGTTATCTACATTAGCAAATGACTTGAAACCAATACGAACTATCAAGAGACAATTTATAAAACGTCCATGTACAGTCAGGGAAATCTAATTCTTTATCAGCATTTGTTGAACACAGGGACAAACAGGTCAAAATTCTCAGGGCTGTATAATTTGTAAGACTGTAAAAGTGCTACAAATGAATAAAGCATCTTCCTGTGTGTGCGACTAATACATGTGCACTTAAACACTGGTGATGGCTAGTATGAACTTCGTTTAAAAAGTTGTGCGTACATGTCACCGTGAGTTTGTACATGTGAATACAGGCAGGTCCCCCGAGATGGAGTCACAGGCAGCTGTGCTTGTGAGGCCCTGACACGGTGCTAGCATGGAAGACTGGTAAATACTCTCAGTGCTGTCATCGCTCCAGCCCTCAGTATAAACTTTTAAGGACCATATGACCCTCTCTTTGACATAGTGACTGCTACAGAAATATGAAAGGAGATGACATCATGCCATGAGCACACTTATTAACAGGTGTGCCCTTCCCCACATTGAGTACTGAACACTCTGGCTTCTTCTGGCAAGTACCTTTTGGTCTGTGTGTCTGTCTGTCTAAAACAGGATCTTACACAGTCCTGGCTGTCCTGGAACTCACTAGGTAGCAAAGGAAAACCTTGTACTTCTGATCCCCACTGCCTCTGCCTCCCAGAGTGGTAGGGCTACAGGTGTGTACCACAGCACCTGCTTGGCCAGCAACTGTCACTTGAGGCTGAAGATCACCTGTCCCGTAAGAACAGCAACTGAGAGAATGAGGACTAGGGTAAGTGAAGTCACCAATTCCTGATTACCGCATGGAGCTGCTGGCTAACGTGAAAGAAAATTAAAAGTCTAACTTATCAAAAGAAACAAGCCTGCAGTAGCCTGAGGAATATCTGAAGACCTCCCGAGCACAGGGATGCGGAAGGTAGGGCTCCTGTACTCAAATGGACACAAATGTGTGTAACAGCCACGGCTGAGGTCAATAACTCTCAGAAGCACTCAAAAGGAGGTCTGACAGGGGCTCAACATTGCAAGGACACAAAGCTCCCTGGAATCAGATCTGTGAGGAAAAGCACAACATGCATCAATATGCAGGAAACCCATCTCTGGGCTCATTGCAATACGCATTTAATTACTGCAAATTTTCACCTTAACCATAAATTAAGGTACACCATCAGGAAACAGTGAAGCAAAGGCTATGCTGCACATGAGATACCTGTACCGTGTATCTGACAGACAGATGAACAGAGTTATCCGGTTAAAAGGAATAGTGCATTTGAACTGTTCACGTCTAAATTCTCCTTAGACCACACACACACACACACACACACACACACACACACACACACACACACACACACACACACAATTTCTACTGAGAATATGAAATATACAAAGTCTCTATTTGGGCAAATTTTAGTAGGGAATCACAACACCCGAAGACACTAGAAATAGTGACATAGGGAACACTTGGTCAAGGCTTCGAGGGACTATGGCTACCTCTGAAGGCATGCAGATGACCCTGTAGCTACATTATCCCTCATGGCATCAGGACTTAGGATCTTACAGAGTCCACCACTGACTCTAGGGTTTCCACCCACTGACACCATAAATGACCAAAATCATTTGAAACAAACATACACTTTTATAAATGCTGAGAACGCAAAAATGGTCTCTCTGAAGAAATGGCCTGTTACGTCTGAAACCTCAATGGACTTGGGAACTTAACCTTTGTATTTTTAAAAAATAAAAAAGAAATATGCCCATTAGATCCCTTTCTGTACAGTTACTCTCCTGACAGCCAGAAGTCTGTGGAATTAATTCTTGACACGCTTTTTATTTCTAGGACTCATGCTCTGCTGGGGTGAAGGCCTCCTCAGCAAGAGTGTGTTTTAAACAGTCACGCTGAGGTCTGCACGAGGACGATGGACTGTCTGCTAGCACTTCTGCACACTGTGACACTAGACATCAGGAAAGATGAGCAAATCACCTTAGAAACAAGCACTTCACACACACTGAGCAAAGAAACAAGAAAAAAAAAGGACTTGCCTTTCTGTATGCCTCTGTACCCTGTGCGTGTCTGATGCCCACAGAAGCCAAAAGAGAGCAGCAGATCTCTTGGGAATGAAGTTACCTATGGCCGTCAGGCACCATATGCGTGCTGGAAATGAAATCCGGATCCTCTAGAAGAGCAACCAGCCATTAAGCTCAACTGCCTCTCTGCACTCTGAAGGGTAAAATGGCTGGGGCTGGAAGGGTGGCTCAGCCATTAAAAGCACGGATACAAATCTGAACCCAGCACCACCACGTACCCACAGTTCCAGCTTCAGGGGATCTGACGCTGGCTTCCTCAGGCACTGGCAACTCCTGTGCGCGCGCACTCGCTCGCGCACACACACACACACGCACACACACACACACACACACACACACACACACACACTGACATACATATACTCACATTCAAACCCACATGCTGACATACACACAAATAATTTAAAATAATAAACTAAAACTTTAGATTTTTAAAAACTTTATCTTATATGTAGGAGTGTTTTCCCTGTGTACATGTATGTGTAACACATGCTGCTTGGTGTCCTTGGAGTTCGAAAGAGGATGTCAGGTCCCTGAGAACTGGAGTGATGGGTGGTTGTGAGCTGCCATACTAGAGACGGAACCTGGGTCTTCTTCAAGAACGGCAAGTGCTGGCCCATCTCTCTAGCCCCAAAATAAATCTTTTTTTGAAAAATAGTTACCTCAAAGGTTAAGGTAGTAAAAAGCAAACAAGTAAGCAAGCAAGCCAGGCCTGGTGGCACATGCCTTTAACTGCAGCATTAGGAATCAGAGGCAGGCAGATCTCGGAGTCAAGGCCAGACTGGTGTACACAGGAAGCTGGATAGCCAGGGCTATGTAGAAAAACTGTCTGAGGAATAAAAAGAAAACTACGAAAACAGGCAGGCTAGTAGCCAGGCATGGTGCCTTTACACCCTGAGCTCAGGAGGTAGACGCAGGAGGGTCTCTGCTGCATTTGAAATAAGCCTGAGGTACCTAGGCCAGTCAGAGCTACAAAATGAGACCCTGTGTCAAAAAAAAAGAAAAAGGTCAGGGTAGGGGTTAGCAGTTGCCTGTGGGGAGGGCAAGCGGAATGGTGGCTTAACCAGGAAATGGGAACAAACGTGCTGGGATACCTCTGGTGCCTTGTCCATGTCTGATTTCTCAGCCTTATAATTATATGGGTATTTTTTTTTATAACCACTAAGCTATGTTTAAAACATTTCTTCAAATTCCATATCTCATTACAACACAACTAATTAGACTACAAGTGTAATGGGTTCTAACATGAGTTATACAAGCTAAAAAGGGTATACTCCATTACTAAAGATTGTGCCATCTTTAGACTGTTTCATTTGTAATCGTGTGTGTATAGGAAGGGAGGTGTGCATGTGAGTGCGGTTGCATGCGAGGCTAGACCTGCCAATTTGCCTTGAGCTGCAGTCACAGGCAAGGTGAGCAGCCTGCCACTGAACTCAGCCTAGTGAAAGCAGTAAGGCTCTTAACCACTGAGCCATCTCTCCAGCCCTCAGGCTTAATGTTCTTAAAACATTCCAGTGACCTCCAAAGGCAGATCCATCACAACCAATGCCAGCTCAAAAATGAAATACTTATGGCAAAGTTGGACATCCATCCAGATGCCACCTGGGCTCTGGAAAAAATTATCCTCAAGGGCAGAGTAAAATTTCCTTAATCATAGGAACTCCTTCAAAATATGTTCTCATCAGGGACCAGAGCTAAGCCAAGTACAGCATCACAGACACCTCATATCCAGTTCTCAAATCACTCTTCTTTTTCTTTCAGAATGTTTTGGATTTTACTCACAGCCTGGGCTGTGTATTTCAACAACCCTAATACTGCAACCCTGCGTCAGAAGCGGCAGTAAGCCAAGGGCAGAAGCCTGTATTTCCTCACTCTTTCTGTCACTGCTGAGCTAACCAGGGTGGTGGGGAGGGTGGAAACCCTGTTGGAAAGAGAAGGGAATGGCAAAGGCAAAAGAGCATACAGAGGTGCCTCGCACTGGACAGAACCCATAGAGAGGGGCCACTCTAGCCAGAGATCCCGAAATGCAGCAGGGGGCAAAAGACAAATTAACAACAGTTAGACGGACATAAAACTGACAACAATGGATACCAGAAATCAGTGGAATGTTTTCTTGAGAAGAGCTGAGAAACTCCTAAAAATATAAAACCTACTCTGAGGTGTACATGCAGTAACCATGGAGACTCACACACTTCCCTTTAAGTACCACTGCCCACTAAACTGACAGATGAAAGACATAAATAAATACCCTTACAGGAGATCCCACAAATCTCTCATCAACTAATTGAATAAACAGAAGAAAAACCAGAAGCAGAAAGAATATTATAATTAATGTGAGTCTGTTCAAGTACACAAGTAAGTTTTAAGCCAAAGGAACAGTCTATTAATGTGTGCAGTTAAGAAGGACCTAAGTGCTTGGAGTAGCACACACCTTTAATCTTAGCACTGGGGAGGCAGGGCCAAGTAGATCTCTTGAGTTCAAGGCCAGCCTGGTCTACACATCAAGTTTCACAACAGCCAGGGCTACCTAGAGAAACCCTGTCTCCAAAAACCAGAAACCAAATCAAATCAAAACTAAAAAAGAACATAAGGATTGTTTCAGGAGAAACAGGAGCATGTGGGGCTGCTGATAAAACAGGGATTATGGGCAGAATGGGAAGTGCACACACCTCCTGCGGCTGTTCATAGCTACTGCACTTCCTTCATATACTAGTTCCTTTACAGTGTGTGCAGGAGGGTGCACGCGTATGTGGGAGGGTACATGTGTGCAAGTGCACCCATGCCTGTGGAGGTCAAGAGGACAACCTGCAGTCCGTCTCTCCCACCGCTGGGTGGGTCCCAGGGAATGACACCTGGCCTGGCCTGGCACCTTTACTGGCCGAGCCACCTCTCACTGACTCCAAGGTCTGTCACAGGACTGTGCTGGGCATGCATGCCGTCAGCACGTCTTCAACAGCAGATGCGAACTTCTTTCTGTGACACATTGAAGCAGTTTTCAGGATACTTTAAACTTTCTCATTATTATTGTATCTGTTGTTGGTGATCTAAGCTTGATAACTAGTTTTTTTATACTTAGATTTATTTATTTTTATTTCCCGCATATGAGAATTGTACCTGGCTACATACATGTATGTGCACCTCCCGTATGCAGTGCATACAAAAGCTGTTTAGAGTTACAGATGGTTGTAATGAACCACACGGGTGCTGAAAACCGAACTGGGTCTTCTGCAAGAACAGCAAGTGCTCTTAACCACTAAGCCGACACTGAACCTTTGATGTCACTAGTCTTTTAGGATACTTCAAACCATGTCCACATAAGATGGCAAACGTAACTGATAACTGTGCTCACTAAGTCTACTGGCGGGTTATTTCTCCATTTTTTCTCTCTTCCCAGGCCTCCTTATTCTGAAACAACAGTATGTAACCTCAGGGTGTGCATAGCTTCCTATAAAGGAAGAGTCCAACATCACCTACTTAAACAAAAAATCACACATAGTTAATACGACATGATACCAGGACTGAGATAAGCCAAAAGAAAGGCCACTTGTGGCAACAGCCAGGCTGTAAATGGAGAAGAAAACGGCAGAAATGCAAGCGCTCCTCTAGGGAGCACATGAATTAGAAGCACAGCAGGCTTCACCATGGTGGAGGAGACTCTAGCAATCCAGACAAAAGATCAAAGCAGCCGCCACAAGCCCTCAAACCAAAGGCAGCCTTTGCCGCTTAACTCTGTAAAGGCTGAGAAAGCTGCAGTCTTACAGCTACAGCGGCTGACGTCTCCACTGCATGAGTGCAAGAAGCAGCCAGCGGAGGGGCCACAGCTCTGAAAACTTCACTAACAACGCCTGTGCCAAACAACAGCCTCCCGGTGCAAGATGCCGCCTAGGGCTCCCATAGCTAGAGAAATCCATTCCTGACTTTAGAGCCTCAAAGGACAGTCTGGATCTCTAGTTACTACAGACTAATACGGCTGATGATTAAAGTGAAGACGATGGGTCATTTACTATTAGAACCTTCACAGGCCCGGGACACTGCATCTTTGACTGCTGCCTACTGTTTCCAGGATGTTCTTCTGAAAATGTTAAGGTTGGTGCTGAACCTACAGCTCAGAGAAGAGATCCTTTGCAACATATTACTGAGCACATCCCTGGTCACCCAACAGCTCAAGTCCTCACACTTGCTAACACAGTAAGTATGGCACAGTTTCCATCTTCACCATTCACTTACAGCTTTTTTAAAGCGAGGCAAGGTGGTGAGTGCGTGTAACCCCAGCACTTCGAAGGGTTCAAGGCCAGCCTGCCTACAACAGTGAGAGGAGAGAGGAGGAGTGCGTGGCTAGCATTCTCAAGGTCCTGGATGGCTCGCCAGCACAGCATAACAACTTGGATGTAATGGCACGTGCTGGAAACCTCAGCACTCAGGAGCTCACTGTTGGGGCTGAGAGGTGGTGTGGAGGTTAACCACACACATGAAATAATAAAACAAAACTAGTAAGAAAATTTTAAAGAAAAAGTTCAAGGTCGTTGTCAGCTAGACAGAGGACTGAAGGCTGCCAATTCAAAAACAATTACTACACTGATGGACCCTTCAGTGCAGCACATGATACTGTTCAAAAGCGTTCTGCCTACAGTGCAGCACCTTACTGAAGTAGAGTGCTAGGGTTTTGCTGTTTACGAACCCAGGGCATGCGAGGCAAGCATTCACTCTGGAAATGTTAAGTTTTCAGGACAATGCTATTGTCTTTTAAAATTGTCATAGTCACCCCAGCATTCAGCAGCCACCACCCTAATCAGTCAGCAGCCATCTATACTTCTTTTTTAAAAGATTTATTTATTTTGTATATGAGTACACTGTAGCTGTCTTCTGACACACCAGAAGAGGGCATTGGATCCCATTAGAGATGGTTGTGAGCCACCAGGTGGTTGCTGGGAATTGAACTTAGGACCTCTGGAAGAGCAGATGGCTCTAACCGCTAAGCCATCTCTCCAGCCCCAGCCATCTATACTTAATATAGGCTGTCCAATACACACACACACACACACACACACACACACACACACACACACAAACACACACACAATCAAAACTCACCAAAGTTTAGATGATCATTCACACTTTTCTACAACAAAGCATTTTTAAATCTTTTTATTTATTCATTTTGCCACACAGTGGTGTCACCTGCCTTTAATCCCAGCACTCAGGAGACAGAGGCCAGCCTGGTCTACAGAGTGAGTTCCAAGACAGCCAGGCTACACAGAGAAACCCTGCCTCAATTTTTTTTCAGTTATCTTGTTTATCTTCTGTGGTGCGGTTATCTGCTTTGCATGTATGTCTCTGTGCCACATACATGCCTGGTGACCACAGGGGTTAGATGGAGTCTAAAACTGGAGTACAGGGTGTAGTTAGCTGCCTCGTGGGTGCTGGGAACGTGACCTGAGTCCTCTGCAAGAGCAACAAGTGCTCCTAATCACTGAACTAGCTTTCCAGCCTTTTTTAAATTAAGGCATATACATTTTTATAGCACACATTTTATATATGCTAAATATATATATATATATATATATATATTCTAAAGTATGATGTAAACACAACTCTCATAGGTATTGAGAAACCAAAAAGAAAAAAAAATCATTTTAGCCTTAATAATCGTTATTACTATCACAATCTGGGCTATCTTCAAAGCCGGTGCAACATAAGCTCAAGCGATAACTGAATGCAGAGGCAATAAGAGTCTGACCGTAGGAGAAATGCAAAACAAGAAACCAAATACCAGTTCACAGTGTTAAACCAGAAGGCTAGTGATAATTATCAAGTGACATAGAATAATGTTCTTTTTTTTTTTTTTTTTTTTTTTTGGTTCTTTTTTTTGAGCTGGGATCGAACCCAGGGCCTTGCGCTTCCTAGGTACACCGCTGAGCTAAATCCCCAGCCCTAATGTTCTTTTTTAATGTGTGTGTATATATGCATATTAAGTGTGAAAATACTTATACTGAACAAAGTTGAAATAATATGTACCAAATTGTGCGTATAACACTTGGAAGAATACTGGAAGACAAGACTATATTTTCATGTTTAATTTTTCTCTAACTTTTTTTGCTTTTTATAGTACAGATTTATTATTTTTATAATATAAATAACATGTAAAACTAAAGACCTGAAAAAAGAAACAACATCCTAGAGCAGAGACTATGTAGCCCTAGCGATTTTCTACAGATTTAACTGATCCCCTAGCACTCATTAGAACTGAGCAATATGCTGAAATCATCTGTGGCAAGCTTACCTTGGTGGGGTGAGGGAGAGAGAGGGAGAAAGAGAGAGCGAGCACATGTGTGGTGTGTGTGTGTGGTGTGTGTGTGGTGTGTGCTGCGGGGGTGGTGTGGTGGGGGGTGTGGGGTGTGTGTGTGTGTGCGTGTGTGTGTGAGAGAGAGGTCCATGTGGTATGGTGTGTGTGTGTGTGTGTGTGTTGTGCATGCATGTAAATGTGGTGTGGGTGGGTGGGTATGTGTGTGTGAGTGTCCATGTGGTGTGGGTTTGTGTGTGTGTCTGTGTGAGAGTGTCCATGTGGGGTGTGTGTGTATGTGTGTGTGTCTGTGGGGTGTGTATGTGTGTGTGTGTGTGTGTGTCTGTGTGAGAGTGTCCATGTGGGGTGTGTGTGTGTGTTGGGTATGTATGTGTGTATGTGGGGTGGGTGTGTGTGTGGTGTTTATGTGTGTATGTGGGGTGTGTGTGTGTGTGTGTGTGTGTGTGTGTGTGTCTGTGAGAGTGTCCATGTGGGGTGTGTGTGTGTGTGTGTGTGTGTCCATGTGGGGGTGTGTGTGTGTGTGTGTGTGTGTGTGTGTGAGTGTCCATGTGGGGTGTGTGTGTGTGTCCATGTGGGGTGTGTGTGTGTATGTGGTGTGTATGATGTGGTGTGTGTATGTATGTGGGGTGTGTGTGTGTGTGTGTGTGTGTGTGTGTGTGTGTGTGTGTGTGTGTATGTGAGAGAGTGTCCATGTAGTGTGGGTTTGTGTGTGTGTGTGTGTGTGAGAGTGTCCATGTGGGGTGTGTGTGTTTGTCACCTGGATGCAGGTGCCCATTGAGGATCTTTTTTTTTTTTCATTTTTTGTTATTGGATATTTCCAATTCACATTTCAGATGTTACCCTTTCCCCCACAGAGGATCTCTGATACAGAGGAGCTATGGGTGGTGGTAATCTACTTGATGTGGGAGTTCTGCAGGAGCTACACATGCTCTAAACTCATGAACATCTCTCCAACTCCCTTTATTATTTTTTTCAAGACCGGGTTTCTCAGTGTAGCTCTGGCCTGAAACTTTCTCTGTAGACCAGGCTGTCCTTGAACTCACAAATACCTGTCTGCGTTTGCCTCCTTGCTGGGATTAAAGGTATGTGCCTTTACCCAGCCCCTTGGAAAATTAAGTATAAAAGCTAAGAAGATAAGAGTGGGGGGCTGGGGGGAGGCTAAAACCCTGCCACAGAAACCTGACCACTTACGTCTGATCTCTAGACCACACACCCAACTCTCAGAAGTTGCCCCTGTGTCATATCTCACACACACACACACACACACACACACACACACACAATTTTTTCACAAAGTAGGCAATGTATACTTATAATTTATTCAACAGATTATATGAAAAAAAGAAGTCTCAGGCTAACAAGGCTCTCTGCCGTAAAAGCACTGGCTAACAGACTGATGACCCAAATTCAATCTCTAGGTCGCACAGGGCAAAAGAAGACTCTCCTGCAGATCTCCTGACTGCCACACAAAGCACAGCATGTGCATGCCCGTCACCATATAAATACATAACAGTTTGAAAGAAAAAATCATTCTATCTGGATGCCCTAAGTGATTTCCGTATGGTAACAACTGCTTAACAATTTAAAATTTAGCTTTACATATCATTTAAAATATTCAAAAGCCAGGAATGTTGAAATATATGTGTAATCTCAGAATTTGGGAGGTAAAGACAGGAAGTTCAGGAGCTCAAGGTCATCTTTGGCTACATGGCAAGTTGAAGGCCAGTATGAACTAAAGGAAACTCAGTCTCAAAACCATAACACAACAAAATGTAAACTTACATTAATGGCTTTGATTCTGGTTTGTTTCCATAAAATGATTAACCAAACGGGGCTGAGGAGATGGCTCAGTTAGTAAAGTGCTTGCCATACATATATGAGGACTTGAGTTCAGATCCCCCACCGCCCACATGGAAAGGCCAGGTGCGATGCGGTCCTCCGGTCACGTCGGGGCTGGGAAGGCAGACATGTGGGCTCCTGGATTGCTGGCCAGCCAGTCTAGTTAAATCAGTGAGCTCCAGGTCCAATGAGAGCATCTGTCTCAAAAACTACAGTGACAGAGGAAGACAGCCAATGCTGACCCCTGGCTCTCATGTGTGCACACACACACACACACACATACACACATGCCTGCACGCACGCAGGCATGCACACCTCTTTACATTCTGCTATTTATTCATCAGGACAATTTATAAATTTATTTACCTGGCTGCAAAAAGCCAATTTTTTGTTTAACTATTATGAAATGGTTTCATTTGGATTTTTCAATATTTCATTTTTTTCTGAGTAAAAGCTGCAGGAAGGGAATTTGCTGTAAAGCAGCTGGAGGCATAAGGGCTGCAACAAGCAACTGGGTACTACAGGCTGACAGGCTTGTTTCCCTATGGTCTCTGCTTTACTTTACACTGCACTTTCCAATGCACAGACATATTACATCAGTTTAAATTATCAGCCAAGCTGGGCAGTGGTGAGGCTCACCTTTAATTCGAGTATTCAGGAGGCAGAGACAGGCAGATCTGTGAGTTCAAAGTCAGCTTAGTCTACAAAGTGAGGTCCAGGACAGCCAGGGCTATACCGTAAAACCCTGTCTCAAAATCCCCTATCACCAAGAAAAAAATTATCAGTCAAACTAAAATAAGACTAAGAAACCCTTAGGTTTCTTAGACACTCACTACACACTCCAAGGCCACACTAGATCAGTGCCCCTGAGGAATCCCCACAGACCAGAGGGGCTGTCTCCCCAATTCAGCAGAAGAGTGAGTCATGGTCTAAACCACTGCCTCAATAGTACTGACAGAAATTAGATCACGTGACCTATGAGATCATGATGTATCCACCCTCATCACAGGAACAGTTGGTGCCTAAAAAAACAGCCAATTTTTTGATCTAATGTAGCCTCTATGACATACAGGACAAACCCTTCTCCAAAGCCCCAAAGAAAGTCCCATCAAAGGTTCCAGCACATGAGGAAACTGTAATGATAAACTTGAGTTTCCCTGCACTCCCTAGTCTATCGTCTTTTACCCAAGTTTTAAAGTTTTGTTTTCCTCACTGGAACACACAACATCCCTCAGATTGTTTACCAGGTATTAAGTAATTAATAATTAATTATTACTGTTTATCAATTATGGCTCCCTACTTCGTCACTGTCTGAAACCCGAATTTCAGATAAAAAGAGTTGCATGTAAAAGAACACCTCCAGCACTGTCACTACTGCCCGTTAGTCTGCCTATCTGCCATAATCTACTACATAAACAATGCACTACTGTTTCGTTTATGACTTTTTAAATTTATTCTTTTGTTTATGACTTTTATTTTTAAAGAATTTGTCCACTAAAAGACAGCAGAGGGGGCTGGAGAGATGACTCAGTGGCTAAGAACAGTAAAAACACTGACTAAACTTCCAGAGGACCCAGGTTCAATTCCCAGCACCCACATGACAGCTCACAATTGTCTGTAACACCAAGACCTGACCTCACATCAACATGCAGGCGGAATACCAATATATATAAAAAATAAAATAATTTTTAAAAAAGCAGCAGAGAAAATACATTCAGATCCACACCTTATCTTTAAAATTGTCCACAGTTTTTTTTTTTTTTTTTTTTTTTTTTTTTTTTTTGGTTCTTTTTTTTTGAGCTGGGGATCGAAAAGGGCCTTTACGTTTTATTTAAATCCCCAGCCCTTGTCCACAGTTTTAAAAATGTTTTTTTTCTTTTCTTTTTTTTTTTTTTTTTCGTTTTTTGCTTGTTTGTTGGTTTGTTTGTTAGTAGTCCTGTCCTAGCTAACCTGGGGCTCTCTTTGTAGACTAGGCTAGCCTCAAACTCACAGAGATCTGCTTGCTTCTGTCTCGGGAGTGCTGGCACTAAAGGCATGCGTCATCGCTGTCCAGGAACAGTTTAGCTTCTTATCTTTGTATGCTGTCATAGATATGGCTGTTCCATGGTGTTCAAGATAATTAGAACAAATTAGATAAAACCAAACTATGGCTAAACTCGTGTCTGCCATCTTTCATTTCACATAACAGCGGGATTACCACTTTTGTCCCTTGAAAGGTTCTGGCTGCTGTGTGGGCATACCTCCAGCTCTTTAATTTTTTCTTCTGCTATTTTCTGTTTTTCTAACAGCTGGTTGTGAATTACTTCCTTGGACTGTAGAATAAACCTAGAAAACAAAAGAGTTAAAAGTTAAACCACATGGCTACTGTATTTAAAACCAGTTGTTATAAACCACAGTTAACGGTAGTCAAGAGGATAGCCTCTAGATTCAGGACAAAAAAACTGTTCCATCAAATAAACCTTGGAAACCATAACGGTTTTCAAGCTTTATTGGCCAAGGAAAGGTAAAGGGATAAAGGTAAATTATGTTTTCTTATTTAAAGGGCATTCTGGTGTTGAAAATATTTACAGATAGGAAAAAATGGCAAAAGCATTAAAAGTCAACATATAACAAACTTCCAGTAACTTTGGGTTGTCTTTCTGTGTGGACTTTTTAACGCGGTATTTGTACATTGGAGCGTCCTTCCATCTTTTTGGCTTTTTGTAACAGCAGTAACTCATGACCTTTAAAGTCACAATCGAGCACTGTGTTAAGATCAATGCCTTAGTGTCTCTCCGCGCTCCTCACACAAAGGCTCTACATACGCCAGAGTGTCTTTTATTGCCATTCCCAGTGTATGATACCTCTGAAGAGCTCAAGACGCACAAACAGAAATCTCAACTTTTTCCATTTCACAGTCAGGCATATTATTCACCACTGTTGAGGGCCCAATTATGGGGAAATTTTATGTATTAACACTGAATTGTGACATTAAATTCATAATTCTTGCTGCAGGAAAAGGAAGAACAAACTGTTTCAGAGCCTCAAGTAAGGGAATTGAATGAAGTATTTCTCTTCTGAAACCATGGAAAAACTCCAATTCCTCAAACAACTTTCAAGATTATTTAACTATGCTAAAACAGATTAAGTAACAATTATGATTACTTTTAAAAGATAATTTATTTTTTGTATGCATTGTTATTTTGCCTGCATATGTATCTGGTGAGGGTGTCAGAGGGGTGCTGGGAATTGAACACGGGTCCTCTGGAGGAGCAGCCAGTGCTCTTAACCACTGAGCCATTGCTCCGGCTCAACAATAACAAATATGTAATAGAACATTTTCACCGCTCTACACTTCAGGATTCAGCAGCAAAGAACTAAACATTATCTTTTAACAAAAAAACCCAAACAAATTGAGGTGTCAACATGTGATTTTTCTCTGCCAACTTCAAAGAAACAACAGGATGCCTAGGTAGGATCTCACCAAGAAACTCTGTTACTATGGATACGGAACAAAGGACACTCACAGAGCAACTGTAGACCTGACATCTGAGAAAAAACTTTCCTTCTCCTTCAGGAATATATCTTACCATACATGTTAATACAGTTCCATGAACTCGATCACGCCAGTAATCATTACACCTCTTCATCCATGATGTCAATCACCCAGATATTTTTTTTTTTACTTTTATGTGTATGATGTTTTGCCTGTGTGTATCTGTGTGTACTACATGTATGCCTGGCGCCCACCCACGGAGGTCAGAAGTGGACATCAGACACCCTAGAACTGGAATTAAAGATGGTAATGAGCCACCATGTGGTGTGGGAAATGAACCAGGGTCCTCTGCAAAAGCAACAAGTGCTCTTAATGGCTGAGCCACCTCTCCAGCCCTAAGTCTAGCTATCTTAACTGATGATTCTTCATTATATCCTGGGAAGATGGTTCACACACAAAAAAATGATGATGATGATGATTAATTGTAGGTCTTTCCCTATAGAATTCATCACATCTAAATGTTCTTACTGGACCCAAGAGACAAGCGCTATTTCAGATAAGGCGGGGTGACACCGAGGGGTTTTTCTCTTTCAGAATCAGGGAATGTTATTCACAAAGAACTGTCTATACTACACCGGGTCTTAATGACATGAAAAGCATCACAGGCAAGGCCCAGGAGTGGCCAATTATCACGCACAATTCTAAAACAGCACTGACTGTCTACCATTGAGTAGTACTCTCGAATGATAGACCATTAGACATCAGCTTTCTTAGTGTCTGGGAAATTTTCAAGGCTAAGATTAGAGGGCAAGTCATTACTTTATGTGGCCTTTAAAAGGAAAGTTATCTGAACAGATACTAAATCCCTTGAGCAGAAAATAAAGTCACTAGAAAGCAAGAACAGTAAACAACAGAAACACGTTCGTTGTCCATGGCCACACATCCCTAAGGACGCTGTGTCAGCCTGGCCAACTTCACAGGCCAGAGCCAGCCAGCCTACTACTGTGAACCCAAAACCTCTCAGTCATTCAGGTTTTAAACAAGACAAGTAGTTTATAAGCCTGAATGTTTACCTAAGGGGGCTGCTGCATACAAAACTCAAAAACACAATGTACGGAAAGTTGTTTGAGCCCTCAATTCAAAATGTGGCAGAGATACTCTCTATACAGCTATTAGAAAGACTTCCAAAGGCTAAGCTTTCTGAAAAGTCCTTAGCAAATGAGTTATCTATGATCTAAGAGGTAGTGAATTATTTGGAGACAATGTATCCCGAGTCTTATTATCACAAACATTAAGTACACAGAAGAGAGTCTTAGAGACCCTGCCTAATTGTTTCTATAAACAAAGAGATGATAAAATGACAGCAACTGAAATACACAAAACAAACAAGGAAAAGAATTCTCCTGTGACAAATGATGAGCAGTGTCCAGGTGACAGCTGGGATTACACAACCTTTATTAGAGCCACTGCTTCAAAAAGGACCTCCATTTTTACCTGGAAGCCAATGCCCTGTGGCCATGCAAAGCCAGCTCTCAAAGACATGTGACCTTCTGCATTCACTCTTAATTTATTTGCAATTGTGTCACCTGGATAACATACTTCTCTGATTTCTCCCCCTCTATGAGGAACAGCACAGGCTATAATTTAGATCATATGACAGGGCTGACAGAGGAGCTTCACTCTCTAATAATTCAGTATGGATCAAAAATATAATTCAGAACCAGTGGCAATAAAGTTTGCTAGGTACACTTCGAAATATGATCGACTGAACATATGCCATCCAAAAAACAAAATGCTTACAACATTTGACTTGGTTTGGATAAGTTTCTTAAAAAATCTTAATGGCGTTTCATTTTCAGGACATCCACAAATTAAGTAGCACAGAGAGGGATGAAAAGAATGAACCAAACTGGAACTAGACAAGGTGGTATACACTCGTAATCTTTACCCTAGGAAGGCAGAAGCAGGAGAATTAAGAGTTCAAGATCACCCCGAGCTATAGATCGAGTTGGAAGCCAGCCTCAACTACATGAAACCCCATCTGGTAAAGTCAGTTTCTAAAAGAGACTCTTTTTTAGATTAGAGGTTAAAGTCCCTGAGGTTTTGGAGGCCTTGAGCATTTGAACTGACAGGAAAACAGAAAACAGTTGGTAAAAACAGGCCAGCATAAGGGTACACCTAGAATCTTCTATTCAAGGCAGATTCCCAAAGGGTTCCACCTTTTGCCTAAGAGTACTGAAAAAATAAATTTGCCTCTTTGTAGGACACAATAAAACTACCTTAGGGTGAACAGAATAACCAAGTAAAAATTATCTTTTAAGAATATATAATCAAGGGCTGGAGAGATGGCTCAGAGGTTAAGAGCACTGACTCTTCTTCCAGAGGTCCTGAGTTCAAATCCCAGCAGCCACATGATGGCTCACAGCCATCTGTAATGGGATCCAATGCCCTCTTCTGGTGTATCTGAAGACAGCTACAGTGTACTTATATATAATAAATAAATAAAATAAAATAAGAATATATAATCAAGCCAGTACTTGGGAGGCAGAGGCAAACTGATCTCTGTGAATTTGAAGCCAGACTGGTCTATGTAGTAAATTCTAGGCCACCCAGTGCTATATAATGAGATCCTCTCACAAAACAAGCAGACAAAACAAACAAACATAAAAGGATATGTAATCAGGAGCTGGGGCAATGGTTCAGTGGTTAAGAGCACTCACAGATCTTCTACAGCACCCAGATTCGATTCCTAGCACCCACATGGTTGATGATAACCACCTACGACTCTAGTTCCAGTGGATCTGATGCCCTCTTCCAAACTCTGAGTGCACTAGACATGCTAAATGCATTCAGGCAAAAGACTCATACATATAATCTTCACATGCACACACACACACACACACACACACACACACACACACACACAGAGGAGCTGGAAAGATGGCCCAGCTAAGAAGACAGCATACCATTCCTTGAGTTTGATGCTCAGCCCCCACATCAGACGGCTCACAACCACCTGTAACTCTAGCTCTAGGAGAATCCAACACTTCTGGCCTCTGACACATGAACTTACCCACCCACAGACAAAATTTACAGCAATAGAAATTAATCCAAGCTAGGCAATGATGGTGTATGCCTTTGTGAGACACAAGCAGGCAGATCTGAGTTCTCTACTCAGCAAGTTCCCAGGACAACCAAAACTACACAGAAAGATCCTGTCCTGAAAAACCAAAAAGGGGAAAAAAAAATCTTAAAAAACAAAACTTAAAAAAAAGAAGAAAAAAAAGCTGTAGAGAGCCAGTGTGGCTCTGTGTGAACAAGCATTCATGACATGTCATGTACACCAATGCCTCAGATTCATGGGAGGGCACCATGTCCCCTGGTCCAAGTGCAAATGCTGAGAAATGGCCAATCTTTAGCTAAAAACAGGATCTGTAAAAAGTGTGAAGTGAAGCTTCCTCCTCCTGGATAACTGTATGACCAGCTCCCAGACTCTCCCTTACTGAGACCCCTACTACTAAGGTGAGATAGCCCACCCTTCCTTCATGCTGTACACAGTAAATGTACTTGGTATCCAGGATGCTGGTGCACCCCCGTGCAGCCAATCCCAGCTTTACATTGCTTATGTCTGTCTCTCTTAATCTCTCTTTGTTCCCACTCAGGTTTCCAGCACCAGCCACACGAGCCATGGCAGTAACCAATAACCATAAGCTGCTGGCTTTCACAGACCAAAGTATACAGCAACCACAGACCCCCAAGTATGTTAAGATCAAAATGTAACTTACAGTTGCTCCTAGTTAGACAAGTGATATAGTTCGAATTAACTATAAGAACGGCTAACAAAATGGACTCAAGGGGCCAACAAGACAGCTCAGAAGGTACAGTGATTGTTGTGGGAGCCTGAGGACCCGAGTTTGATCCTCAGAGCCCACATAATGGTGGAGAGAAAACCAGACTCCTGTACTCTGGGCACAGCATGCAAGTATGCGCGCGCGTGCGCACACACACACACACACACACACACACACACACACACACACCTACCTACATATCTGAGTTTCTTTTGATAGATTATTCGACATAGGAACTGGAGAGATGCCTTAGTGTTAAGAGCGATTAAATTCCCAGCACCCACACTGGCTGACAACCATCTACAATACAGCTCCAGGAAATACGACTCCCACTTTTGGCCTCTGCAGGTCCTGCACACATGTGTCATGAACATTTATATAAATATAAATAAAAACAATTAACCTTTTCTTATTTATGTAGAGTCAAAAATGAATGATAGAGCCTACTCAAAAAGGGCCTCAAATTCTCTAATGTGGTCAGACCCGGGAGGAAGAGAGAGAAAGAAGCATGTAAAGATATCATGAACTTGCACTTTCTTCTTTGGTTTGTTTTTGTGACAGGGTTTCTCTGTGTGGCTCTGGCTGTCCTAGAACTTGATCTGTAGACCAGGCTGGCCTCAAATTCAGAGATCCACCTGCCTCTGCCTCCTGAGTGCTGAGTTTAAAGGCATGTATGATCACTGCCTGGCCGAACTTGAACTTGTACTTTCTTAAACAAAACAAACCAACCACCACTCTCATCCTAGCCAGTGTCAAAAATGAAAACACACGCACACGCGCGCACACACACACACACACATACACACACAAACTGGACAAAGTATAAACTACTGCAAACCAAAGACAATGACAGTCTTAAGGGCAGCCAGAGAATGACACAGTTTTTAGAGATAAGAATCATAACATAAACTATGCAAGAAGACAATGGTGTGACATTTTCAAGGAGCTTTGAAAATAAATAGGTACCAATCAGCATAGGTGAAAATATACTGCAAAAATAAAAGAAATGCAAGCAAAAGCTGAGAATATTTATCTTGGCAAACATACCACAGAAATGCTACCAACAGTTCCTCCACCAAGAGGACACAGCTATGTGTCAGAGAGCAGTTCTGCCTAGCATGTTCAAGCTGCAGGTTCAATCTCCAACACCTGGAGGCTAAAAAGCAAGAGAATCACGTTTGAAGACAGCTGGGCTACATAGAGAGCTCCAGGCAAGCCTTGGCTACATAGACCCTGTCTCAAAAACAAGCAAGCAAATCCCGCTTATCTATACTCAACTAATTCTCAAAGGCACCAAAAATATACACTAGAGGAAGAACAGCCTACTAACAAACTTGACTCCTATCTCTTCCCATACAAAACTACATTAGAGATCTAGATCTGTCAAAGACCCAAAACTCTTAAACTACTAGAGGTAAACAAAAAAAAAAAAAAAAAACAAAAACAAAAAAAAAAAAAAAAAAAAAAAAAAAAACACTTCAAGACATTCAATTTGGGGATCCTGGTGGGAATGGCTTGTGCCTGTAATCCCAGCACTTGTACAGTCTGATACAGGAGGCTTGCTACAAATATGAGGCCAGCCTAGGATACATAGTGAGGTCTAGCCTCCTTTATAAATAGGACATCCTACCTCAAGTAGATGAGACAGAATGACTTTCTGAACAGGACCCCCAAAACCATGGAAAACAAGATGCTATTCCATTAAACTACCTTGTTATATGAAACATCTCCCTATGTAGCCCTGGCTGGCCTCAAACTCCCTATTACAGGCTGGGCTGGCCTCAAACTTACAAAGATTCACCTACCTCTGTTTCCAGAAGACTGCGATTAAGGATGTGAGGCACCATCCCAAACTCTACCTCACCAATCAGGGTAGGCCAGGTGACCAAAGAGCCCTTAGTGAACCGGCTGCCTCTGCCAGGCTTGCAGGGATATTCCATATGCATGCCCACCTTTTTATCTGGGTGCCAGGGGCTGAATTCGGGTCTCCATGCTTATTTAGCAGAACCTTTCTGATTGATTATATGTCATAGACAAACAGACAAACAGACAGACTGACATGCACGCACGCACACACACACACACACACACACACACACACTTTAAGATGAATCCTAATTTTCACAAAATGAAGACATAATAATTAATTACCTAAGTATGGTGACAAATACATCTACTCTCAACACTGGAGGCCTGAGGCAAGGGAACTACTAATTCCAGCCAGCCAGAGCTACACAGTGAGAGTCTTCCTCATCTTTAGTCCCAGCACTCCAGAGGTGGAGACAAGTGGGCCTCCATATTTGAGAGCAGCCTGGTTGTCATGAGTGACGTCCTCCAAGCCAATCAATTGCCATCTTAGAGAGTTCGGTTGTACCTCCTGGCAAAAAGATAACCCAGTTGGGTCTGTTAACTTTTTACACCACTTCACGGAGGGGGAGAGTCAGGAGATTATCACCTAAGTATCTACACCTTACTGCTGGTGTATGTAACTCTGCCGTCTAATTGCACGTGGCCTCTGAGAAGTGTTAGACAGACCAGGGAAGACGAGGAGGGGCTCCATGCAGTTTCACGGACACTCTCATCCCTGATGGGTAAAGATTTTCCAGGTACAACTTGCTGAGGAGGGGGGCTCCCACATCCCTGTCAGTAACCCCAAGAAACTTGTTGATTCCCCAGAGTGAAGTCCAGCAGAACTGTGCCTAAGTTGTCCTTGGGACCATTGCTCATGTCTCCTCCTGGGAAGTAATTTTAGCAAAATGGTCTACTTAGAGACACACAGTGAGTTTAAAAAAAAAAAAAAAGGCAAAGCAAAAACAAGGCTGAAACTTTCTATGCTGATGGCATGCTACATGCTCCTAAAACTTGCCAGATCAAATTAAAAAAAAAAAAAAAAAAAAAAAAGAATGCCCCAAGATTTGGAAGCACTGAAAGGATAGAAAAGCCATTAGCTGAAATGAGAAAGACTGAGCAATATGGCATAAAAAGCGAGAACTTTATGTTGGCCAAGTAAATTCTGAGATACATATTAAAATACCAACAGAGATGTAGACAGCTGGATAAACAAGTTCAGAATGCAATAAGGCAGTTCAAGTTAAAGATACAATGTGGGACTTGTTAGTACGTAAGAAAGCATTTGGAGGCTGGTAATATAGTTGAGCCATTACAAGGCCTGCCTGGTATGCAGAGTCCTGGGTTCAATCTCCCAAAGCATAAACCAGGTGGTTTATACGCCTACAATCCCAGATCTTAGCCAGTTTAATGTCTGAGCTGGAGATATGGCTCAGCAGGTAAAATGCTCACTCTGCAAGCTAAGGACCAACATTCAGATCCACAGTGCTCAGGTAGAGCCTGGTGGTGCACACCTGCGATCCTAGGGTGGCCAGGCAGAGGCAGGAGGTTGCCTGGAGCTAACTGGCCAGCTAATCTTGCTGAACTAGTGAGTTCTAGGCTCAGTGAAGTCTTCTTGTCTTTTAAAAAGGGCTGAGGACATGGCTTAGGTGGTTAAGAGCATTTGCTGCTCTTCCAGAGGACCCACATCTTCACACACACACACACACACACACACACACACACACACACACACACACACACACACACACACACACACATAAACACATAAACATGTATACAAATGGAACTTCAAGGTCATTCTCAACTATATAATAAAGGCAAGGTCAGCCTGGGCTATGTAGGATATCCTATCTCAGGGAGGGGGTGGGGGAGGTACCAAGAAGACAATTAAACATAAGGCAAGGGAGGAGAAAATCTAGTTGGTAAGCACAGGGGCAATCTAGTATTTACAAAATGTGAAGGAAAAGAAATCAGGATAAGGGTGGGAAGGATGCTAGTCAGGTCCAGGGGAAAGTCAAGCCAGAGAGAAAGAATGAGGCACAGCTAGACTCCTCTCTGAGGGTCAGCTGAGGGAGGAGAGTGCACTCCAGGGACTAGCTGTCCATGGCTCCTGAGGACCCCAAGCCCACCTACGAACATTCTGTGTTCGAGATAAAGACGTACACTGGAAGGTTCAGTTTGTACTAATTTAAAACACTGTCTATTTTTAAGTCAAAACCATTACTCCTGAAATGGAAGCTGTAGTACGTTAATCTATTTTAAAACACGTGTTTATTTTGGGTTACTATTTGGCATTCTAAGTGTTCTGGTAAATAATCACCTCTGATGTTTACCACTTTTACTTTGGCCTCATCAAACCTCAAATGTTGAAGTAAATAGTAAGAAAGCTTACTTCTTTCTTTTAAAGATGTAATCTTCATTTTACTAGTAGGTTAAAATACAACACTGGAAACAGATAGTCAAGGCTGTGAGTGTTGATGAACACGTGCTGGCAGAAAGCCAATAAAGTTAAGTCAAAAGTCATTCAGAAACATACGTATTGGAAGCTGGTGTGGCAATCCCAGCTCTTGGAAGTCTAAGTCAGGAAAATCAAGCTTAGTTTGAAACTAGCATGCTCCACATAATGAATTCCTCCAAGTCAGGCTAGGCTACAATGTGAGAACATGTCTCAAAATGAAGCAAAACAAAACAAAAAATAGACTGCACATTGTCATCCAAATCTCTTAGTCTCAGCAAACATAAAAAGATGGGCAGAGAGAAGTCATGAGTTCTTACCTATTTAGAGATGTTTTTAATACTAGGCTCTAGATGCTTGAAAGTTTTGGTATCAGAGTAATTTAAGTCCACTTTGAAGCCAAAAGGATACCGGCTTCCAAACATCTGCTCCATTTCAAAGTAACTGATATGTGTCTAAACAAGAAAAGCTGGGAGGGCTCAGCAGGTGACTGCCACCAAGCCTGGCCACCTGAGTGTGTCCCAGGACCTACATGGTGGAAAGAAGGGTGACTCAAGTTGTCCTGACTTCCACCTGTGCCCCACACACAAGAGACTAATGAATCAAAATTATTACGTTTTTAGAAAAAAGGGAGATAGGGACTGGAAAGTGGCTCAATGGTTAAGAGTTCTTGCTGCAGTTCCAATGGCCGCAAGTTCAGTTCCCAGTACCCACATGTGGTAGCTCATAATCTCTCTCTCTCTCTCTCTCTCTCTCTCTCTCTCTCTCTCTCTCTCTCTCTCTCTCTCTCTCTCTCCCCCTCCCTCCCTCCCTCCCTCCCTCCCTCCAAAAGCCATGACTCCTAGAGCCCAGCAATTTTTGATACAAGTAACAAATCATTACCAACTATGTGTGCATACAATGGTTTGAGCCTCTCACTCTGGGACAGTTCTTTTGAGTCCTTTTTGGGTATTTCATTAAGCAGGCTACAGTCCTTGACATAAGCATTTCAGCCATCTCATTCAAACAGATTAGACAGCAAACTGTTCCTAAATTTATCACTATGACATAAGTGGCAGTTAAAATCAGAAAATTCTTTAGTACAATTTAAATTTTACTTTTTCTTTTCAAGTAAACTACAACTAATTTCTCAGTAACAAAGTAACACATATTGCTACAAGTCAGTGGCACTTGACCCCTTCCCTGAGTTAACAATATTGATTCTTGTTATCATCAACTTAGGCTCACCCTGTTTCTGTCAGGTTGCTGAATAACTGCTACCTTCACACCACAAAGGCAGACTATGTTTAATCCTTTCTGTGGGAGATATATCAAGTCTTTTTTTAAAAAGGTATTTCTAATTATTTTATGTGTTATGTGTATTGTGCCTGCACGTATGACTGTGCACCGTATGTGGGCCTTAACTCATGGAAGCCAAAAGAGGATGTCAGATCCCTTGGAGTTATAGATGGTTGTAAGCTATGATGTAGGTGCTGGGATTGAACTCTGGTCCTCTGCAAGAGCAAGCAGCCAGAGCTCCCAACCACTGAGCCATCCCCCCAGCCTTGATATCAGGTCTGTTGATGTCAGGAAATGTAGATGCTAAGTACCACAATGAATGGATTACGTTCTTTACAAACAAAAGAAAGAAAGAAAGAAAGAAAGAAAGAAAGAAAGAAAGAAAGAAAGAAAGAAAGAAAGAAAGAGAGCGAGCCTAAAAATAAGTAACCCTATAACAAGGATACATTAAATGAAAATTTATTTTAGTGCATTTGCACTATTTAAGAGACTCATTTTTCCTTTTAACAATTGATTGTAATTAGCACATTTTCAAAATTAATTTCCCGTGTTTCAGTGAGAATGTTTACATTCTGGGAAACATGGGAGGGGAAGAGAGGAAGGAATTATTAAAGGCTTCTTCTTCTGAAGAAACATGACTATGTAAGACTTACGCAAATGTCTGCTAAGCTCTGCGACCTAAAAACAATTATGTCACTGTACACAGCAGGAGGACAAGTTGTAATGAGCATCGAGTTTTTAAATCATTGACAACTTAGGGAAATTAAGATTACTCAAAGGCCCCTCTCTGGAGTCCTAAATATGGGAAGAAGGAGATGTGCCCATCTGGGGTTCTATACATATTTCACATCAACAAAACTGAAGTCATTTTTCCCACACACAACAGGAAGCAGTGTTTTTCTTTCCCTAAGAGCTGTGAGCAATGACAGCAATGGCTTTAAATGGCTCTGTATAAAAACACAAGAAGGGTGAGTCCTGTCCTATTAGTAAGTGCAGCCAAGCAGCAAGAACCTCTCTTCTTTTAAAAATAAAAAGAACCTTTTAAAGTAAAAAAAATAAAAATATTACCTTTGAAAATTATCTTTGCAGCTGAGTGGTGGTGTGGACCCTTAATCTCAGCACTGGGAAGGCAGAGGCTAGTGGATCTATGAGCTCTAGGCCAGCTTGGTCTATAGAGCAAGTTCCAGGACAGCTAAGAGAACACAGAGAAACTGCCTCAAAACACCCCCCACACACACACACACCAAAAAAAAAGAAAAGAAAAGAAAGAAGGAAAAGGAAGGAAGGAAGGAGAAAGAGAGAGAGAGAGAGAGAGAGAGAGAGAGAGAGAGAGAGTGAGTTATCTTTACATTGCTTTCTAAACCAAAAACTACAAGTTACTCCCTATGGAAAGAATATAAAAGAAACTTATAAATTTGCATTTACAATAGGGCTCTCCCATCAAAAGTATTCTACACATTTTTTCCTATCTGCACTTAGCATTAAATATCTAAACCTAGGGCTAGGAGAGATATTCCAACAGTTAAGAGCTGGCTGCTGCTCTGCCAGAGGTTTTGAGTTCAATTCCCGGCTTCCACATGGGGGCTCATAACAATCTTTAACTGTAGTTCCATGGGCTCTGATGCCCTCTTCTGGTGTGCAGACTGTACATAGAGACAAAATACACAAAATCAATAAACAAGTCTTTAAAACTAGTAATAAACAAACAAACCTGATTCTTGTGAGAGCAATAGTACAGCTATGTTTACTGGACCAACAGCAGTATAAACAATGCCAACAATGTTTGCAGTGCTACACTTTCTAAATATTATTTCCTAATCTCCTGGAAATAAAATACAACTTTCTTCAGCTTTAAAATTACCTCACTTAACTGGAAGATAAACTTTAGATAGCTACATGAGATTGTAAAAGGGCTGCAAACCTCAGATTCGCAACTGTTATCTCCATTAATATTTAACGTTCACTATTCATCCTACTTTTAAGGGATGTCACAGGTAAAATTATGTATCAACAGTCACAGTGACAAATAAGATAACAGCATGAACATTAAAATTTGAACAAAGGGCAAATTGCCTGGGCTGTGATGAAGAGTTTAGCTTTTTTATCCTAATTAGTTGGAAATCTGTGTGAGTGCTTTCACAGAGCAGCTCTTAGCTATCTTGCACCTCCTGTTTTACCTTCCACCTATGCAGCGTTTAACTTAAGTTGACACTTCTGGATCCTTCAGCCAACAAAGATCAACCATAAAATTACTTCAAGTAGAAATAGCCACGCTCTGCAACAGCAACCTCTGCATTGCTAGACGCTTATCCAGATGGTAGATTTATACCATTGTCATTCTTAGGTCCTTAAATGTAAAAAATACCCACAGAATGGAAGCATACCTCTAAATTGGTTTAAATATGGCACCAAGTTATTTTTAGTCAAGCTTTAAAAAGGGACTTATCATTCTTCTCAAAGGCTAATCTACTCAAGTTGCTCCCATGTTAAAAAAAAATAAAAATAAAGGGCCAATTTATCTGTTTTGAAAATTAGAAATGTTATTTATGCACTGCTCAACAAAATGTTAGGAGAGTCCTCACATCAAATCAAGGTCAGAATCATGCCTATTGTTTATAAAAACACAGTCTTTTCGAGCACTAACATGGTTAAATGTTATCTATGTGTACTTAAAATAATTCTTATCAAAACATTAAAATTATTTTTTGAAACTTCTCATCCTATACTATACAGAGTGAAAAGGAAAACTCACATGACTAGAAGTTGTTTATTTGTGGAAAAAAAAGAAATATTCACACCACATTTATTTGAAATCTGGATTCCCTCCTTGCATGATAGAAAGATGCAAAGACAAACACTTCCAAATAGCCAGACAGCTCATCCCACAGTTGTAACTTTCATCATGCTTCTCAAAGTGGAGCGGTGAGATCAGCTCACAAACAGCTTAAGCAGCAGAACTAGAAATCGGTGGTAGTAGTATCAGGCTACATAACAGCCTCTCCGAAGAATATGAAGTAAGAGAACGAAAATGTGCTGGCAACAACCCAAAAGACGGACAGACACAGCTTTGAGTGATGAAGCTTGGGGCTTACAGTGGAGAGCAATTCATCTTCCCTGACCCCACAGCTTGGCTTCCCTTACTTTAACCCCAAAATAGCCACACAGAAGTTATTTAACTCGACCAACCTTCTCTCTAAATAGAAGCTGAAGGGCACGTGGCCTTGCAAAGACCTGCTTAGATACAATCATCCCTAAGAAGGGAGCCTGTCTTCAGCTATGTGAGCATGGAAATCAGACAGGATTATACTGAAATTACGCTGTACGGAATAGCCTTTGTTCCCCCAAGAACTGTGCCCACAGCATCATTCTGAAGGTCTGGAGATATCTTTGTTGTCCCTTTGGACACTTTGAAACTGACCAGCATTGAAAATTAGTCAACTTTCTCAAAAGAAGAAATCCTATCAGATTAATCAAGTCATATCAAGCAATTCTGTTAAGAAATGATTCTTCTACTTTAGTCAAAATGTTACTTTATTTGTCAGTTTAGAGTTGGTATTACTATGTAACCAGGCCAGCCTGGAATTCCTCCTGTAGGCCAGAGTGGCTTGAAATTCAACAATCCGGGGTTGGGGATTTAGCTCAGTGGTAGAGCGCTTGCCTAGCAAGCGCAAGGCCCTGGGTTCAGTCCCCAGCTCCGGAAAAAAAAAAAAAAAAAAAAAAAAAAAAAAAAAACAAACAATCCTCCCGCCCAGCCCCCAAGGGCTGGGATTTAAGGCATTCACCACCACTGGTGGCTTTCTTTATATATTACTTTTATAATTCCATCTTGACCAAATCATTATTAAAATAGGATTGTAAATTCCAATTCTTGAACCTCTGATAACTTCTAAGCATAACTTTTCTCTAAGGGAATCAAGAAGCTGGGTGTGTCAGTGCAGGCCTGTAATCCTAGCGCCCAGGAGATGTAGGCAAGAGGATCAGGAACTCAAATCTACCCTCTGTTATAGAGTTGAAAGCCAACCTGGGCTATCTGAGACCCTATGTCAAACAAGCAAAAAAAAAAAAAAAAAAAGGAACCCAAAAAATGTCATTATTTTAGGCTGAAAAAGATCAGATTCGACTCATATCAATATGTATTTATTTAACATGTATTTTGTGCCACACATTATTCTGAGAGTGGAGGAACCAAAGGTGATATATGTACATGGTCTCAAGGGAGTTGATCTGGTTGGGGACATCACATGACACACTCAATGTACTCTACTGACAGTCAAAACAAAGAGCCTTGATATTGTTGAAGAAAGAATGGGTAAATCTAGAAAAATTCCAAAGTTATCACAAGATTTGAGTGGTACTTGAAGAATGAGAATTTCACAAGGGAAAGAGGAATGCTGAAGGCCAAA